>NW_008825615.1:19972931-19990576 GCF_000699105.1 Pygoscelis adeliae
GGACAGCTGACCCAAACTGGCCCAAGGGATATTCCATACCATGTGATGTCACGCTCAGTACATAAACTGGGGGGAGTTGGCCAGGGGGGCAGTGACTGCTGCTCGGGGACTGGCTGGGCATCGGTTGGCGGGTGGTGAGCAATTGCTTTGTGCATCACTTGATTTGTATATTCTTCTATCTTTATTATTATTATTATTTTCCTTTCCTTTTCTGTCTTATTAAACTGTCTTTATCTCAACCTGTGAATTTTACTTTTTTTTCCCCGATTGTCTCCCCCATCCCACGGTGGGGGGAGGAGTGAGCAAATGGCTGTGAGATGTTTAGCTGCCTGCCGGGTTAAATCACAACATACAGAAATAATACAAGAACTATATTAAATTGCTCTAATTTTGTCCACCTAAACCCAGACTTGTCAGATACAAACTAAAAGCTTTGCTCCAGCAGTGCCAAATAAGCACAACCAGAGGTAGCTGAATTACCAGTGAGGGATAAAGAAGAAAAGTTATAAGAGAGCTAAACTTGTGCCATCCCAGTATGCTGAACAGAGCACTTAAGTAGTCAAGACAGTATAAGTTCAGGTATGATTTAATGTACTCTACAGAAAGTTGCCAGATGTCCTGACCTTGAGAATAAATCCTCAGACTCGGGTGTTTTTCTGGCAGAGAAGGCAATGGTGTTTGACTAAGAGGGAGCCTGTAGCAGCAACAGCAACACCTACCTGGATTTGCTGGTGGAGCATGTTTCTGGTTTACAGCCTCTCTTTTGTAAGCACAAACCCCATGAAACTGTTTTTTACTTTTCTTTCTTACTTTAAATGTAGTCTCTTCTCACTTTCCATTTTAAACAGAAACTCTTTTCCCCTTGGTAGGGTTTTTAATGGTTGCAAGTATTTTTCATTTTTGTAAGGAAAAAGCCACTTGACTAACACATTTCATGCTATAAAGATCACTCCTTGGGCTGCTTTGGCAATCCAAGGAAATGCTAGACATCAATAAGTGTAGATGATACCAGTGTATAGCATAGTTTATAGTATTGCAATGTAAAGGCAGATGATCAAAAATATCACCTGTCACATCTACCTTTGAAAATCTTCCCCATAGGCCTACTGTTTGTCAAAGGCAGCCTCTTAACTAAAATTCTTGGTATGAAGGGGAGTTCTCTGCAGAAAATATACAGAAAATATACAGATATAATTCTACAGAGAATGCAATTAAAACAGGAAGGCATAACAAGCTTTTTAAAAAAAGAAATGTTACCAGGAAAGACCAAGGATTAGCCGCTGGATAAAAGAAGTGTTGAAAACACACTTGAAAAAGAAACTAATAGTGAACATGCATGGCTATGCATAGCCTTTACACTTCCAAGCAATGAAAAGCTTTAAAAGTTTAATCAACATTTTAAATAATTCAGACATTCCTCCCTCTATTATATGTATTCCTTGTTTGGAGAGCAGAAGAAGACAGTACTTCCACAGC
Organism: Pygoscelis adeliae; assembly: GCF_000699105.1. NCBI lineage: Eukaryota > Metazoa > Chordata > Aves > Sphenisciformes > Spheniscidae > Pygoscelis > Pygoscelis adeliae. The sequence goes on from NW_008825615.1 coordinate 19,974,408, forward strand.
TGTAGGAGTAGCAGCACCAAGTCACAGTCTCATGAACAGCAGTGCAGTTACCCACGCTGCTGATTTTTCAGAACAGTATCTGGTATAATTTTGGTATGGATCAACCAGATATCTAAATTATTTTCAGAAGTGGTTGGGGTGTTATCACAGGCTGGGGGATGCTACCAAATGGCAGCTTGCATGCACTCGCAGTGCTTTGGAGAGAGCAGGAAGTACGGGCACAGGCTCCTCCATACCGGTTGGCTTCAGTGCCGGAGTGTGGTCCCAGCATCTTTAATTGAGTTGTGTTGGGACAGGGCAGAAAGCACTATCATATAACACCACTAACTTACTTAATTTTAAAAAGTAGTATGCTTACTAAGATGTTTCCTGTAATGCATTATATCCGAAGTGTTGTTTCAGAAATAAGTAAAGAGATGAAAAAAATGCTACATTATAATGGTGATACTCATCAGGCAGCCATGGCACTGGAGAGACTGCGTAGAGCTCACCTGAACTTGTTTCACATGGTAAGAATGAGCCAGTTCCCATGGCCACCACCCCAGGAAACTAAAACAAAAACTCAGACTAGTTTTAAAACCCAACACAGCTGCTGGGAAGGGCCAAGGCTGGTGGAACCGACGGTGGCTCCCCAACGCTCTCAGCCCTGGGGGGCTGTTATGGGACAGAAAAGAAGGGCATGAGGTGTGGGCAAACTCTAGTGGAAAAGTAATTTCATACAAGAAAAAGGAAGGGATGGATTTTCAGAAACACAGTTTTCCCTCTCAATTAAGAAGCGCTGGATCAGGCCCTAAGTCACCTTCCGAAGGAGACGTAAACCACCTGGCAGGTCTGACAGAGCTCAGGAGCAAACCCAGCCATCCCCTAACATTCGTGCTTGAGCAGCTTGTCATATTCTAACTTTCCTAATTTTCAATATGCAATTATTTCACCACTGAAATGGAAGGCCTAAATAAAAAAAATTTTTTTTGAAAGCTATAATTTTCCAACTGGGAGAAATACATAGTGTCTCCAGAGTGAAAAGTGCTCGTCGGGTGCAAAATGTCTTGGTTTATATTTAAACCAGCCGTGGTATTTAGTGACATCTAGGGACTATCTTCGAGTATTACAGTTTCTGGAAACTACATGTGTCTCCAAACAGCAACCAGAGGTTTGAACTCTAAACTATTACTTCCAGCCGCAGTGGTAAATATTGAAGTCGGTGGATAGACATTTCCATCTTGGCAGTGACTGAGAAATGCAACAGGTCATGGTCTGTGGAAATAGATAAATGCTGAGGCACTACTTTATACTTTAAATGAAATATTCTGAGTTACTTAAATATTGCAGTTTTTGACCAGAATAGAAAATTTTTACCATAACTCTGTTTACACCCTTTTTCTTCCATGAAATTACATGCCATTCACCATTTGTAGTTTATTTTCAAAAAAGTGCCATGATAGTCGTGGGGCATTCTGACAAAGGCTGAACTGGCAATTTTTTCATTGGGATGAACATAAAAATAGAATCACTTCTCATAAAATGCTAAAACTCTGTGGCTGATGAATTATTTTTTTCTAAAGCTAAAACCACTACCAGAATTTGGAAATGCATGGGCATGTTGCTGGGCTAAAAATTCATATCCAAATATTTGCTTACGGTGTATCCTTATGGAGAGTCACTATTGCCTTACCTTTCGGTTCAGAAACCAAGACTGCTAAATGTAAAGGTCTTGAGATATTATGTTTACATTTATTCCTGTAGTAAATAATAATTGTTATTTATTTTGTTATATGATCGTTATTTATTTTGTTATATGAATTAGATGTTATTAACTTGGAAATCGTTGCTACATTAGATACTACTGGTGCAAGATTGTAAGGACTCATCAGCATTCAATCTATATTAAGCCTACACAACGGTTATTTAAAAATTCACAGTATTTTTAGGAGTGGCAGTCTGTTTCTATGGGCAAAATAAAGACCAGTAACCCTTAGATTTAACCCCAGTGCTACCGGTGATTTTGCTATATAACTGCGAAGATGTTGTTTAACCTTTTTTGCCTAATGGTGCTCTCGTCGACACTGATGTCAGGAAACAGGAGCCAGCCAAGTGCAGGTCCGAGGAGAGCAGGACGGCTAACTGCTCAAATCCTGCAGTTCTGCAAGCTGGAGCCGAGTGTCCCCGGGTGGGTGGTGGCATCCGACCCTTGGCAGCCATGAGTGTCCCAGCCCGGCTGCGTGTGATGGCCCAACCTCCTGCAGGTTTGCCCTGGGTGGCGCTCACCCCTCCGCAGGGCGCCATGGGCAGGGGGAGACTTATTTACTCAATACGTAGTAAATATAGGGGGATGCAGGCAGAGTGTGCTTGATCACATTTTAGAGTATCTAAGTTACAAAATAACTTAAAGTATTATTGGTTAAGAAACAAGATTCTTGTTCATGCCTTTCTCATTTTTATTCAACAACTGTAAGTGAATAAACATCAGTTTCATCTTAACTAGCCCTTCTCTTTCAATCCCACTTTGGAGAGTTGGGGAAGCTGCTTTTAATTCAGTTTACTCTTCGAGTCCCCTGCCGTTGGTATTTCTAGGCATCAGCCACTCGGGATGCAACTGCTGAGCTGGTGGACCAGGTGTCACATAACCCACAGCCTCGTACCTCACCGCCAGCTACTCCTGACAGCATGGGAGGAGTTACCGTGGGTATTTCAGAGCAAGAGGGAAGGGTGAGCACTGTGCTGCTTACCCCGAGCGGTGGGGGGGGGCTCCTGGGGGTCCTGGCTGCGCTTGGCACAGGCATGCAGCAGAAGCAGGTCACGGGCAGCACCAGGTGTCAGGGGCCATCAGTGCCTTCCTTAAACAGACCGCTGCAGAAGCCAACGTGAACAGAGTACATTCTTCACAAGGTATGTCCCAAACTAAAACGTCTCTACTAAAAACTGCTCCTTTCCTCCCACCCAAACCCGCTTGGGATTACAGAAATGAATGCAAAAACAGAGACCTTTGGTCATACCATTCTGCACAAAAAATACTCTGGAGATTCAGCTCTCATGACAGGATTCTTTCAAACTCAGGATTACTTTGCTAAGAAGCCAGCTGTGCTGTAAATGCAAACATGTCCATGCTCGGAGGCAGCCCCTGTGCGGGGGAGAAACACCAGGGTGGACTGAACAGCAGGATGAGCCCTGGTGGCACCGTGAGACCTTGCACTGTCACAGTAATCGTATTGCCAGCACCTGCAATCCCTGGTAAATGTACCAGAGGCTGTTCCTGCTAGGAAGTCTACTAGTTAAATAGAAAGAATGACCAGAAGAGGCATGAAAGGACCTTGTAGTCTAAGGTCTTAGAGTAGGTTCTATATAAGACCACTAGAGCCCATATCTATCCCCCTTTCCAAATTTAGTGAGGGGTGTCAGAGCATTTCAGTGGTTCTCATCTATCTCAGCTGTGGAAGTCTCCTCCAGAACATGATTTGAGTATTTGGTGGGCAACCTTTCCTCTGTCTATCGAGGGATCTCAGGCGAGATGGTTTGTAGCCCTTGTACCTTGATCTACAAAAAAATGGCATGAATTTTGACCTACATCTCTAGTGTGGCAATCTCAATAACCAGCTCTGCTGACAGTTCATTTCTCAGTAACAGATTATGTACTGGGGAGTGGTGGAGGGCGACATGCTTACTTGTTTATTTGCTTTATTTTTAAACTCGGACATGTTTTTTAAATGTTGCCTGTAACACTATGCTGCTGGAAGGGATCCCAGTGCCTTCCATTCCTTGAGGTTTTCGGGTTCATGGTTGCTCTGCTGGTCTCTGGAAAGCATTTACTGCACATGCTTATGACCTGGGAGCCATTCGTGTTACTACAAACATATTGCTGATTAAATAACCCTGTTCCATTTTGAATTTTGTATTGCACATCTTCTCAGGGATACTCCAGCTTTCAGTGCACACCAGGCAGACCACGATGATGCTGCCCACTCCTGGACCGCTCAGCTCCTTGACCAGTCAGCTAAGCAGCACTTACTCCGTGGATCCGGGCAGTAGTGCATCCCTTTTGTGCTCCTGCTGCTCCACTGACAGCCCCACCGAGAGAGTGGCTACGTCATGCCAGTCCCTGCTCCACATGGACGTGGCTCCTGTACCTTCCCGAGCGAAGCAGCTTGTGCCTGGTCGACCTTGGATGGAGGCGGAGAGGGCATGAGGCTGCTGGCACCAGCCTACATGCCCTTGCCCTGTTGTTTGGTGGCCAGTTCTTCTCCCTTCTGCCATCTGCTTCATATAGGCTTTTCTCATGTTAATTACTAACCTACTTATTTGCTTATGAATAGGATAAATTACGTTTCTCCCTGGAGAAATCAAGTGCTCCCAGTCTGAGGTTCCTTCAGAGACAAACCTGTGCCCAGGCTTGACAGAAATAACTGCCTTTGCCCCAGCGTAATGACAAAGAGATAAGCAATCTCTGCAGCCCTGCAGTTTAGTGAAACTGTCTTCTCTTCCTAACGGCTGGATCAGAGGCTTTGTGCTCCCAGGCTCTGGAATAGTTTCCATCTCTCAGAGAATACAAATAATTGCTAAGAACAAACCATGCTATCACAGTTGTCATATATTTCTTGGTTGAGTTATCAGCAATAACTTATCTATTATCCAAGGTTTATTGTTTTGGCACCTTTGGGAAACATACATGAAGCACAATGAATATAAATCACGTTGCATTTTGACAGTATCTTAAGATTTATGGAGAAACTAAAGAGAAAACAGAACCATTTTATATGTGGAAAGAATGGGAAAATTATTGATTCAAAAAACACTTAGAATGGTCTCGGTCTGGTAAGACAATGTGAGCCTAAGTTTAACTTCAGATCCATGGAATAATGCCAGCAATCTGAAAACAGCAAAGGATTTTTAAGCAGCTTCACTGAAGTCAGTGGGGGGCAGGGAGGGAAATGTTTTTGATTTCCAAAGTCACAGGTAGACTGACAGAGAATGCTTTTGAAAATCCTGCCTGCAATTCGTACTGCTCATAATATGCTAATAGTCATGAGGAAGTCTTTTCTATTTGGTTTTCAAGGAAAAATACTTGCCACCAGAACAGGGGAACAGCTAAAATACAGGGAAGCCTGATTACACCCATGAATCTGTGTTCGACCCAGAGACCCTGAAGCTATAATGCCACTGCTATTTTCCCTAAAAAATATTCGATTTTTTATTTCTCTTGTACAGACTCTTTATTTCCTCCTAGGTCCTGTAATACGCCTCTAATCATTAAGGTGATTCCCAGAGCATGGAACTGAGTGACCTAATTCCTTATAAACTTTATTCAGCCCCCCTGAGTGCTAGGCAAGGATTTCAGCTTCAAATCAGATGAAATATACCTTTTGGCAGAAGTAGCTGCTTCTGTTGCCCCAGCGAACAAGGACAAGCTGGCTGTCAGTCCTGCCCCTGCTGCCCGCTCAGCTAAAGGCGTTGGTCTCATGACATCCATCTCTGACGGTAGCACAAATCTGCATCCTCAGAAAGACACATCTTATCTTTACCTTGCTGCTCCAGTAGGATGGCACCTAGGATACCAGGCTGGTACATTTTGATGAATCAAAATTTGATTCCAACCAAAAAATGCCATTGTGATAAAACCTGGATAGTTTGAAACAAATTAAATTGCTTTGAGTTGGATTAATGTCTAGTTTGAGCAAAAGTGTTTTTTAAAAAAATATGCCAATATTTCCATCTTCAAATTAGTAATTATATTAGGCTGGCCATAAACTTTCATCAACCATATTTCAGAGGTCAGCCACTAAACCAAGTTATTAATTATACACATAGACATAATTCCTAGTTTCTAAAATAGTGACAAAGTAGTTAGAATTTTTAAAAAAAAAAGCAAAATTAAGAGACTTCGATTAGGAAATTCCTAGAAAAACTAAATCAGAAGAAACAAATGTCTTAACCAGGTGACTATCACAGAAAAATATAATTAAAAATGAGAAGTCCAAAAGTAAGAAAAGAAAACTTGAGAAAAATATCTGTATTAACAGATAACAGGCATGAAAGACTCTTGTGCTAATAAAGCTTTAAACACATATACTTCTATTTCCTGTTCCTCTTCAAAAATACTGATGATCAACAACAGAAAAAGTGACATTACGGATTTCCGACTGAACACACACAGAAGCACATGCATTACCAAGTATGGGACATCAAGTCCCAGGATAACAACTTGTCCAAAGGCTTTTGTGCTGCCTGAAACCAGCAGCTTTTTGTGTTTTAGAAACACAAAACTGATGCTCCTTTGAAAAGAGATGATGATTGAGGGTTCATTTAATGCACTATGCGACCAGATCTTTGATCATCAGTGACAGAAGGTGCAGAAGTTTTCATTGCCTACAAAGGACAGTCTTAAACATCAAACATCACTTTGTCTACCCAACGGCAGTTCTGTTTACAAGATTATTCCTGTTATTTCCACTATTTTACAATCCTTAGGTATTATAGGAACTAACATCTAGGCTTATCTAGGCTCCCTTTCTCACAAAAGATTGTCCCCGATGATCTTTCAAGGTCCCTTCCGAACTGGGCTGTTCTGTCATTCTATGATTCTGTGAAAACATTGTTTTTCATTTTTTTCTTATACTTTATATGTTTTATATGTACTGTTAAAATAATGAAATTCCTCAAAAAAAAAGCAAAGATTCTGGTTGTGTGGCAATCTGCAAACCTTTACACAGATGAAAAAAACAAACAGTGCTTGAGATAAATAACCCGTCTTTGGGTCTGACACAGAAGTAGCAAACGAAGTTAAGAAAGGTCAAGAACAGATTGAGAAAGGCTGAGAACAGAACAACCGCTCTGAGTTTAGTTTAATTATTTTAATGAATTAGACCATTTGAAAAAAAGGAGTGGAGTGGTAGACGATTTCAGAAGAGGACAGATGATAAGGTCATTAGTCCCAGTGGAATAAAAGGAGAGAAAGACATTTGTGGAAGAGAAAGCTTAATAGGAAGAAATTTTTCTATTGTCTATAAAACAAGTGGAATTATGAATTTTAATTTTCAAGTTCAGCTTTTGAAGGGGAACAGGGCTGAGAGCTCAAAGACAAACTGTCTGTTTTATGAAAAATAATCTCCCAATGCTAACCTGATGTTTATGTACATTAGTGAGGGTGTGTTCACCTTGGTGTATACAGCTTGGTTAGTTTTGTCCTCATAGCACCATTCACTATTTGATACCTGGATGAAGCACATCACATTCAGAAAAGGACCAGTGAACTGTCTATACGTTTCTTTAGTTCTGTTGGCAAGGGACACTCACTGTGATTGCTGCAGAGTGGTGTTGACTGGTTTTAGCACTTAACAGGCATCATTTGGCATATCAAAAGACAGCACCTCTTCCTACAGATCTTGCCTTTCCTCTGTTTTCAGACTGCTAGAGCTGTAACAATACAAAAAAACAAAATGAGAATAAGATATTTAGTGTTTTACCTTAAAGAGAGCAAACCCAAATATTTTCAGATACAAACACCAACTTTTGGTCCTTCTGCCTCACACAGGCAAAATGAAACGTGATTTCACCTATGTATTAGAATTCTTTAGCTTTTGGCATAGTTACACCAAACTGTGGGAGCTTTCTGGTTTGCTTTACATCTTGAAATGCAGTTACAGGACTTCCTCCTCATGCACAATTCGCATTGTTAGCAGCAGAAGCAGCACAACTGGGAAACTTGCTCTAAGAGGCTGCCACACTTTGCTGGTCATCACTAGAGCTCAGAAAGATGCTTTAGGGGTGGTACAGTGGGGAAAAACTGCTTATTGCCCTGTACTGACCTTCTGAAAAATGTCTTTGCTGTTTAGATCAGACTGATAGTCTTGTCTACTGGAATTCTACAGAGTACCATCTCCACTGAAGTCAAAGGTAGGCATTAATGTTTGAATGGTGCCTGTGTTTGTTAAGTGCCTATCATAGTCGGCCCCTGCATCTTAAACTGAGGTCATTAGGTACTTCAACCCACACAGAGTGCTCGCATCTAGCTCCAGCTGTACGTGTTTGCTGCACCTCAGCTCCTCACCGTATAAAGAGCTCAGGTATGTGTAGCAAAGTTGCGTTGGCTGACACCCACTGATGTTACACTAGACCTTGTTTCTGTCCCCCCAGTCCTAGAGTGTTTGTTGCAGGTGCCACATAGTGCCATCTCCAGCCATTCACTCCCTTCTTTTCTTCACCCAACCCACCACAGCCACTGAGACCTTGGAGAAAAGAAAATGGATGGCATTAGGCTGCCTTTGCTGCGTGTTGACAACACTGTCAGCATCTCACTGCGTCATCAAGGCCGTGCAAAGGAAAAACAGAATTTTTCCTTTGAGACTCTTGATCAACTCTGTAGTTGATAGCAGACAGTTTTTTCCTTCCTTAGACAATTAAAGTAATAGATTTCATGTGGCCGCAGAGGAGCAACTGATACATAACTGTATGTTTTTCTTCACTACCTTTCTGAAACATGGACTTCTTATCCCTGCTAGAAATCAACAGGGAACGGGGAGGAAGGGGGGAAATTTAAGTGGAAAGGGGATTCTAAAGACTTTTTATATTCATTGTAACTTGACTCTCTTCAGATTAAATAAAAGTGTTGATAAGGCTACAATCTAGTGTTGAATGTGTTTGCATACCAGCCTGCAAACTTGCAACCTTCATTCAGGCTATGAATCAGATTGCAAAAGCTGATGTTCACATAACTAAACATTCTCCAAGCCAAACACCATCCCTGGCTGCTGCCTGCCTCGGCTTGTTGTGCTGGAGGGGCTATTCATAGCACTGACCCCAGGAGGTGCTTGGGGGGAAGATACTCCCCAGCAGCTGAGGAATAGCAATAGAAGAACTTCATGGCATGAAATGCAATGTTGGTGCCTTAGCCCTCTGAAAGGAGGGAACGATGGTGAATTTCTGTAATGATGTTGGGTCCGTTACCTTCTTTTTCTTTGGCCTGCATTTCCCCCCACTTATGAAAATGACCTGAGAATGGAATAGCAGAAGAGCATTACCTTGGCTTGCCTTCTGGGATGGGAAAATTTGGGTTTCCTTGCCCAGAATCTCGCATTCTGGGTGCAGTATAAGCAGTGCCTACAGTGCCCTCTGCGCTCAGGAGCTGTTGGCAAAGCATCACCAGAAATATGTGGCATTCAAGCATGTGATACAAGCTCTCAAACGCAGTCCTGATACTTTGGCACTCCTCTGTGTTTGTAGTTCCAGCATACTCCCAAGTGTTAAGATGCTTTTTGTTCACATTTCTTGTTCTTATCGAGGGGGCAGGATGCAGGAACTCAGGGTGCAGCTAAATACCTGAACTATGCTTTAAACTGAGGTAATTTGAGTTAGAGCTAGGTAAACAAACTAGCTGAGGCTGCTAATACATCCTTTAAATGTTTGTTTATTTACTGCATTCCAGTGGTGTGGCTTACACACTATCAAATCTACTTTTGTCAAACGCAGGAAGAAAAAAAACCCATTCTCCTCTGCACCGAGAGTCTGGAAGCCAAGTTTCTGTCTGGAGCAACCTTGAGAGGCCAATTTATAGACATCCAGAAATACAGGTTTATAAAGGAAAAGCCGAGTGTCTCAACGCCCTACATACAAGTGGGGATTGCTACATTGCCTTAAAAAGCAGAAACACAACACAAAACAAAATCCTCAAGAAGACGTTAATAGTAAGTTTTTCAGCTGTTATCTTTGACGTCGTTCTTTTCCTTAAATGAAAAGGAGTGAGGGACATCCCACTATCATACTGGGTATCAAGCTTATCTGTCTGAAAACTATTTTCATAAAACCTGTGTTAGGGTTTACATATCCTCACAAGTGCAACTATTTTTCTCCCGAAAGTGCAGTCTTTGGGTAGCAATTTCATACAATTTCCTGAGATGGTGTATGTGAGCAAAAATTCAGAATTTAATTTGCTGATGTTGAGAAACTTCTACTCCTAAAATAAAGTGGCTCATCAGTTTTCAATGGGAATATTGTGTAGAAAATGGGGAGAGCTGACTTATGGATATGAACATTACCATATACAAAATGGCACAGTCTTAAATAGTTCACCACAGTTCAGCCGGAGGGATCAGATGATCCTAGAACACTGAGAGAACTGGCACATGGAGCTGGAAGTCTGGTAGAAACTGTTATAAATACACCCATCACACTGACTGTGGTAGCTTTTGACTAGAGAATAATAAACTTACTAGCTATATTTAATGGAAGAAAAACACAAACCAGGCATCTACCAATCCATTTGTCAGTATTCATGATTTCAGAACAATTTTGAAGAAAAACATAAGTAAAGATGTGGAAGAAATGCAACAATACTTACCAAATATGGATTATGCAAGGCTTATCTGGCAGCTTTTGTGATAAGCTATTCCTGGGTAAGGGTGATGAACCAGAGCCAAACTATCCGGACTTGTCTAAAACACTTGCTATAGTCTTTGATCATGTCCTACATGAGAACTGAACTGAGATAGAGAAGATGAGGAAAATGGAAAGTGATCATCAGGAAGGAAATACCAAATAGGGAGAAAGTGAGGTGTTGCTTTGAGTATGTTTCTATGGAGTTGAAAAGGGCTTTTTTTTACAGAGATTGGACATGAGATGGGGCTGATTTAATATTTTAATTGATGGTCTTCCCACACAAAATGGGTACTTAGGAACTTTGCTGGAAAAGCAGAACACTGAGAAGCATTACAAGCACAGTGGAGGGTCAAGATCTGGATGATCTTGAAACCTGAATTTATAGAAATAGGGTGAGAGTTAACATCACAGAGTGGAAGTTAGAGCACTGGGGGACTACAACTTAGCTTCAGAAGTAATGTCTTTTAAAGATTAAGCAGTGGAATGTCCCCAGTGTTCTGATGATGAAGTTAAAACTGACTTTAAAAAGTCCAAAGGACCATTTTCTTTCTTGCTGAACTGTACTCAAAAATGTGGTTTTGCTGAATGACCTTGGGTTTCATTATATATTTACCTGATATTCTGCTTTCCTTCTTCAGTAGTGTATTTTTCTCTTTCTCAACTTCTGAGTGTTTTGAAGCTATTCTCATGACAATCACTGGGAAGGAAAATGAAAACCTTAAAGAAAGAAGAGGAAGAGCTTTTGTGTTTCAAGATAGCAGCAAAAATAAGTAACCTGCCTGTTGAATTTTCCTTTGCCTTTTGGCAGGATTATGCAAAAGGCAGAAGAGAAGGACTTTTTTAAGAGGTAAGGTAAATGTTTGCTAGGAAAGGTAGCTTCTACATGGGGTTTCAGACACCTCGAGACGGCCATGCATTTTCAGTGATGCGCTAAAAGAAAACCTCAACATGTATCAGTAACAGAGTTATTGAAGGATAAGGGCACCAACAAGCACTGCTGCATACATTCAGCTTGCAGATGGCCTTAAGCAGCCGCTTGTGCAGGGTGAGGTTGAGGGGGGGAATGATCTTGCCACGTCATCCAGGTCTCTTGTAACACAGTTCCTGGACCTCACTTGTGGGAAACCTAGTTTTTGGGGGTACCCACAGGCAGTCAGGAGGATTACATGAGTAGGTTATTGAAGAACATGCTCAGGAGGAATCAAGGGGGTGTGTTTTCTCCTGGTGGGGATTTTTTAAGGGCAACCTGCCAAGCATTTCAGCAGCTAATTATATTGGCAGTTTATTTTCTGAAGTGTTTATAAGTGATCCAAAAAGAGGGAGGTTTGATTCTTCCACTTGACATGTGCTAAATATAATTGGAATGATCACACACTGGTCAATCTGTGAACAAATTGGATTTGCAATTTTGGCAATCACCCGGCTTTTGAAAGGCCCTCTGGAAATCAGGATGGTTTATTTCATGCAATGCTGACAGTTTTTGCACAAAAAAAGAATAGAAAAATAAGAACTTTCTTGCTAGACAAATAAGATCTAGGATGAAATCTTACTTTTGTGAAGCTGATGGCAAGATTCCCATTTGCCATGATTTCACCCCAAATCTTTCAGCAGTGAACCTAGTAGTTCCTAGTAGATCTGCAGAAAAAAACGCTATGAAATGTGATCTGATAAACTTATCTTTTCTCCTTGCAAGCATTCCCAACTGTAAATACTGTGTATGATCAAGCTGACATTGTCCTACCTGTAAAAAAAAAATCATTTAAAGAAACTAAGAAGTGAGAGAAGTCAGTACTTTCTTTAGGTCAATACCACAGTGGCAGGGGAAATGTCTAAAGGAACTTTAAAGAAAGGCTGAGGACTTTTTCAGTCCTATCTTCGACAGTCTTTTCTTGTCCATCTAGTCCCTTAACTTTATCAGCGCATCATTCTGAAATGTATACTCTGCATTTCAGATTGCCACTGCCACTATCCAGTAACCTTCACTCTAGGTTCTCCTACTATCAGCTGGGCTCTTTTGACTCCAGTGGGAGCAAGATACATTTCTTTAGTTATTTCTCTCTGTGTCAGATGTTAGTTGTTAGAACTCGGGACAAAATCCAAAGTTCAAGAGAGGTCACTGACTTGTAAACCTTTCTCATTGATACATATTTGCCTTTGTGACAAAGAGCAAAAACTCAACAATTACTTAGTCTTCCTAAAAAATGTCATTTATACACGGTATGTTCAAAACCAAAGAAAAATTACAAGTGTTTGTTCAAAGAAAATAAAAGGAATCCAAACCAAAATACACTGTTGTAAGTGCAATGTATGAATACAGACATGAAGATGCAAGATTCCTTTCTAATTCAGACTTTCAATTTCAATGATTGCAAGTTTTTGTCAATGTAACAGTGGATAAAAAAATGCTTTCAAAACTGTTTATTAATCCAACTGCCTAGCAAGAATCTTTATCTATCAAAAGCCAAGTTAGCTATTGCTCTGCTGGCTGCCACTGACGACAAAGTTTAGACTGTCTGAGAGCAAGGCTCCCACTGAAATGAACTGAGCCATCAGAATTCTGCATTTTTGAATGGCAGCCAAATTACACTCAACATTTGCTTCTTTCATGAAGACTTCATTCCTTCGTAAATTTTATTCCATAATGTGAAGTACAGATAGTTAATGACCAGGTAAACATAAAAATTTAAAAGCATATTAAAATCTGTGAAGCTCATACACATGTTAGTATTTTAACATCACATGAATTTGTGGAAAGGACTATCAGGTCATGTAAATAAATGAATTGTGTCAATCTTCTGTAGTTATAGAATCACCTGAGATGTCAAGATATTCTTTGTGCTTCTCTTTCAAAAAAAATATCTGGGTAGCTAGGTGTGGCCCCTGTAATCATAGTAGTGATGTCCACAGAAGCATCTAAGAAGAAAAGCAACAATAACTGTCTCTTTCTGTGTGCTAAATTTTGTATTGAGCTTAAAAGCGTATTTTTCTTTGATTCTACAAGGAACTGACTTGATACACCAAAAGTGAAGGGGAAAAAAATATTTCAGGGCAGTGAACATGAAGAAATCAGTTTTTTACTTAGTTCTGATGGGTTTTGGAAATCACACGCATTAGGGGTAGATGTGTGAAGGCCAAAAGGATTCATTGAGATTTGCATGGTCCATTGCTTACACGTTTGCTCACAGCTGAACGCTTTCTACTTACAGCTCATACCATTATCACGGCAGGCTCACCCTGACCAGCGCTCGGGGCAGCTATTAATAATCCACAGGAGGGAAAGTTTTGCTATCAAAAATTACAAACAGCCTTGCTTGAGACATCATTTTTCTTGAGAGGGCTTCCAAGTTTTAACCATATTCCTGGCTTCGCAGAACACTTCACAGATTTCTGAGTAATCCTTCTGTGGGGGCCTTGCTAATCTCTGTCTTGTGCCAATTTTATGCTTTTGGCTTTATGGGAAGAGGGTAAGGAGAAATAAAAGGATGTTTAATATCATAGGGAACTCAATAGAACAACAGACATCTCCTCCATTTATCCTTAGTTTATGGGAGCAAATGGACTGTTCAGTTCCTCTGCTATCTTCCTCCTAGGCCTTAAAGATGACTCCCAAAATAAAATGAGGCTGACACACCAACCGTAAAACATTGTGATGAATTAATTGGTGGTGCAAGTTTTCTGATACAATCCTTTTTCACTCTCTCTATTCTACAGCTTCTTCCCAAGTTCATGCCTTCCCTTCCTATATTGCCCAACTCCTCCTTTTCTCACAAATGCCAATGTTGTCTGACAGTGCCACTGCAGCTCCTCTTTACTGAAGCAGACTCATAAGACCATGTAAGCTGGTTAGATACTTATTTATCCTCTCTCTTTATCCGGAGTCACAAGATCTTCTTCCAGTAGTGACATATCCCTTACTCCTTTCCCTTTGTCCCACATGACTTGGGCTTTGACTCTTTCTGCTCGATGTGCATGAGGAAACTGGTATCTGGGCGGTAGTGTCTTATATGTCTCACAAACACTTATCAAGAAGCCTTGATCAGCTTCTCATGTTGTCCCAATGATATTAATTTAATTTAGAACATTTAAAGTATTAGAAAAAAACAAACAAAAGATAAGAGGATGGCAAACATGGGTACTGTTGAGCTAATATAGAGCCCACCGCTGTTCTTGCTGACATTGATGGTGTCTTTTCATCTGTGATTTGCCTGGGGCTGTGACTGCTGTAACTCTATAGATGTCGACACATTAGCCAAGAGCTCTGTAAATTAAATGCCCTTTACTTTACCCCAAACTCTTCAAATATGTTCAGTGAGGCAGCTCATTTCTTAAAAGAATGTCCGTAGGCATTAAATATAAAACTCTCTAAAGTTAATTCCTAACGATTTCAAGAGCAATTGGATCAAACCTTTTTAGCATATAAGCTATTTTAATCTAGTTTCCTTTTTTTTTTTTTTTTTTTTTTGTGTGTGTGTGTTATTTTTTTTATTTCAACATTTACTAAGGGACTTCTAGGACCACAATGGAAAAGCAGCAAAAATCTGCCTTTTCTTTCTTGCATTCTTTTTTTTGTGATGAGAACCTCCTATTGTATTCATCATTCATGTGATACTTCTACTTTCCACAGATGTTTCAAGTTAGGTAGGATATGTAGCATCTGTATACTCCCACCAGCAAACAGCCAGCACCCAAACTTGCCAAACTAGAAGGTGCATTTGCTTGGCCTGGTCTCCTGTTGGCTTTGGACCTAGTAAGCACAAAGTATGGCCATTTTTAGCATCTCTAAGACAGATCTATTTGCTGTCTGTTTCCTTTAGGGTAAGCCAGGCAGGTGGTCAGGTGACGGTGCCTTTCTAAACAAAATGGGCATGTAAATGACAGAACCTTTCACAGACTTCCACTCTGCCGCGGAGGAGAGCTGCTGCCTTCATGGCTCTTCCCCCACTGTGTTCCCACAGTACGAATGCTTATTTTAATTTTTTTTTCCTTTCCCACGTTCTTGCTTCTTTTTGATAACATACATATAATTGCAAAAATATAAAGGGGCCAAAGGTTTGCTTTTGGAGTGATGGATGCCCAGGACAGCCGGGGTTTACCTAAGATGGCAAGTCTTCTCTAGGATATAGCTTCAATTATTTTGTGGGCGTGTAGCAATATTACAACTAATTTGTTTTTACTTTCTTTAACACCATGGAGACCACAGGGAGCTCAGCATATTACTGTGCTATCCCCTAAAATAAGTGACTAGTCCAAAATGACTACACACAAGCTGTAAGTTGAACAATGCTGCCAAAGTACTAACACAGAGAATCTAACAGGAGCGGTTTAGAAATACACTTCCATCTTCCAAACGTGCCTGTGTTCAGTTCCTTTCATGTATTAGTCCCTGAAGTGTTTTAAACACAGGATGTTCTTCACATTGTACATGGGGAAGAGTACGTAGCGAGGTTGGCTCAGCCAAGAGATCGTATCTGGCAAGTGGCAGACTGGTGAGCTGGGTGGACAGAAATGCCCAGCTTTTTTCTCTCGGCCTGCTGCTTTGCCTTTTTCCCCATCTGGCATTCTGGTCCTTGGTCACTTCTGTTTGCAAAAAAGGTGTGACCAAAACTTCATCTTCTGGTTTAAGAAGATTACGCTTTATATCATGCCACCATCTCTGCTGTGAAAGCTGTATGTAACACCTGAATTCAAGAGTATAAAAGACAAGGTTGTCCGACTTTGAGAACAAATTTACCTACATTTCTGCCAGCAGCCAGTGCATGAATTCATGCAGGAAGTCAGAAACATGCTGAGAATGTGTGAAACAAGGA
>NW_008825616.1:0-1700 GCF_000699105.1 Pygoscelis adeliae
GAGCTTGCCGTCCTCCAACCCCACCAAGATGTGGCTCTTCTCCTTGGTGACGGACACGCTGTGGACGGGCACCCGCATGGGCACGGGGGGCACGGCCGCCCTGAGGCTGGGAGAAGACGAGTGGTGGGATGGGACCCCTCGAGCCCCCCGGGCACCCCAAGGGGGTGGTTGGGGTGGGACAAGGTGGGTGCTAGCCCTCACCTCTGGAGGTCACGGATCTCCAGCCCGCACTGCATGGTCCCCAGCACCACGAACTCCTCCGTCAGGCACATGGCCGTCACCTCCTCGTCCAGTGGGACGGAGGAGAGGTGCTTCCCGTTCACCGAGTAGAGGTGCAGCGCAAACCTGTCCTGAAAGACAGAGCGAAGAGGGGGGAACACAGACGCTGACGGTGGTGAGGGGGGAGGACGCAGGGGCACCCGGCCGTACCTTCAAGCAGGCTCGTTGACCCACGGCGGTCTGGGCGACCACCTGCCCCTCCGGCCCCACGGCCATGGGGGGGCACCACCCCAGCTCACCTTGGAGCCCGACACCGCCATGTCCAGCTCGGTGCTGATGGCCACGCACGTCACCTCGGCATCGTGGCCGTACAGGACCTGGACGGGTTTGGGAGCCAAGCCGCTGGAAAACCCACCCTGGTATTGGGGACACGGGGACCTCAGTGACCTGGTGGCAGCGCCCACTGCAAGCCACCCCATCCGGAGCGCGGGGACAAGGGTCAACTTATCCCTACCTGCTGTAGGACCTGCCACACCATGCAGGTGGTGTCCCGGGACCCAGAAATGAGGTAGATGCCGCAGAGGTCGAGCGCCAGGCAGGTGACAACATCTGTGACACCGACATGAGCTGCTGGTCCCGTCCCACCGCGCTTGGTACCCCAACCCCGTGGGATGGCACCAAGACGTGTTTTGGGGTGTGGAGATGCTGCTGACCCTAACCCCAGCCTGGCTCTGCGATGGAGCCTGGACTGTCCCCAGAAGACGAGGGACACTGGGAGATGTCCCCTGCCCGCTCCCACGTCCTCTGCCTCCCCCCTACAAACCCATTGGGGCATCATCGGACCTTCATCATCAGAGGAGGACTTACCTATGTGCCGGGTGATGTGCCCAACGACCTTCCCTTTAGCCAGCGAGGTGACGCGGAGGCTGTTGTCCCAATGTCCCCCGCTGAAGAGCAGCTTCCCGTCGGGGGACACGGCCAGCGTGCGGGAGCACAGGTCCGCGCCAGGGGCGAAGGGGCCCTGCAGGAAGCGCTGGGTCCTGGTGGGGAGCGACATGGGATGGTGGCAGAGCCATGGGTGGGATGGTGGCACCTTTGGGGACCGTCCCCGGGGACCATGCGTTAACTCACTTTGCGTTGGAGACGGTGGGGTCTTTGGTGAAGCTGAAGTAGTTGGAGATGTTCTTGTCATAGGGCAACCAGTTGTGGGTCCCCAACAAGCCGTTGGCACTCACGGTGACCTGGGCAGAGGTGGAGATGGAGGTGACGCAGCTCCCACCCACTGGAGCTCTCCTGGGGTTCGGTCTCGGTCCCCCCCAGGTCAGCAGGGTCACCCCACCAGGGTCACCCGTGCCTCAGTTTTCCCACACTCACCAGGACGTCGGGTGATCCCTGAGTGATGAAGGAATGCGCCTGGTTCTTGGGGACCACGGCTTGCACCAGGGCCACCCCATCGCTGATGCCCTGCAGGGAGACAGCAA
>NW_008825616.1:2428-3121 GCF_000699105.1 Pygoscelis adeliae
ACGCCGGGGAGGCCCGGCAGCCCCTCCCCCACCCCGTAACGACCCCCCCCCGCCAGGGGTGGGAGCGGAGGAGGGATTGGGATGGGCTCCACCATCTCACCAAGGCTTTTCGGTGCTGGTAGATGAAGTCCTCGCGGGAGCGCGCCCACCGGGGCAGCACCACGTCGCCCACCTTCTCGTTGGAGAGCTGCAGGCAGCCCAGGTCGAAGCCTGCAGGCAGGGCGGGCAGGGGGTGAGGGACACCGACCCCCACCGTGCTCCCATGGGTGCTGTCTCCGTGGTGGGGATGATGGGTGCCCCTTACCATTCTGGTTCTCCAGGAACTCGGGGAAGTAGAAGAACTCGGGGATGAGCTCCTTGACGTCCACGGGGTTCTCCATGCGGGCTTGCCACGCTGCCGGCACCGAATGGACCTGCCGGTCTGAGCAGTCGAACCTGGTGGCACGGGACACCCGGTCAGAGCCCGCTTGTGTGTCCCCCCCGCCCCCATGTCCCCTCCCCAGGGTCCCCCCACTGGGTGCCCACCTGCCGCTCTGCAGCTGGATGTGGAGGGTGGTGAAGGGCTCGGTGCGGATCAGGTAGTGCATGACGCCCGCCGCGTTGGAGTAGTGCGTGCCGTAGTGGAACTTGTCCACGGTGCCCGTGGGGTCCTCGAAGCTCTCGTACCTGGGGGGTGAGGTGGGGGGGGGCCAG
>NW_008825616.1:3861-5094 GCF_000699105.1 Pygoscelis adeliae
TGGTCCGCTGTCTGTCCCTGGTCCCGTGGCTGTCCCTGGTCCCATGACCAACCTCATCCCACAGCCATCCCTGGTCCCACGGCCGTCCTTGGTCCCGTGGCTGTCCCTGGTCCCATGACCAACCTCATCCCACAGCCATCCCTGGTCCCACAACCATCCCCATCCCACAGCCATCCCTGGTCCCATGGTCATCTCCAACCCACGGCCATCCCTGGTCCCATGGGCATCCCCATCCCACGCCGGCACCCTTCCCTTTGCCATCTGGGAAGGAGAGATATGGGGCAGGGGTGGGCAAGGTGGGGCCGGTACCTGGGTGAGCCCTGAGGCTTTCAGCAGCTCCTGGGGCGACCGGCTGCCGAAGTAGATCTGGCTGGGGGGACGCAGGCCGAGGATGCAGGAGTACACCTTGTTTCTCACCTGGGGGGACGCGGGTAGGACGTGGAGTGGCCAGAGACTGGGCAGTGCCGCAGCCCCGGGAGGGGTTTGGTGGGGGGAAAGGGTGCCACCACCTTTTTTTTGAAGTTGAGGAAGTAGTTGGCCTGGTCGATGAAGAAGAGCTCGAGTGCGGAGCGGCGCAGGTTGTAGCGGCGCAGGTGGACCTCGCGCAGGTGGGACAAGGGGCGTTTGAAGTCATAGCCGATCCCTGCCGAGATAGGGGGGGGGGCACAGAGCCCCGCGGGCATCACCGTCCACCCGGACCCCAATTCCCGAGGCAGGGATGGAGGCCAGCATCGCCCTGGGGCTGGGAGAAGCCCACCCCCAAAATGGCCAGCACCCGGCGTGATGGGCTTCTGGAGGAGAGGGGATGGGGGGGGGGTTCCCCCCCCCACCTCGCTGCAGGGACCCCCCCCCAAGGAGCATGTGCCGTTACCTCCCTCTGTCTCCTCCTTCTCGCTGCTGCCGTCGTAGAAGTAGACGTGCTGGGTCGTCACCTCCAGGCGGCCGGGGACGACGGCCACTGTCGTGATGAGCTCGCAGTCCTCCGAGACCACCAGCTTCTCCCGCTGGTTCTGCTCCTTGGGCTCAGCCCTGGGTGACATCGGGGGTGAGGAGACACCGGTGACACCCCCAGCCTGGGCGAGCCAGCGCCACAGAAGGGGATGGGGACACTCACTGGTTGTCCAGGACAGGGAGGTCCTCCTCAGCCAGTTGGTCATCCTCCAGCTCGCTCACCTTGGCTTCCTTGGCCATGGCAAGCGGGAGGGACTCGGCGGGGCTGTGGGGGGGGGCGGC
>NW_008825616.1:5138-9510 GCF_000699105.1 Pygoscelis adeliae
CACCCCCAGCCACCCACGGCTGGGGGACCAGTCCTGCAAGGCTTCCTCGTCTCACCTCCCAACCCCAAGGGGGTCCCTGACAGCTCCCAGCTCAACCCCACCACATGAATCCAACCGGTAGCACCCCCTTGCCCACGGCATGGGGGGAACCCCTGGTTGCCCCACTCCCATCAGCCACGCCCAGGTTGTCCCGTAGGGCACTGGCCTCCAAGTGCTGGTCAAAATTCAGGTTGGGCACCAGCTTCAGCCTCATCCGGGAGTAGGTCTCGGCGCTCGACAGCTTCCAGCGAACTTCTGGTGGGTTCCTGGGGGGCAGGCGGGGGTGAGGCACCCTGGGGACCCCCAGACGTCCTACCCCTCCCCAGGGACCGAGGTGGGGGCTCACCGGTCAGCCCAGGCGGAGCGGGGCGAGGTGAGGAGGCGGCACAGACCCCGCCACTGCTTCAGCACGGTGCTGTGGTGGTTGTTGGCCTGCTTGAGCACGTTGGCGTGACGGACATTTTCTGCCTTGGAGCGCTTTGCCACCGGCTCCAGCACCAGCTCCTGCCGAAGGAGCAGGAGAGTGAAGTGACAGCAGGGCTGGGGCTTGGGGACATCCCCGAGGTGAGGAGCATGTCCATGGGGTGATGTCCCCAGGGCAAGGAGAATGTCCCCAGGATGATGGACTTGGGATGAGGAGCACATCCCCGGGATGATGTCCCCAGGCTGATGAGTACATTCCCAGGATGAAGTTCCTGGGATGAGGAACGCATCCCCAGAACAATGTCCCCAGGATGAGGAGCGTTTCCTGAGGGCAATGTCGCCAGGGTAAGGAGCATGTCCCCAGGATGACATCCCTGGGATGAAGAGCACATCCCCAGGATTAATGTCCCCAGGGTGAGGAGCACGTCCCTGGGGTGAGGAGCATGTCCCTAGGATGACATCCCCAGAGGAGCACATCCCCAGGATGATGTCCCTGGGTGATGTCCTTGGGATGAGGAGCATGTCCCCAGAACGATGTCCCCAGGATAAGGAGCACATCCTGAGGACTATGTCCCCAGAGTGAGGAGGATCTCCCCAGAATGACATCCCCAGGATGAAGGGCACATCCCCAGGATTAATGTCCCCAGGGTGAGGAGCACGTCCATGGGGTGAGGAGCACGTCTCCAGGATGACATCCCCAGAGTGAGGAGCATGTCCACGGGATGGCATCCTTGGGGTGAGGAGCACATCCCCATGACCCCTGGATGATGTCCCTGGGGTGAAGAGCATGTACCCAGGGTGAGGAACACGTACCCAGGGTGAGGAGCACACCCCTGAAACAACATCCCTGGGTTGACGAGCACATCCCCGGGAAGAGGAGCACATCCCGAGGACCATGTCCCCAAGGTGAGGAGGATGTCCCCAGGGTGACATCCTCGAGATGAGGAGCACATCCCCAGGATTAATATCCCCAGGGAGAGGAGCACGTCCCTAGGATGACATTCCCAGAGTGAGGAGCACATCCCCTAGATGACATCCTTGGGGTGAGGACCATGTCCCCAGGATGAGAAGCATACCCCCAGGGTGACATCCCAGGGGCAAGGAGCAGGCAGTACCTGGAACATCTTGCGGCTGGCCGCCTTCTCTTGCTCCCGCCGCTGGGAGCTGCTCATCATGGTATCGTAGCAGGCGTTCCAGAAATTGGACATGTGGTCGTGGCTCTTGGCGAAGGTGTCCATCTCAAACTGGGCCATGGTGGGCTGCACCTACCGAGAGAACCGGGACAACAAGGGAGGTGTTTGCAGGGCTTGGCACCCACCAACCATCATCCAGACTATGAGCATCCCTGCCCTAGAGGTCACCCCCGCAGGCTGTCCCAACTCGGTTGTGACACGGGGACCCCGCTGCAGCACGGACCCATCTCTAAGCCTGGAAAGGTGTTCCCCCAACAGTGATGCCACCCCATGGCCCCACGGCACCCACGTGTTTCTCGATGAAGCCCCTCCACTCCGGGGTGGTGCAGAAGAGCTGGAAGTCCTCATAGAAAGTGGGGCTGCCGTTGGGGGGGGGCAGCGAGGGCAGGGAGAGCTGGGGGGGGGGCATCGAGGGCAGGAAGAGCTGCAGCTGCAGGGTCTCGTAGCACTGGTCCATGAGCGTCCGGACGATGGGCACCAACCAGGAGAAGGTCTCCGACTTGGCGTCCAGCGAGCGTCGCAGCGGGGTCTCCAGCTTGCCCAGGAGGTAGCAAGCCTCGTCCTTTTTTGGGGCCGAGGCGGTCTGCAGCAGGCTGTGCAGCTTCACGTACGCCAGCGAGTGCAGCTGGGGGGGGGACATGGGACATCAGATGGGGCCACCTGCCTTGCCCCAAGGGCCGGGGTCTCACCCCGAGCCCCAGGAAGGGTTGACCCACCTGGGGGTCCTGCAGCATGATGTAGCCCACGAGGATGCGTAGACCCGTCTGGGCCATCTCCTTGAGGTCGGAGGTGCCATTGGCCAGGTGGTACCAGACGCCCAGCTTGTCCAGCAGACTGCTCACCCCCTCGTAGATCTGGGGGGGAACAGTGAGCCCCCCGCCCAGCCGCGCACCCCTCACCTCTCCAGCCAGCCTGGCGCAAAGCCACCAGGTCTGTCCCCATCACCCAGCCACCCTGGGCTTCGCTTGACACGGGTTTGGGTTACGGGTAGGGGTTAGGATTAGGGTTTAGGGGTGGGGTAGAGCCCCAGCCCGTAACCCTAATGACGAACTAGTCAGGGTTTGGCACTAGGGTTACGGGCTGGGGCTTAGGGTATGGATTTATGGTAAGGGGGTAGGGTTAGGGTTAAGGGTTAGGACTGGGGTTAGGGCCAGGGTGTAGGATTGGGGTTAGGGTTGAAGTTTACGGCAAGTATGTAGGGTTAAGGTGTAGGATTAGGATTTGGGAGGTACGGTGAGGTTTATAAATTATGAGCTAAGGTCAGGGCTTAGGTTATAGGGTTAGGATTTCAGTTTACAGTAAGGGTGTAGGGTTAGGGTCAAGGGTTGGGACTGGGGTTAGGGCCAGGGTATAGATTTGCGGTTGAGGCTGTTTATGGCAAGGATGTAGGGTTAAGGTTTAGGATTAGGATTTAGGAGGTATGGTTATGAGTTAGGGTTATCGCTTAGGGTTAGAGCTTAGGGTATGGGGCTAGGGTTTTGGGTTTACAGTAAGGGTGGAGGGTTAAGGTCAAAGTTTAGGATTGAGGTTGGGGTTAGGGTTAGGTTTTGCAGCAAGAGTGTATTGTTAGGGTTTACAGCAAGGGTTAGGGTTAGATTTACAGGTTATGAGTTAGGGATGGGTTTTAGGGTCAGATCTTAGCATATAGGGTTAGAGTACAGGACTGCGTTTATGGTAACAGTGTAGGGCTAGGGTTAAGGGCTAGGATTAGGGGTTAGGCTAGGCTACAGGACTGGGCTTCACAGCAAGGGTGCGGGGTTAGGGTTAAGGCTTAGGGTTAGAGTTGGGGTTTATGGCAAGGGTGTAGGGCTAGGGCTGAGGTTTAGAGTTAGGTTTAGGGGTCAGGGTTGGATTTACCGGCTATGGGTTAGGGTTATGGTTTAGGATTAAGGCACAAGTTATTTTCGAAGGTTAGGTTCAAGGGCTGCAGGTAGGGGCAGGGTTTAGGGTCAGGGCTAACATCAGGGGCTAGGGGTTAGCACTAGGGTTCAGAGCTCGGGTTTGGGACCAGGGACCCCTGCTCGTGCCCATCCACCTTCTCGCTCCACAGGGCCTGGTTGTTGTGTCCCTCAGAGAACAAGAAGTCCTGGAGCAGCCGCAGCAGCTTGAGGGCGGTGTGGGGACTGGGCAGGGCGGCCGGCCCCGACTCCTTCAGGTCCGTCAGCGCCGACTCCAGCATCATCTCCAGCAGGCTGCGGGAGAGCAGGCAGCTCCGTAGGGTGGTCCTCTCTTGGGGTGCACCCCCTGGACCTCGGTCCAGACCTGGGCAGGACTCACCTGCGCTTGATCTCATCAGGGGGCCGCACCAGCTCGCACGCTGTCCCCAGCTTGGTGAGGACGGAGAAGACCTGCCCGCGCTCCCTCCACGCTGCATCGTCCCAGCCCTCCACCCCACGCCAGGTCACCGAGAAGACAATGTTGGTCAGGAGGTTGCACAGTTCTTCCTCGGGCGTTTGCTGTGAACGGGGAGGAAGAGTGAGAGATCCGACACCCAGCGTAGCCCAGGGTGGTGGGCACGATGGTTTGGGGCTCACCTGGGGGTTGCTGGTGTTGGAAACGTTGTCACTGGGCAGCGCGTCCTGGTAGCTGCTCTCATCCAGGACGTTTGAGAGGCTGGAGCTCTTGCGTGCTCGCATCCCCGGGAAGGGCTTGAAGCTCTCCAGGGGCGAGGGGGTGCCGGGGCCGCTGGCGGGGGGCAGCGTGCCGCCCTCGGCTGG
>NW_008825616.1:10240-11749 GCF_000699105.1 Pygoscelis adeliae
ACCATCCCCATGGCCCCCGCGTTTGGGCACGGCTGGGTGCCCGTGGGTGGCTCCGGCCAGCTCAGGCCCAGGGCAACTGCTCGGTCACAGCCCCTCGTGCCCATGGCCCCGCTCACCTTGCGGCAGATATCGAGCCGGACGGTCAGCTCGGCCCGGTGGGACAGGTAAACCACAGCCACCAGGTCCTTGTAGTTGGGGGGGTCTGTGGACAAGGAGAGAGAGCACGGTGGTGGGACAGGTCCTTCTGTCCCCAAAAGCCACCAAAGGCCCCCAGGCCCAAGACCGGCTGAGCCTTGTGGGAAGCCACCAGCGGTGACCCCATGGCACGCATTTGGGATGGGTGGCCAGGGCCAGCCTGGTTTCGGCAGGGCACGTGGTACCTGCCCCGAGGACCTGCTCCGAGAGGCAGCGGAAGAGCAGCATGGAGCCGGGGACGTCGCTGAGGCAGGCGATGAGCCCCTGGTACCCGATGTCCTTCAGCTTCAGGCGGTTCTTGCTGCGCTCAGGGACCTTCTCGTACTTCAGCATCTTGTAGAGGACCTGGTGAGACAGAGAGAGGTGGCCACCCCGCTGCGGCAAAGCCCCCGGCCGCTGGGGATGGCAAGAGGCTGGCGCTGGGGACCTGCCTTACCTTGAAGACCCTCTCCCGCACTTCATCTGAGAACTTCTTCTGCACCAGCAGCGAGAAGAGGACCTCCACATGGCCCGGCTCAAAGAGGAAGGCGAAGAGCTGCTCCTGGGCAGGCGAGCCCTTCAGCAAGCTGTGGATCACCTCCAGCGCCCCGCAGACCTGCAGGACATGGGGCCGGTTGTCCACTGCCCTCCATGTACCCCACCGGGACCTCAGCGGCTTCTCCCCACCTGCTGCCAAGCATCAGGCCAGCCCATGGCACACTGAGGTCTTTGGAGACCAGGGTGGCTTGGTGCCGTACCTGCTGCTCATCCTGCGCCCCAGCCATGTAGCTCAGCAAGCTCTGCATCTCCTCCCCAGAGAAGCTCCTGCAGAAGAAATCCTTCACCAAGCTGAAGAGGGACATCTGCACTGTCTTGATGTCGTCGATGGCTGTGGTCTTCTCCCTGGAGGTGCTGATGGACAGACATGCATGGGCATTCCCTCTAGGGATGTGCACAACCACCCTCCTGGCACCTTGTCACCCATCGCCAGCATGATCCCAAATCCCACCATGAAGCCTGAGGAGCCCCGGGGCAGCCTGGTGTGGACATCCCTCCTGGCCAACTCTGCCCACCGGCAAATGTCCACCCCACGCGTTTGGATCTCTGCAGGGTGTGAGCACCCCCAGTGTCACGGGCGTGCAGAAACGCATTGGGTCAGACAAGAAAAGGGCATCAGCTTGTTGCAGAAACCACCACGCTCTTGGTCGCTGCCGGAGAGACGCTGGGGGTGGATTTTGGGGCTGACCGGGCACAGCTCTGGGTGGAGGCTTGGGGATGGGGCACGGCCACGGGGAGGGGAAGGTCCTGCACCCACCACCCCACCCCCCCACCAGA
>NW_008825616.1:11831-14094 GCF_000699105.1 Pygoscelis adeliae
CACGGGGGGGGAGCCCCCCCCCCCACCCACCCCGGGGGGGGGGGGTCCCGGCTACAAGTGGCAGCTCACCCGTAGTACGTCCGGATGGAGTCGAGGATGTACTGCACCCCATACTTCTTGCAGATGCGCTGCTTGTGGTCCTTGACAACGTTGGCCAGATACTGGATATGACCTGCAGGGAGAAGGTGCGAGTAGCCGGTGGAGGCCGGTTGGGATGAAGAACACCCCCGAGAGCCCCCAGTTTCCCACCTAAGCGGACGGCGAAGTCGCTGTTGCTCCAGATGCGGAAGTCGAAGAGGAGATGCTGGTAGAGGAGGTGCAGCAGGAGCCCGCTGCCCTCAGATGCCACCTGCTCCATGAGGATCTGCGAGGCCATCAATGTGCTCATGTCCAGCAGCGGACCGGAGACCTGCCGTGGGCGAGAGGGGAGGCTTGCAGCCCCGGTGTCGTCCTTGGGGAACGGCCCCGGGGACTGTGGGATGGAGCCTTTGGTAGCCCCCCACACCTTCTGCAGCAGCGCCCCGATGATGGCCGGCCCGTGGCACTGCACCAGGCTCTCCTGGTTCACCGGGTGGTTCTGGATGAAGTTCTTCACCAGCAGCAGGAAGGCGGCCACGCTGTTCCTCTCCAGCCTGCTCTCTGCAAGGCATGGGGCAGAGCCTGCCGGTAGCTGCGAGCACCTTCAAAGGGCATCCTGGAGACCCCACCGTAAACTCTTCGCTACAAACTTTTCAGCCTGTTCCCCTATTTCGCCCCAATTTAAGCAAGTGGAAACCTCCGTTGCTCTGAGCTTCTTGGAAATAAGCAGCTGGGTATTGGGAGAAAGCCCATTTCACCTGTGCAGGAGAAGGCTCCTGCATGAACCCAGCCCTACTGTAAGACACCAGAGACTCCACACAAAGGCAAGCCAGAGGTAAGCAGGCTGGAGCCACCCTCGTCTTCCCAGAATTCCTTGTTTACGACTAATTAGGTCATAACAACATTAAAAGATGTCAATGGTTTCTCCATTACCCCATAACTCCTGGTGCCCCAGGCAAGACCTCTCATGCCCACGGCAGACAGCAGCCCGCTCCAGGCAGCACCCACGTGGCAGCGGGGCTACCTACAGCCACCCGAGCAGGACGGCTCCCACTCCACGTCCCCCGAGGTCCTCACCTGAGGACTTGCCCAGTGGGATGAGCATGCCCTGGGCGTTCCTGGAGGACGTCAGCTCTGGCCCCACCAGGTCATTGGTCTCCTGCTCATCCTCGGGCTCCTCCTTCTTGGACACCACTTGCTCGAGCAGGGGCAGCAGCACACCCATCCCACCCACGCAGTTGACCACGTCCTGCCGGAGGGAGGCGAGAGGCTTTGCTGGGTGCTGCGTGGTGACAGCAGCGTAGAGGAGGAGGTTGCACGTGCACCCGGGGTCTGTCCTGCCTGCTCACGGGCTCAGCCCAAGCCGGGGAGAGCCAGGCCCTGTGGCTAGCGAAGATCGGGGTGTGCCCTGACCCATCCTACAGCACAAACCTAAAACACGTCCCCAGAAAGCACCTGTTCCCCTGCACCACCCATAGCGCCCACCGTGGGGGCTGAGGACCTATGGGGCAGACAGGTCCCTTAGGGGACCCATGGGTCAGGCAGGTCCTTGGGGGGCTCAATACTATGTAGCAGAGTCCCTCTAGGGTCCAGGGGAACCACCACGGCCATCCAACACCCCTTGAGGGTCCTGCCCCTGCCCCATGCCCCAGGAGGGGCCCAGCTGCCTCCACGCCATGGGGCGGATGGGCCAGGACGGACCACCCTGCGCCCAGCGTACCTTGATGTCCCAGTTGACCACCTTGTGCCCCGTTAGCCTCCCGTCCAAGCCGTGGCTGGGAGAGAGGTCCAGGCAGATGTTGTTCCTGCAGGCCTAGAAGAGAGCACCATGGGAGCACCTTCATGCTCCTGGAGATGTCACCTATGGGAGAGGGTCTACCAGTGCTGTCCCCACCCCCAGAGGGGTGGCTCTCCTCACCTGTGGGGTGTAGTACAGCAAGAGCTTGCTGCTGAGCTCCACCAAGTCACCTTCCAGTGTAAACGGTGATGTGACGTTTGGCCCTAGGGGAAGAGGATTGGGGTAAGCTGGGACACGGTGGAGGAGACCCCGGTTGCCACCAGCACCCCTGCAGACGTCTCCCGTGTCCCACCCTGACGTACCCGCGCAGAAGAGCGCCTTGACCTGGGTTTGCTGCAGAGCCTCGCAGAAGATGGCCACGGAGCCAAGGTGACCCTCCAGGGAGGT
>NW_008825616.1:15502-17098 GCF_000699105.1 Pygoscelis adeliae
CAGGATGAGCAGGGGTTGCTCGTTGCGGATGGGGCGAACCGGGAAGGAGCTGTGGTCGCCTTCCACTGCCTGCCAAAACACGAGAGCCGGTCGGTGCAGCCCTGACCCTGCGGAGAGGGACAGATCCTCCCCCTGGTCACCCCGGGCTGGTGGTAGAGACCCTGCGCATCAAGCGCTTTGGAGACTCCCGTGCATCAAGCCTATCAGAGACCCTTGTGCATCAAGCGTCTTGGAGAATCCCCGTGCATCAAGCATTTTGGTGACCCTTGTGCATCAAGCATCTTGGAGACCCCCACGCATCAAACACTTCCGAGACCGCTGTGCATCAAGCGCCCCGGAGAGCCCCATGCATCGAGCATGTCAGAGACCCCCACGTATCAACCGCCTTGGAGACCCTGTGCCTCGGGCATTCTGGAGACGTTGGCACATCCAGCAGTACCAGAGCAAGCGCTACCACATCAGAAAGGACTCAAATCTCCCCAAAGCCGAGCATGACTCCAAGCTAAAGATGGCCCCAGGACCCCTCGGGAGGCAGCCGGTGGGAAACTAGCAGGGTGGAGAGGACTGGGGGACGAGGAGTGGGGCTGCCGGGGGCTGAGTTCCACCACGAACCACCAGCATCGAGGGCTTTGCTCGGCGTGGAGGAGAAGCGGGCATGCTCACCATGTTGAGGAGCTCCTGGAGCAGACGTTGGGTGGGCTGGCCCTGGCTCCTCAAGACTTCGTAGAGGTGGGCATAGCCAATGCGCTCCTTGAACACCTCCTGCAAGCACCCGGGCACGTGGGACCCTGCGCTGAGCCCCACCACGTGCTGCTTTCACCCCAACCCAACCTCACAGCATGAAAACCCCCAAACCCAGCCATTTTTGGGGTGTCTCCCCCACCCTGGTCCACTGCCTACCTTGGCCGAGGGCGAGTTGCTCATGATGGCGGTGAGCACCCCGATAGCGTGGACTGCGATGGCGTCGGAGCTGCCGTCGAAGACCTACGGAGACACGGGGGTGGTGGGTCTGCTGAGTCATGGGGTTGGGGGGACACAACCCACCACGCCTGGTGGTTTGGTTATGGGGTGGCCCCACACGATACCTGCTGGAGCCCCGCGTCTGGCGGCCGCGCGGGGCCCGTGAGTTGCTGAGGTAGAGCTGTGGGACATGGGGTGGGCATCAGCCCCGGGGAGAAGCACCCGGTTCGGGGTGGGGGGGAAGAGGGAAGGGGGCTACGGAGTGTCCCCACCCCAGGGATGCCGCTGCAGCGCAGCCGCCCCGTCCTGGCATTGTTCAGAGCCAGGAAGGGTGAGGAGGGGAGCTGAGGGTGCCCAACCCCGGTGTCATCAAGGGGGGACACCAACGTGGCCACCCTGGTACCTTGCTGTTTTGGAGGAGGCGGATGATGTGCTCGAAGCAGTTGTTGCTGAGAAAGACGGCTTGTAGGACCGGCCGGTCCTCGCAGCTCAGCATGGCCGGGATGGCATCTACGGCCGGGTGGAGGTGGCTCAGCACCCATCCCGCGTCCCCATCCCCATCCCCGTCCCCAACCACCTACCCAGCATGAGGACGCGGAGAGTGATGAGGCCACCGGCCGCCCCCGGCGCCCAGGA
>NW_008825616.1:17337-18319 GCF_000699105.1 Pygoscelis adeliae
GCGTAAGGCCAGCTTCAGCAGCCCGGGGACCAGGGGGGTCCCCCCGCCTCCCCGCTGCAGCACCCCCAGCAGCACCTCCACCGCCGCCGGCGTGATGGCCCGCAGGGCGTTGGGCTGTCGGGACGATGGGGAGAGACGGGCTTTTACGTCGCCTATCGCGATATAAAACCCTTTATTTAAGCTATTCATGCCGAGCCCGACGTCTCCAGCGCGGCGGGTTTTACCCTTTATCTCACCCCACCCCGCTCCTGGGCGCGTGGAAATTAATTTAAAGCAAATTTCGGAGCTATTAATTAAATCCCGCTTTTTAAGCACTGGGTTAATTAAAACCTACTTCTGCTCAAATTTATTCAGCCAAGAAGTTCTCATCTGCCATCCCGGAGCGAACCGGTGGTGAACCAGCAGCTTCAACTCGAACCCCTCCTTAATTTAGGGGTTTTTTTTTTGAGGTAAACCCACTGAATTTAGGGCTGGCATTTTAAATACGATTTTGAAAGGCTCTGGAAAATGAAGCGGTTTAATTCCAGCGTTTCCGTCGCTCGGAATAAATAAAGCTTCGGGGCTTGTCACTTGGGTGATGATCCCAAGTCCTCCCCCACCCCCTTCCCAACGCTACCTTGGATCCGGAGAGGACGGCCCCAAAAAGGTGGATCAGTCGGAGCTGAAGCGTTTCGGGGAGCTGCCCTCCGGCTTGGAAACTCTCTGTGAGGAGTAGGAGGGAAAGATTTACTTGGGGCAGTGAGCAGCAGCAGCAAAAAAAAAAAAATATCATCCCTTTTCTACCCTTTTGCAGCTCTGCTTGCACCGGGGGAGGGTTTGGGGTTTTTTGGGGTTTTTTTTTTGGTCCTAAAAAAATAAAAATAAACATAAAAACGGGGTTTCGTTCAAAACCAGGGGTCGGTTTTGGGGATTTACAGGCGGTTGGGGGCGTGGGGGGTTTTAGGTGATTTTTTTTTCGCGACGCCCTTGCCTCGGGGGGGGG
>NW_008825616.1:24704-24965 GCF_000699105.1 Pygoscelis adeliae
CCCCGGCGGCGTGGCACGTGTCCCCTTATGACCACGCCCCCCCTGACGGCGTGGCACGTGTCCCCCTCGTATGACCACGCACACCCGATGGGGTGACACGTGTCCCCGTACGACCACGCACACCCCGACGGCGTGACACGTGTCCCCCTATGACCACGCACACCCCGACGGCGTGGCACGTGTCCCCTTATGACCACGCGTACCCGACAGCATGTCGCGTGCGACCGTGCACATCCCAATGGCGTGGCACGTGGCGCCCGC
>NW_008825616.1:25083-25525 GCF_000699105.1 Pygoscelis adeliae
CCCCCGTACCACCACGTGCACCCCGACGGTGCGGCACCTTCCCCTGTCTGAGCGCGAACACCCCGACGGCGTGGCGCCTGTCCCCCTATGACCATGCCCACCCGGTGGCATGGCACGTGTCCTCGTACAACCATGCACGCCTGGTGGCACGGCATGTGTCCTTTGCACGAGCTTGCACACCTTGAGGGCGTGGCACGTGTCCCTGTACAACCACGTACACCCGCTGGCGTGGCATGTGTCCCCTGTGTGAGCACGCGCGCCCCAACGGCGTGGCACGTGTCCCCGTACAACCGCGCACACCTGGCAGTGCGGCACCTGTCCCTGTGCGAGTGTGAACACCGAAACGGCGTGGCACGTGTCCCGGTGCCACCATGCCCACCCGACGGCGTGGCACGTGCCCCCCGTATGACCGTGCCCACCCGACCGCGTGGCATGTGTCCCC
>NW_008825616.1:30148-31774 GCF_000699105.1 Pygoscelis adeliae
GGAGATTCACCCTGGGGTTAATTAACAACACGTTACATTTCTCCGGTGCTTTCTGGGCCTTAAACAACTTCTTCCGTAGAGACGTCGAGACCCGATTGCCTTTAGGGCAGGCTTGAGGATACTGAGGAACCAGTTGTTGCTGCCTGACCAAAGCCAGGGCCAAGCGGGTCTCTAAATCGGGATTTTCTTCTCGGATGCGTGCGCCGCAGGCGGCGCGGCAGGCTCCTAGCTCAGCCTCGGAGGAATTCGCTGTCGTTACTGTAAATCTTGCGTCGCAGAAGGTGCTGCCGGCCGCAAAAGAGCCGGGATCGGTTCTTGAGGAGTTTATCTGAAAAGTTTTGTGATGGATTGAATCCTCACCCAAAAAACTCCAGTTATTTTATCTGGCTGTCCTTGTTGCCTCCGCAAACGCTGAGCTCAGAATATTAAAATAGAGATTTTTTTTTAAAATTTTTTTAATTGGGGGTGAAAGAAAGGTGGATGAAACTTGAGAAACTTGGCAATTAATACCTCGGCAGCGCCTACTGAGGAAGGCGGCCGTGCTCCAGCGTGTCTCGGCACGTCCTGGCGTTGCTGAATTCTCCTCTTTTGGGCTAGTAAAGCGGCGCTAGCTCTGCTCCCCTTCTGCCATCCTGAATTTGTTGATCCAGGTTGGTACGGTCCAGTAACGTGGGAAGATGTCCTGTCCCTCCACCGAGGGACCTTCTCTTGGGGTTATTCACGGGAGCCGTCGCTTTGGTGTGCAGGCCAGGTGTGTTCTGCTGAGTCTCTCGCCTTGAGACGCTCGTTATTATCGGAGAGCAGGGCTTTCCGAAAGGCGAAAGTGGGGTACGGCCCTGTGCCCAGCCTTACCGAGAAGAAAAGCGGTTGCAAAGAAAAGCTCCTTCCAAAAGAAAAGGTCTTTCCTTCCTTTTCTGCCCCGTCTGGCAAATTTAGGAGCGAGCCGGCGTGGTTGTGGAGGGCGTCGCGCACGGGGTGTTGTTCTCATCTGCTTTATTGCAGCGGGTTTTTTTTAAATTTGGGGTGGGATTTTCTGACTCGGTCCTTGCGAGGGCTAAAGCTGTTCTTACTTCTTTTCCGCGAGTAGTATCTCACGCGCAGTACCAGCGTGCGGCACCTTCGAGGGTAAGGCCCGGTAGTCCATGACGGCTCCTGGTAGACCTGTCCTGGTAAGTTTGTCCGGGCCTTTCTAAATCCCTTTTTACTTTTGGCTTTTGCAGCCTCCTGAGAGAGAGTTCCACCGTTTAACGACAAAACTACCTCCTTTGGTTTTAAACCCATTAAATGAAGGTTGCCTTGGGTGCTCTCTCGCGCAGCCCTTGTGAGGAACACAAAATAATCATTCCGTGTTTGTGTTTATGATACGATAGCGCGCTCGGTCTCTCTTCCGGATTCAAGCTGTGGTCCGTGAAGCCCGTCTTCGTATCCAAATCCCCCTGAATCATCTCAGTGACTTTCCCTGGTACCTCCCTGGGTGCTGGGACGCCCTTTTGCCGTGAGGGGGATCCGGGACTGCGCTCCTGGCTCGGGTTGTGGGGCACTCGTGGGCTTACAGCGCTGGCACGCGATGTCCCGTGGGTCCCCCCCCCCCCCCCCCCCCCCATCTTCCCACTTTGGCCACGCGAC
>NW_008825616.1:32613-44636 GCF_000699105.1 Pygoscelis adeliae
ATTGGACATGAGGAAAAATTTCTTTACTGAAAGAGTGGTTAAACATTGGAACAGGCTGCCCAGGGGAGTGGTGGAGGCACCATCCCTGGAGGTATTTAAAAGACGTGTAGATGAGGCGCTGAGGGACATGGTTTAGTGGGCCTGGGGGTGTTGGGTTGACGGTTGGACTCGATGATCTTGGAGGTCTCTTCCAACCTTAACGATTCTATGATTCTCCGCAAATGGCACCACGCGCTCGGTTTCCGCGGGAGAGCGATGCTCGCCTTCTCCCAGTCAGCGAGGAAACAAGCGAGGCGATACCCAGACACGCAAAAACGCGACGGACGGTCTTGTGCTTTCCGCTGCCCTTACCCGGCCCGTTGCGCCGCCTTCTATTGCGCGGCAGCAAATGGGGTTTTTACTCAATAAAGCGCGTTTGAGTTCTGGGCCTAATTTACGTTTGAGAAATGCCAGTCACCGCTTGCTTGTACGAATACGCTTAAAATAGCGTGCAAGCCGATGTGGGATTCCCAGCCCCGCTGTATGGCCTCGGGGAGGAGTTTGCGATGTCGAGGCATTCAAGTGCGGGATCAGAGAGGCCATTTCCCTCCTGAATTTAAATAAAATTGTCTTTCGGTAGCAAGCAATCGAATTGTGGACTCTTGACTCGTTGGCGTAGTGAATATTGCTTCCAGTTCTGGCAAAAACTACGGTTTTGAATTGTGTAACTGTAATCGTAGTTTGCAAGCTTTCCTCTCCTCTTTTTTTTTCTTTCTTCCCTCTTCCCCCCCCCCCCCCAAAAAAAAAAATCAAATCAAAATATCTCGCAGCAGTTGCTTGCTGAGCTTACAAGCCCTGAGGGTTGCTGCACAGCCTGCTCTGTCGCCCCTGGAGGGCTAAGGGGCTGCTCGCCTTTGAACTGCCGGCGTGTGGCTGAAACGCCCGAACCCCGTCTTTTAGCCTGACCCGCTCAGGCTTCGCCTGGTGCTTCCGAGCAACCGGGGTGTCGGGTTATGACTCGAGGCAATTTTTACTTCCTTGGGATAAATCTGATCTGTGCAGGCTCAGCCAGGATGGTTTTTTTTTGCTTTGTATGAGCGTTGTTACTGTTTCTCAGAGTCCTGCGGATTGAAAGATCGTCTCTCCCTGTTTTATACCCCCCAAAAAATCTCAAACCGGGGCAAGCGAATCTGAAAAAACCCTACAGTACCCTGTTATCTAGAAGCCATTGGAGGGGCAAGTGAAAAGGTGGTGGGAGCAGCCTTGAAGGTGAGCTTTAGAATCATAGAGTCATTGAGGTTGGAAAAGACCTCTAAGATGGAGTCCAACCGTCGACCCAACACCCCCATGCCCACTAAACCATGTCCCTCAGCGCCTCATCTACCCGTCTTTTAAATACCTCCAGGGATGGGGACTCAACCCCTTCCCTGGGCAGCCTGTTCCAATGTTTAACCACTCTTTTCAGTAAAGACATTTTTCCTCACGTCCAACCTAAACCTCCCCTGGCACAACTTGAGGCCGTTTCCTCTCGTCCTGTCGCTTGTTCCTTGGGAGAAGAGACCGCCCCCCCCCTCGCTACAACCTCCTGTCAGGTGGCTGTAGAGAGCGATGAGGTCTCCCCTCAGCCTCCTTTTCTCCAGGCTGAACAACCCCAGCTCCCTCAGCCGCTCCTCATCACACTTGTTCTCCAGACCCCTCACCAGCCTCGTTGCCCTTCTCTGGACACGCTCCAGCCCCTCGACGTCCTTCTTGTCGTGAGGGGCCCAAAACTGAACACAGTGTTCGAGGGGCGGCCTCACCAGTGCCGAGTACAGGGGCACGATCACTGCCCTGCTCCTGCTGGCCACACCATTGCTGATACAGGCCAGGACGCCGTTGGCCTTCATGTACTTTCTGTTGTGCTGGAGGAGAGGAAACGCAGAGGGAAGTGCCGTAGTCTTTAACGGGGCTGTGCGCGTTCTCTGCCCGCTTACGACATTTAAGAAAAGTCTTTCTGGAGCTGGTCACTTGTATAACCGGCGCTTAGCTCACGCTTTCACCGCCATGTTCAGTTAACAGGAAAACCCCACCAAGTTTTCGCAGGGAGCCTTGTGAAGGGTCACGCAGTGATGTAGGTCTTTTCAAGTTTAAGGGTTTGGTTTTTTTTTTTTGTTGTTAGTTTGTTTGTTTTAAGTAGCAAACAGTTCCAGCTCCTGAGGTCCTGCAGCGGGGGAAAGCGGGGACAGCCTTCTCCTAAGTACACCGTGCCGTGTATTGCAGACCTCTCCGAAAGGAAGGCGTTTGTGGGGTTAAGGGCTGAAGAACGGGATTCTTCGTGTGGCTTCTATTTGTCAAATGACTGAGTACGGACGGTAAAAGCTGCGTGAGCATTGAACTGGTCCGTAGCGCTCCCTTTGCCCAAGGCTCGTTGTGCTGATGCTAATGACGGCGCTGAGGCTTTATCCTTGCAGTATCGCACGATAAAGCCCCGATTATCTGCTATGCCTTTTTTTTTTTTCTCCGTGCCTGATGGCTGAAATTCAGATTAAAACATTCTGTTTGCTTTTCTCAGGAAGACTTTTTCTCAGCTGAAGAGAAACTTTTGCTCAATTTAAGCTTTAGCTTAGCACAACTGTATTTAGTGTCTTTAGTTTAACTGTTCCTGACTAATACCTACCCATACATTTTGAAGCAAAGTGGGAGGGCAACGTCTCCTGAATCTGTTTCAAGCTACCTGGCTGGAGGCGACTCCCATCTTTGCACGCACCGAGGTCCTGCAAGCGCTTGCCGGGGCAAGCTGGAGCAGTTTGACCAGCAGTGAGATATGCAAAACTACGGGTATTTTCAGGATGGAGACCTTACGGGCTGAGGTTCAGTAGCGCTTTGCAATGTTCCGGATTAAAAAAGAGGAGTGCAGCGGCGTGGCGCTTCCCGTGAAAAGCTGAAAGCACTTGCACCACCTCGACTATAAAATCGTTGTGCTACAGGTCGGACGGAAGCTTTTGGGGAGCTCTGTCTGCTTAACGGAGGGTTCAGTCTAAAAACGGTGGTTGGAGCAGAAAGCAAGTCCTTGTCCTAGATAAGAAGTCACGAGATAGCTCTGTTGACCGCCGCTGGCCGGTCTAAGGGGAGCCGTTGTCCCTGCCTATCCGAAAACTTGAATTTTGTTGCGAGTCCTCTCCTTAATACCCAAGAAGCCGTATTCCCATAACCACAGCTTTCTGCTGAGCAAGTTGATAATTAACTGTAGTTACTTGTATTTATGAAATGCTTGTCTGCAGGTTGCCCTTGAAACCGGTTCTGTGATGCATTCGCATCTGCCCGGTTTGGAGGTAGACGAAGTCTTTGCTCGGGTACGGCGTGTACCAAAGTTTACCTTGCTTCCAACGTGGTTAAAATCACCACGTGACGTCAGTTCTTCCAGCAGGCACGTCCTGCGATGTGTCTGTAAGCACCTTGGAAATTGGAGCTTGCATCTTAAAAATATTGAGGTCTCTGTGGAAGCGAAGCTGATTTTGAGGATCCATCCACGATAAGGAAAACTGCGCTGGTAAAAAAGGGTGGGAGAGGGGAAGGTCACGGGCCCTTTAGTTGGTTTAGGCATCCCTATACAGCGTGTGTGTCATCCACGAATGCTTTAGGCTGAGGGAGGAATTTTATTTTAGTTAAAAACATGCGTATGTATATTTAGTAAAGGATTTGGTAGGCTTTTCCTCTGGATAGCACCAGAGAAGCAAAGAAGTAGTGAAATAAAGAAGTGCCTATGTTATCTTTCTTGCAAGGAGCTAAGTGCTTTTCCCACAGCCACTTATTTTTAGCAACAGATATCCGAGTAGAGGTACTGTCGTCTCGGATGCTGCTTGTAACCTGGGTCTGCTCCTTTGATCCAGCTGTTGAAATAATCTTGTGCGTGGCTGCTATTGAAACGAGAGGAAATACTCCATGGCTCACGCCGGTGGCGTGACGGGGCTGTGGCACGTCGCTGCTGGGTTAATTTGGATGACAAGGGAGAGGAGGGCGTTCAGAGGAAACTTCCCAAATTCGGCTTTGTGAGACTGCGAGCAGAGAGGTTTAAGGTGTGCTGGGTCAGGCTGTCGCACGCTGAATGCAACGGAAGCGTTGAGAGGAGCTTTGGATCCGCCTCTGCCCTTTCCCTGCCAGTTTCTAGGGTTTCAGGGTGATTTTTTTCCGCTGTTTCTAAAATACAGCTTGTGGCCCCCGTGAGGACGAAGAGGCCGCGAAGTCCACCGCGTGCGGGGAGGATTTGGATGGCAGTAGGTTGGAGATGGAAGGGCAGCCGGCAGCGTTGGACTCACCTGATGGAGCCGCTCTGTGCTAGGAAGACACGTGTAGCAATGCTTTTCTGTTTCGTTTGGCTCTTCGATGGGCTGCTGTGTCCCGTCTGAGGCTCAGCAGTTCAGGAAGGATGGGCCAGCGTGCTCGAAGTGGCAAGGAGGCACGGCAGAGTGGGAAAGGATGACCCCGTGGGGAGACGTAAAGCAAATCGGACTGACTAAATGGAAGGGGGAGAAGCTTGTGGTGCAATATGGGCATGATGAGGACCAGAAGTCCTCAACGCTAGTCCCGTTTGAGCCCGGACATCCTTTCCTCCCCAGCGCGGCTAGCACCTCCCCGTCCCTCACCCACCGCACGTGCTTCTGACCTGTCAGGGCAGCTCCCGGGATGTTTGGGATGCCGTTCCGTAGGCCAGGGCTAGCACAAGCAGATGCTTCAGGCAGAACCAGCTTGACATAGCCCCTCTTTTTCGTACTGCTTTTTGCCGTCACCGGCAGGCACTGTTGCCCCCTTGCCAGACTGCCAGCGGAGCAGCCCAGCAGGAGTTGGCACCTGGAGGCAAAAACCTTTGAAAAGACCATGCTGGATGTTTTCCTTCTTTTTTAGTATGAAACCGCTGTGATATAATAAACCCTGTCGGGAGCGTCTTGTAAATGGAGGGTTAACTTTCCTAGGAGAAACCAGCAGAAAGTTTATGAGATCCGATTTTCCTGACGCTCGTTAATCCTGACTTACTTCTGCATCGCCATGGTAATGGAGAGAGGGTTTTTACATAATTTTTCTCTTTTCATCTGTACCCATAAAAAAAGATTAAGCGCTCCTTTTCAACCCAAACTAGACAGTGCTAAAACCTTGGCTCCTTTAATCTACCGCTCAGTAGTCCCAGCTGTGCCGCCTAGGTTGCCTTTTTGCTGGAGCTTTTGAATGGGCTCCGTGGAAATAACAACTGCCACGAAGCCTCTTTTCATCCGTCGCTGGTAGCGCGCTCGTGCCGAATGAGTGGGAGCTCCAAAGGGTAACGCGGAGCCAGGGGGGATGAGTTGTGGTAGCGACGGGAGATACGGACGGTGTGTAAGCTCTCCGTTGGGGAAATCTTGTTTAGCCTTCAAACGGATAAACTTGTCTCTATAACTACTTGTTCTTGAGGTTATTTAAATTACCTGTTGCGGGTAGCTTTTTATGTTTTAACAGAGAAGCCCTGTTTTCCCAAGGAGGCAAGGCTGGTGGGATTGTGTCTCTCCTCCCTAGCTGCTTCAGGAAAAGAGGCTGGATGCAGAAGGAGACTTTTTTTGTTTTACCACCCTACTGAAAGATTGATGTGGGCTCAGCTGTTACCAGCTGTCAGGGAACCGATTTGGGAGATTTGCTGTGCAGTTTGACTGTGGAAAATGTTTTGATTGGAGCTCCTGCTTTATTAAACCTTGGAGAACATACCCAGGAGTCAAATCCATAGGAAAAGCAGGCCTGAACCTACAGCAGCTCCTGCAGGAATTTCACTTGGCATCTCTTCTTGAAGGAAATGCATGATGATGGTGCTGGGAAGGCAACACCAGCGTGGTCCTGAGCTCTTTGGCTTTGCACATTGTGGTTAAATTCAAGAAGGTGTTTGTTGAACAAGAGCAATGTAGTTAAAGGTCAGTTTGAAGCTTTTCCTGCCATGCAAGTGCTTGAGTCACTTTTCAGATTCTATTTCTGAAGCTTTTAAAAGCTTTTCCTTTATTCAGATTTGCTTCTATTTCCTTTGACGACTCACAGCATCTTTTTGTTTTTTAACTAGGGCTCGACATTTGTTTTCCTGATGCCCTTAGTTCCATAAATACAGCAAATGCATATCATCCCGCTCCTCAGATCGTCTAGTGTAAAGCACGAACATTTCAAGGGTAATGTATTTTCGTCCGGAAGAAAGTAATTTGAAATACAAATGCCGACAGGGAAAAGCAGCGTATATGTGAACTTTCAGACACACTCCTGAAGCTGCAAACGTGGTGCAGAAACGGGGATCCAAAGCTGATCTAAGCAGCAAACGCATTCCTGAGTGGATTTAGGACAGCTACAAAGGACGTCGTTAATGAGCAAAAATCAAGCGACCTTTAGTAGCGTGATGGGAGGCACTGAAGGGCAGCAAAGCACCTCGAAGGTGTAATCAGGGCTGGTGGTGAAGACGATGTGCAGCATCTAAGACTGGAGGTTGGTTGCCAGAACTTAGGGACAAGCTGAAATAAGAAAATCTATTCCGTAAATATCCT
The DNA here is from genome assembly GCF_000699105.1 of Pygoscelis adeliae. Lineage (NCBI taxonomy): Eukaryota > Metazoa > Chordata > Aves > Sphenisciformes > Spheniscidae > Pygoscelis > Pygoscelis adeliae. The sequence continues at coordinate 39,114 of NW_008825616.1, forward strand.
CATTTCACCCGTTTCTTGCAGCTAGCGCAGATTGTTTGAGCTTGTGCAGCCCTTATGACAAGGCGTACTACTCTTCTCTTCCTTTAATTTTGCTGTTGTTCCTGTGTCTCTTGGGACGCAGATGACTCTGTGCCGAAACTGTGGCAGCTTCGGGTTATTCCCACGGCTTTGTGCGAAACAAGGCACAGAGGTAAACAACAGGAATGCTCGTGGGTCCGTGGAGAAACTGGTGTCTGGCCCCGGGTTACATCCTTGCCTGCGCTGTGAAAATCCGGGTTGCTTGGGACTGCTGGGGATTTTGTGCCAAGGTGAGTGTTGGTGGCACTGAAAAGAGGCAAACAGTGGATGCCTGCTCAGGTTCTCTGTCAAGATCAGCTTAAGGAGAGCCCTCCAAAAATGTTTGGTTGTATCTAGGTGTAAAAAATAATACGAGAGAATAATAAATAAGACAAATAACGTGATCTCTGCTTTGAAATACCGTGGAACCGGCACGGCAAAGTATAAAGAGGCTTAATAAGCGTCCTTTGTCTGTAGTGTTTGAATTTCCAAGGGAGTAGAGCAGATGGCTGTGCTGTTGGCTTCTGTGGAAATGCTTGTGGTAGGCTTGTATTCCAGTACTGTCCATATAAGTGCGCATATATATATATATATGCGAGTTCCTGCATTCAGATTCCACCTTCTCCTTCCCTGCAGCCTTCCCTCGCTTTCTTCACTTGTAGAGTGGGTGGTGTAGCACTTTTTCTGTAATTTAGGGAGGAACGGTTGTATGGCGAAAGGTTTTTGCTGTGGAAGTAGTATTTAGCATTTACAATCGTAGGCAGACTCTGTCGTGCGGGCGCGTTCTGGAGGCACAGGCTTTCTTTTTCCTTTGGCACTCGACTTTGCTGCTATTAAATTCTGGGACAGCGTTTGACTGCTGTAGCTAAATAACAGGATCCACCGCTAGGTAATTTCCCAGTGAAAGACCTGGGTGTTCCTCTCCTTTTAAAACAGAGTATCTGGTGGCTCAAGGAGATGCTGCTCATTTTCCAAAAGTGTCCGTCAGCCAAACCAAGGCGGAGATCATTGCGTGGGAGGTGGGGGAGACGCTGGAGCGGCACGGCTCAGCCCCTGCTCGGCTGCCGTGCCGACGGGCGGGCTCACCTGAGCAGGGGAGATGCCTTTCCCCGCACCGAGCCTCCGTAATGCGATAACCTAACGAGTGTAATAGCTGCGTAGCCGTCTCTCCTGCTCTGTTGGCCAAAAAGCCTCGAACGAGCCAAAAAAGCAGGAGCCTTCCCACCGAGGCTGTACCACCTTTAGGCTGTATTTCTGCGGGGAGGAAGGGCCTCCCACCTGCTCCTTCGCTCTGCCTCCCCACGCCGGCCCTAAAGCTTTCGCGGCTGTTGTCGTGCATCATGTCGGAAAAAATTGCTTTGGCCGCAGCCCAAGCTTTTGTTTAACGTTGCTTTCGCTTTGCAGCCAGATCGCTTCCCTGCTCCTCCACGCCTGCCCGTGCTGGCAAGAGGGGTAGGAGGGGGAGGAAGGTCACGGCGCTGCTCGTTTCCTTTGCAGCGCAGCTCTGCGCCCCGTTTTCCTGCCGTTGCCGCGGATGAGGAGCCTTTCTGCCCGTTTTCCTGGCTGTTCCGAAGGGTCGGTCAATCTGTAAACGCTGCCGGACTCTGACTGAAGCAACCGAACCGTTTCTCCGTCTGAAGGCCGGAGCGTGGCACGGCAGCTTGGCTCGCTGCCGTCCTCGGACGTGTGTTTTCTGCTTAGTTTTTATTTTGGTGGAGCAAAGCAGCCTTGCGTTCCTGAAAGCAAAGTACCAAGCGGCTGAGAAAACAGTTGCTGGGGAAACAGAGCGTAGTAAAGTTATTACAGCGAGAATAAAACGCACACTTAGGGCTACAAAGGCTTCGTTTCTATTCAGGCTTTATTAGGAAAGTAATAAACTATCGCAGCGGTGCTCAAATGGCTGGAGATGGAAGCCTGCAGACAAAATGATTGTGCTTCCACCAGCAAGGCACAAATACAGGCGCAGCGGGCGGCCGGGAGCGGTCGGTCACCTAACCTTGGGAAATGTTCCTTGAGGCGGTTCTCTACGATGCCACCCCATGAATGTTGTTGACTTTGAGACAAGAGGGTCCTCCAGGGCCGTCTTGGTGTACCCCGGGGTCTGGGGTGATGGGACTTGGGCATCCCTGGAGTGATGGGGAAGATGGGGTCAAGGGGGTGTTAATTTGGATCTGGAGTTTGCTGGAGATCTCGGGTGTTCCTTGGTGCCTGCAGCGAGGTCCTTGGCCAGGCAGGCTCCGGTGTTGTGTTGCTTGATTGGTATCCGCAGGGAGAACTGTTGATAGTAGAACCTGAAAAGCAATATATTCTTGAACACTCATTTTGTTTGTCTTGTGGGCAGCTCTGGCTTGGAAGCTGATTGTGTGAAATATCGTTTGTTTGGTGTTTTTTTTTTTTTTTTTTTAAAGCTCTGCAAACCCTTTGTGACCGTGTGGTTAGGAAAGGCTGGGAAATAAGGTCTGGGAGTAGAGGAGTGCCAATATATCATTACTTAAAACAGCGCTGTACTCAACATAAATAGAAGGTGGGAAGTAAAAGCTTGCAGGTGAATAGTGTTTTGTCTGTGCAGGGCTGATGACAGTCCCGTGGAATAAGGAGCTGTGCTCGCTTCTGTAGGAAGGCGGGTCTCTTTGTTTCCCTTAAGGGAATGTGCAAAGTTGGTGGTTATCGTCAGGACTCAAATTCATGTCTGCTCGTTCGCAGCTCCTTGCCATAATCACTGGAAACAGTGACAGTCACAGCTGTCTCCTCCCGCGCACTGCTTGACAGGTTTTATGCAAGGGAGCCAAATAAATAACAAGTATTTTGCTTCGCCTGTAGTTCCCAAGGCGCTGCCATGCAGACGTAAGCCAACGCTACCGGGGAAGAAAGTGGTCCTGCTTTTGCTGCTCTCTCTGCCCTCCCTCCGGTAAGCTGAGGTTAAACCAGACTGAGCCAGGTTAAAACTAACCCGGCAGGAAAAAGGAAAGGCTTGGTTTCTGCCGGTTTCGATTCCTGGATCTGGTTCACAGGGAGACCTCGCGAACAGGAGGGGTGGGGAGGAGGACGGCCGGACCTTTGTTTTAAGCGCTGACTTTTCGTGCATCTGTGAAACTGCGGCTGTAGGCTGGAGTTTAACAACCTTTTACACCCATCTGAGTTGATCCTGCTGCGGCCGCATCCTGCCTGTAGCTGCCTGTGCTGGCATGTGTTTGACCCCGCCGTGAACTGGTTCAGGAAGCTAACTGGCTTTTATTCGTATTTTTTTTTTTCCCTTTTGGTTGGTTGGTTTGGTTTAATTTTTGTGGGAGGGTAAGTCCTTGAAGTGGTTTGGGCGAGGTGAGCGCCGGCGATGGGAAGGTGCGGCTGGTGGGGATGGACGGAGGACAGGGGTGCAGGGGGGCTCTGGCACGGCCACCTTGGATGGGACAGGGGACAAGCTGCAGGATGGCAGTGCCAGCGAGGCCAACCTGAAAGGAGGCTTCTCACCGAGCCAGGGCTGGGGCTGACAAAGTGGGAAGCTAGGTGAGATATATTTGTTTTTAAGCCCGTGACAGCCAGTCCCCAGGTATAAATGATGGAGTGTGATGGGATTATTTTGAGTAACAGCACACGGAGCTGGCACAGAGGCATTTGGGATAATTGATTTAATGAATTTGAAAGGCACTCGAGACTGAGGTTTTCCAGCAAGCGCTCTCTGCAGTGCAGTGCTCCTGCTCATCCTTGGGAGGTGCTGGACTTCCCCCGACTTGCTTTTCTTCAGTGCACCCACCTGCATTGCTCCGACACGGCTCAGGACCCCCAGCTCTCGAGGGGCGGCTGGTCTTGCCATCGGTTGCAGATGGATAAAGCACAGCGCGGAGGCTGACAACCAGCTACGAGTCAGGCAGGGATCTGCAGAGCTGCTGAGACCCGGGGAAGGCGGGGGGAATCCCTCCCGTCCTGAAACCAGCAGCAGTCAGTAACAGTGGCACAAAAACTTTTCAATCTCTAACTCTCGCCCCTCCAAAAGACGGCAGTGAGAGAACGGCGCAATTGACTTCATCGGCAAAATGCATCAAATATTGTGCGGTCGGGATTGCTCAGCACAGTCGTAGAGCAGATGGACGAGTAAAACATTTTGTTCCGCACGATTTGAGCGTTCATCGGGCTGTTGGTTGCTTGGTTTTGGGAATCCCTATGTGCTCGTTCCCTCCTGCAGTCTCACGCTTCGATGCGGGTGGAAGAGGAGCCTTTCTCCCTTCCCGTCTAATTTCTGGTTGGTTGTGGCCACGCGAGGACTTTGGAGGCAAGGCCGGCGAAAGCCGTGTTTTGCCGCGTGCCTTTTTTTCGAGGGAGCGTGCAGGGCTTGTTTTCCCCACGCAGGACAACATCCTTCTCCTTCCTGCCTTAGAGCTGTTGCAGAGAGGTGGAAATTAGACCCGACTACGGGAAAACGTGCTTGTTGGAGCTGTGGCGTGCATCCTTGTGGGTACGTCCGAGCTCGTCCCGCTCCACACAGTGAGGCACCGCTGCTTCTCTTCCCGACGGGGACATCACCGCGTGAGCATTGGGACCACGATGCTTTTCCCTGCAGGTTCCTGCAGCAGTTCCCCCTGCGGCGCTGGGGAATACAGCCTTCCTCCAGGCAGTTTCCCAAGGAGACAAGTAGCCGAGGTTCTTGCTGACCCTCTTGTTGAAGAGCCCTCGGTGCCCTCTCCCGTTAGCTGTCTACTTTGTTCTGCCCGTTTTCCATGTCGGATACTCACGCTAAATTTCCACGCTGTTTGCTCGAGGCCGTGTTCGCTGCTGGCTCCCATCGCCTGACTTGTTGGCGTGCTGCTACGATACTGCAGGGGTTTCGGCATCTCACGTGGTGTCTGAACAATTAAACATTTCTAAAGGTTGTCAGACTCTTTTAAAAAAAAAATAATTAAAAATAGAGACACACCAATGTAGGGGACCACTCATATTTGGTGCTTTTTGGAAAAAAATAATGCAAAGCTCAGCTTTTGAGCACTTTATTCTGTCGTCTTCCATATGTTTCAGGCTCTTTGCAAAAGCGAGCATTATGCTGTTCTGCTGTGAAACAAGTCTGAAGCAGGTCAGGACTAGGGGTCCCAGCACCGGGCAGAGACCTTGGTTATTGCCCCGTTCGATGAACTAAAGATACGAAGTTTGAGTGAAAACATTTGTTCCTTCTCCAAAATACATGAGGCCCTGAACTGAATTTTCAACCCCGTCCTGCCATGTTAGCTGAGGCTGGGCTGATGCTTTGCGGTGGCTGTCGGTGGCTCGGCACTGCCCCTCTCCTGCCATCCACCCCAGCCCGGCAGAGGGTCGAGGCGTATGGGGAAGGAAGGGTTCAAAGGGTTAACCCCATGCAGCGCTACAGGCTGGGGGAAGAGGGGCTGGAAAGCTGCCCGACAGAAAAGGACCTGGGGGTGCTGGTCGACAGCCAGCTGAACATGAGCCGGCAGTGTGCCCAGGCGGCCAAGAAGGCCAATG
>NW_008825616.1:45159-46176 GCF_000699105.1 Pygoscelis adeliae
GATCTTGGAGGTCTCTTCCAACCTTAATCATTCTATGATTCTATGATTCTAAAGGAGGCTTTGTGTCCGTATTTCTGCGAGGAGCTATTTTGTTTTTCAATTAAGCGTTTTGTCCTCGGCCAGTTTGGTGTATGTCTTGAGAGTCCCCCATGGCTGTGACCTTGTGTGAATGACAGAAGAGAGAAACTGCAGTTATTAACACCACGTCTCCCTGCGACGTCAAATTACTTCGGTGCTGGATTGTAAATACCTGGGTTGCACCATCTATGAGATCGTTGAGTTATTTGCCAGGCCTGTGTGTTCATTTAGCCTCGCGGCATCCCTCTCGGGATGGTTTTGAACCATCCCAATTTCATGGATGGGGAAATTAAAAATCTCGTTGCTGAAATAACGTGTGTCGTGAAAAGCCTGAATGAGCGGCTGTGTGTTGCCGGGCCATCCTTTTGCTGTATGAGCATAAGGTTGCTGTTAGTTGTAGAGGAATTTTCTCTTAAAGTTTGGTTCCCTCGTAGCCTCCGAGCAAATAATGTGTAATACTAACGAAGATGGGATGGTCCTGGCGATCTCCGTCCGTAAGCAAGTTTCCCCAGCGTCTTTCTGCCTGGGAGAGCAAAGACAAATGCAAAAAAGCAAAGGAAAATCCGCGGCAGGGTAGCTGGGGAGCGGCGGCCGTGTTGCTGCACGGCCGGCTGGCGTCGCTTTTCAGTGGGCTTTTTTGTTTAATTTATGGAGAGGAAAAAGAGACCTCCAGAAAACAGGTTCATCGTCAGCTCCAAAAATGCAGAGTTAGGTTTGTCTTGCGCCCAAGTGGCACTGCTCTTAATTAGCGTGCGCGAAGCTGTGGTTTACATTTGTGAAACTCAGGGTAGTTTATCTAACTTTTTTTTTTCCCCCTCCCCAACATAAATGTGGGATCGGGAGGATTCGTGCGTGGAGCTTCTGGGCTACAGCAAACCTTTAACATTTCAGCAAGGTCTTGGTGTGTAAACACAAACCTGGTTGTAGTCTCTCTCTAAT
>NW_008825616.1:48726-48969 GCF_000699105.1 Pygoscelis adeliae
AAAGCCAAAGGAAAATCCGCGGCAGGGTAGCTGGGGAGCGGCGGCCGTGTTGCTGCACGGCCGGCTGGCGTCGCTTTTCAGTGGGCTTTTTTGTTTAATTTATGGAGAGGAAAAAGAGACCTCCAGAAAACAGGTTCATCGTCAGCTCCAAAAATGCAGAGTTAGGTTTGTCTTGCGCCCAAGTGGCACTGCTCTTAATTAGCGTGCGCGAAGCTGTGGTTTACATTTGTGCAGCTCAGAGTA
>NW_008825616.1:49130-53860 GCF_000699105.1 Pygoscelis adeliae
GGAGAAATGAAACTGGCCATGTGTAGCATTTGGTTTTGTTTCTGCTTTTGTCCGAGAGCAACAGAGGTGACATATTAACTCGCTGAAATGCCTCTAAAATCAACCAAGGCAGCCTGGCCTTCTCTTCCCTCCCACCCCAGAGGAGGACGAGAAGATAACTGGAACATCGTCCCTGTCAGCTAAAGGCAGTGGCGGCTTCTTGGCTTGAATATGACTAGCAGGTGTTTTTTTAAAGTTTTATTTCTTTTTTTTTCCTGGATAGAAGAAAGGAATTATGTGACTTAGTGGAGAAGATGTGATGGGGGTTAAAACGGGCACGCTGTTTCTCTGGCACAGACAGAATTAATTCTTGAGTTAAAACCCCTTTTTTGGTAGAGGTTCAGCTGACTCCTGAGTCTTGCGTCCTGTAAATCAACAGCTTTTGTTGGAGGATGGGATGACTCTTGCAAGCACATTAACCTGTCAAGCTCAAAGAAAGAAGTGTTGTCCTTGGTAGAACAAGCTGTAATGGTCTGCTCTGCCCGCTGCCAGCACCGCTTTTTCAGGAGGGCTGGCCGTCTCTTCTCCAATGCGTCAGGGCTCTGAGCGCAGCCTGCAAAATCCATAAAAATTTCCGTCCCCGATACCGGTTACTCGTATCAGCGCGTGTTAGGGAGCAGTGCCTTACTGCCCATCTTCAAACGCGTTTGCCCTGCCGTTTCAAGGACGGATGGTCCTCCTGCGTCTTTGCAGCGTAGGAGTGAAGTAGTCCCTAATGGGCACTCGCTCCATTTAAGGCAGCGGCTCCGGTTGTGCGTCGTTCCTCTGGAGGAGCGATTTTAGACTCAGACCTCGGGAAAAGCACCGCTTTTCCTCTCAAACGTTCATTATTTGACGCTTTTGCGAATCGGCAGCTCCATCCGTTCCCCTTCAGCGTGCCAGCCTTTCCCTGCCAGTGCGGTGGGGCTCCCCGCTGCCTCCCACCCGGGGGCTGCAGTGCCATTTCTTAGCAGCGTGCTTGTGGCTTTGCTGCGGAGGGTGAGTTCCTGGGAAGGAAAGCTTCGTGCTAACGTTTGGCATTAATAGGGGATTACTAGAGGTGCTTGGCACAGGGGTTGGGCGAGGACTTGTCATACGCACCAGATTTGAGGGCAGTGCACCTCTAACAGCCATCACGAGCGCCCCTAATAACCGCCTAACGTGAGCGACACCAATGCACGCACGTGTCCGTCGTTAACAGGTTTGGTAACGACGTCGGAGCAGCATCTCGCGCTGATGCGAACTGCGACGACCTGATTGGATCGGTGTCGTGAAAAATCTCACGGGGAACGAAATGTAACGTTAAACTTATTCAGGGCCTGGAGAAGAATGGTAAGAATTCGTCTGAAATGGGTGATGCCAAGGAAATTTGGCACGCGACGGTGTTCTTCGTTAGTCTGTTGGGCAAAGCTTATTAGAGGGAACCGGTGGATTACATGTGTGCAGGGGCTCAGCCAGCTTCCCCCAGTGCTCTTGTCCTGTGTAGCTTAGATTTTGCTTTGGCGGTGTCCTGCATGGAAAGGAGTTAGTGATGTTTCTACTGTATTGGGATGGAGAAGCTTATTCGTGGCTTTTCTAGCTCTTCGTTGCCTGAAAAAGTGTTCTGGCTTTGAAATGTCTTGTTCTTCCTGCTCAGAAGTGCCTATTTCTTCCCCCTCAAACTTTCTCTGCCTAATTGAAACTCATGCGTTTTCACATACGCAGTTTCACCAACAAAAAGTTTGTAGTTCTGATCTCAGGGGAATATCTGTGCCACCAGTTTCACCGGGGGACGGCAACTTGCTGCCAGAAACATCCTCCGGTCTTTGCTGTTTAGCAGCAGTGTTTGTGACGCCAACACGCAGGTTCTGAGGTCGTGATAATAGGTGTATTTAAACCAGCAAACCGCAGCCACTTGGGAGTCATTTTGGGTTATTTGAAGGGAAGAAATAGTTGTGCTTGTTTACTTTATAAACAACACAATTATTAAAAAAGGATAGTATTAAAAATACCTTTCCTTTTGGAAATGTGAGGTGGTTTTTCGGAGGCGTGGACATAAACCCAGGTGTTTAATTTTCAGAGGCAGTTTTGTTCCTCGTGTTTGTTTCTTATGGGAAGTCAGACTGTTCGGGCTCTGATTTAACCATTTCCATAGTAACCAGCTATGACTGAACCAGGATTAGGACTTCAATAAGGAATAAGCAGCAGGGACACAGAAGCTCCGGCTCTCAAAAATCATGTTTTTATACAATTACCGCAAGGGTTGCTATGAGCAAATGGCTTCCAAACAGCTTTTGAAAAATATCAGTGGATCTCGGGTACTGAGTATACGTTAATGACGTTTCTATGTTCAGAACTTTTTGCTGTAATGTTTTATTATTAGATCCTTTTTTTGGCTACTTCAAGAATTGAAACTCTATTGCTTTTAAAATATGCTTTATTGCTAATCGAAACCTTTAGCTACTCGGTGGCATTTCATGACTTAGCTGTTTGCATTCTGGCGTTAAACGTCTCGAAAGAGCAGCGAGGTGAGAGCAGGGCTGCACAGCCGTGCCTTGCCAGACTTCAAGGGCATCTGAGCTTAAATCTTGGCCAGGCGGGAAGCAAAAAGTGCTGGTACGTGCCACGCTCGGACCAAGGCACCGCAACTCTGTCCTCACCTCCTACCTGACCTGACCGCCACGTGTGCTTCAGTACAAAGAAATGCCAAGGAAAATGGTGAACGTAACCACCAAACAAGGTGAATGCTCGTTACCTTGGATGAAGCTGTTGTGCAGAAAATCAGACTCTATGACCTGGGAGCTTCCCAGTTGTCAGAGATGTGAGGACGGGCTGTTGCATGGGCTGCTGCTCTTGCTGATTCGAACGCTAGCACTTGGCCTTGCACGGGCTCCCCGGGGCTGGTTATCAGCAGCCAGTGAGTGGGAATAGGAGCAGCTACAGCTCGGCCGGCAGAGAATAGCTCGAGAGATCAAACTTGCTTTGTTCCAGCACTGACCTCTTTTTAACTCCTCAAAAAGAGACAGTTATTTGTGCCAAAGAAGCACTTGACTGGTAACGTGACCATCCTCTAAGCCTTAAATGAAAGATAAGGAGATCTTTAGTATTCTGGTCAATCCCCAAGGAAAATAAGTCGGTATTAGTTCCTGGGAAGAGGAGAAGCTGTCGGGTCATTTTGTTGACTTCTAGGGGTTGCCAGGGGATGGCTAGCCTTGGCTGGGTTGCATTTAATATGGGCACGCAGGGCCAACTGAGTAGCCTGGGGGATTTGAAAAAGCAGCTCTGCTAAGGCTGGGGAGGAATGGAAATGCAAGTGGGAAGATTTAGGCAGATACCAAAACATGGCAATTACGTTACTGTGACTTTGGGTAAAGGCCAACCCTGATTAGAGGGGGAAGCAATTCTTCAGACAGAAATTTTTAAAAGACTGTGGAGAGAAGGAAACAAATATAAGGTTCAATTTATAAAGTATATTTGGGAAGGAGTTAAGCGATACACTTGTGTCCTATGGGAATGATGAGCTGCTTTCCAGACCAACGGTGGTGAGAGACTATTAGACATCTAGCAAAAACGCTTAAAATCAGCAGTTGTAGGTAATTTGCACCTAGGAATCCTAAAATAATCAGCCGAAGAGATTGTTAGCCTGCTGTGTTTTGATTTAAATCTTTTCTGAAGAGTGGATAAATTCCAAAGGACTGGAAAAGTGCTCATAAAACTCCACTACTTAAAAATAAAGGCAAGAGGGGTGACTTGGGTGAAGCCAGTTCGACTGCCGTCGGTGTGGAGCAGAATGACGAAAAGCCTGATTTGCAGTTCTTTTTAACGGAGCGAGGAAAAGGGAGTGTCATTTTTGTAATGTAAATTTGATTTAGTGAAGGGCTAGTATTGCACAGCGTGCTGGTTAAAAACTACAGCTCTGAAATGGGTAACCGATAGCTTAATAGCTGTCAACGAGGAATCGTCATCTGGCAGAAGCGTTGCTTTTTGGGGCCTGTGCACCCAGTATTTGCATTAGTCATTTGGAAATAGGTGTACGTTTTCTGCTGGCTTAATGACAGCTGACTCAAAGTCTGAAGGCTGGTGAGGTCCGAGCAGCAATTGTCATCCGTTTCTATTAAGTGTGAGCCCTTTTGAGCAAAGAGGGCTTGCAGGGCACGCGGATGTGCGCTCTGTACACCCGTGTGGGGAAAACACAGGGCTTAGCCACAAAATGGGTTCATCTCCGGGAAACCAGCGGCGTTGAGAAGGATGCTGGTTCTTGGGTTCGCGTATCAGGTGAGGGATGGTGTCCCCTCCGTGTCGTCCTGGTTCACGTGGCCCAGTGTGGGCATTTGGAGACACCTTAAAAAGTCAGCCATGGGGCGGCGGTAGGAAGAGAGAGCCACGTTAATCTGGTGGCTTATCAAAAAGATTTGAGAAGCGTCCTCCGTCGTAGTGCACAAGTGTTTGCACCCTTTAGAATCATAGAATCGTAGAATCATTAAGGTTGGAAGAGACCTCCAAGATCATCGAGTCCAACCATCAACCCAACACCACCATGCCCACTAAACCATGTCCCTCAGCGCCTCATCTACCCGTCTTTTCCCAAGCCAGTGCGATGGGGACTCAACCACTTCCCTGGGCAGCCTGGTCCAATGTTTCACCACTCTTTCAGTACAGAAATTTTTCCTCACGTTCAATCTAAACCTCCCCTGGTGCAACTTGAGGCCATTTCTTCTCGTCCTATCGCTTGT
>NW_008825616.1:54259-59237 GCF_000699105.1 Pygoscelis adeliae
GCTCCTCATCACTTGTTCTCCAGCCCCCTCACCAGCCTCGTTGCCCTTCTCTGGACACGCTCCAGCCCCTCGACGTCCTTCTTGTCGTGAGGGGCCCAAAACTGAACACAGTGTTCGAGGTGCGGCCTCACCAGTGCCGAGTACAGGGGCACGATCACTGCCCTGCTCCTGCTGGCCACACTATTGCTGATACAGGCCAGGATGCCGTTGGCCTTCTTGGCCGCCTGGGCACACTGCCGGCTCATGTTCAGCCGGCTGTCGACCAGCACCCCCAGGTCCTTTAAACGTGTCGGGTACAAAATGCTCTTTGGAAGCGAGTGATGGCAGGAACCAACAGCTGGAAGTAAGCTATAGCATCGTACGGGCTTTAAGCGAAGCCGCTAAAGAAAGGAGTGTCTCCTCCACCTGCTGTCTTCAGGATAAGGTTGTGTCCTTTCCCGTTCCTTGGAAAAGATGCTTTACTTGGATGCGGATTGCCGCAGTGTAGGGGTAACTGGCTGACACTTCCCAGATCAGAGGCATTTTAAAAGTCAGGTGAGGTGATCTAAACACCCCTTTTGGCCTTCAATCTTTGAATGCGATGCAAAGTGAGCCGCTTCCCTCGTTATTACGGTGGAAGGCACCAAATAGCTGGGCAGGCTCCTGCCAGCAAGGAAAAATCGTGGTAATGTGCTAAAGCCCAGAGGAAAGTTTCATATTCCTCAAAATGTTGTATTCCCCTGAGCAGATTCTTCTTGCAGGTAGCTGAGACCTGCTCCACACGCAGGGCAGCACGTGACGGGTAGGACGGTTCGCTTTACGTGGAGGGAAAATAAGCCTCACGCTTTGTAATTTCATACGCAAAGTTTGGCTGTACGCGGGGAGAGGAGGTGATAGAAATGCCTTCCGCGACCGCATTCCTCTCTGCTGATGATCAAGGCTTGCCTCCTGCTTTGTGATATAACCTGCCTGAAGTTCGGGAAGTGGTCGAACGTGAAATCTGGTGCTTTCCAGATTTCAAAACGCTGGAGGAGCCTGACATTTTGCAATGGGAGCTCAATAAAATCCAGTTGTTCTTCAGCAGGGAAATAAAACTTCTGCCTGGCAGGACTGTAGGTTGTGGGTGGTGACAGGAGATGGACTCATCTCCCTGGTAATGACCCAGAAGTTGTCGTCTTCACTGCCCTCCTGCTACGTGTACATGCTTGGCTGTGCTTACAAAGTGTTTTTACCAAGTTGTTACTGTCCACCTCTGAATATTGAACTGTCAGATGTGTTCTTCTCTCTGCCTGGTGCTGGCTAGGAGGAAAGGAAACTAATGCAATTAATGCTGACCGAATAACGTGGTTTACGTCCCAGGTTTGCAGGACCCAGGTTCCGAACCTTGTAGACATCATCCAGTTCCCCACATACGTTCAGCTAGGATCGCAAGCTGTTTACTGATCCCATGTAAAGCTTGCTGCGGGCCTTGCGGGTGTTGCAGAGAGGCAGCTGACACCCTCCTTTGACTAACCTGATGCAAATCTTTGTGGATTTATGCCTCGAACAGGCAGTGGATTAGACTCTTTTCATCTCAGACCTCTTTGTGAAGAGTAGGAGCCAGTGGAACAGAAGTCTTCATGTAGGTAGCTACAAGCGAAGGGTTGCCGGTTGCGACGTCTGCGAATTAAAATAGGTAGGAGACGACAAGCGAGCAAGCTTTTCAATGTTGGGAGTTTATCTTTGGAGTGTCTCCTTCCAGAGGGTGAAGGATGGGAGTGACTTTGTTTGCAGGCAGTTGGTGAACAGTCTTGTAGACTTGTGTGTGTCTCCGATCTTATGACTTACAGCTAATAATAAACACCTTGCCACAGGGTGCCTTGAAAAGAGGAATTGCTAGAGCGAGAGTGGAACGGCAGAGGGGTTATTTTCGGCTCCCTCTGTGGCATTAAGGTTTGAAATGTGAGAAAATGAAGTTGAACTGAAAAGTAGTGAGAGTTGAATTGCTGCTGCGCACCTGTGGGGAAGTGACCACCAACAAGCAAAGGGAAACACATTAAAACACTTGAAGGACGAACCGGTAGTTAGGGCAAACACTGGTTTGGGGAGGAATACTTCCTTTCCCGAGTTAAGAAATGAAAGTTGTGACACAACTGCTGAACAGAAGTACTTGAAGAGGATGATGAAGGGGCAGATCTTAAGACAAAAATTGGGAGCAAAGTGGAGAACCCCAAGACATCGCTGCTGTGTCAAAGCCCCGAGGGATCGGATAAAACCAGTAAGGGCAGAGAAGAAAGAGGAGGGAGATGGGGCAGCGGTAAAACGTGGAGCTGTAAGGTAAGTTGTGTGTTTGAGAGGCCGTCTGCGTATCAATAAATGATCACGGTAATGGGATCTGCCTTTCTACAACCCTTTGCTCCCGAGGAGGCACAGCATCCTCCCCGCAGGCTCCGTATCTTGCGTGTGGTTTCAGGTTCTGCGCCTGCGGGAGTGGCTGGAGAGGGAAGCTCCTCCACGTTCCTGCAGCCGTTGTCTGCAGAGCTGGTTGTGCACAGGAGGGAGGAGGTGTTGGCTGCAATCCCCCATTGCTCCTCTGCAAGGGCAGTGAGTCACCCACTGCTGCGCTAAGCAGAATATCGAGGGAAAATTATTTCCCCCCTTCCCCTCCAGTTCTTAACGGCTCTCTGAGTACCGCCGTCTCTCAGCTTCGCTCAGGCGAGGTCATATCTTCGGAAGGCTTCATATCTTGGCTTGGTCCGTTTGTAGCGCTGACGGAGGCAGCGGGAGCTGCTCCGGCTGCCTTTGCGCTGAAGCGGATGAGTGCGCACGAGGTCCCTCTGCTGCAGACGATGCTGTGGCCGCACGCGAGGACGGTGTCGTACGGCATTTCAGCTCTGCCCCAGCTCTTTGTTGATACCCCAGGGATTTCAGATGGGTATTCCCTGAAGAATTTGGCTGTATTTGTTCAGACTAAAGTGATAGTTTTGAATATAATTTCAGGGTACGCTCTGAGTAACTACCTGGAGAGTGCAGGGGATGCAGGTAAAGCTTGCGATGCTAAAACTTCTCTATCGCTAGCCAAAGCTATGAGCATTGCCAAGCAAAGGGGTGCATCTCTGGTTTTTGTGGAGGAGAAATGATCTCTAAGGGGATCTAACAGATTTTTTTCTGGGAATATCACCGTGACTTTAGGAAATATTAGGGTGGTGATGAGGAATAAATTAAATTAAAACTGTTAGGGGATCTAACGGATCAAGCTGCTGCGAGCACCAAGTCAGTCCTTTCCTTTCCGCGTCCTGCTGCCGTTGTGCGCAGTCAGTCTCTAAGGCTGCAGACACTTTAATTGCCTCTTTCTGCCGGAGTAATTTAAAGTCCAGCTTTCTTAGACAGCGGGGAAACCCCAGCATTTTGCGTGAGGAAGCGTGGAAAGCAGAGGAGGGATCTTCTCTAAAGCCTGGCTGGCTGGGTGCTGCTAGCCGTGCACCCCGCTTGCTGCCTGCTCCAGTGTAAAACCATCGAGAAGCGCTTTGAATCAGCTGCAGTTTATGTGTATATTTAGAAACCCGTGACGGCTCCCTCCGCACAGCATCTAGAGTAAGCTGCTGTCATCTTATAACTTTGCCTTTTTTCAGCTCGCGTGAATTCAGGCGCTTGAAGGCAGCACAGGAAGCCCTCGTGGTAAGCTGTGGGTAGGGAGCGTCTGCAGGGGGAAGGCAGCGCAGCCTGGCTGGCAACGCAAGCAAAAAACGCGGCAGTCGGAAGAGGGGCAGCGATCCTCCTCCGCTGCACCCATCAAATATTGCTTTAGAAACTCCTTTTTCTGTAGAGTCGGTGACGAGCTGCCTCTTTGCAGAGCTGCGACCGTTCCTGACGCTGCTGGAGGTTTATGGCCTCTTCGCCACGTGTCGCCTCTTGCCCTGCGGCTGGGGGTTTTCGTCACTCTGCTAATGAAACCGAAATCTTGTTTACAGACCGTTTTGCAAACAGGGAACCAGCATTAATTTCTTTTGCTGGGGGGGAGGGGGGGGGGAAGCCTGACTTCAGACATCCATTTCAGACCTCGTTTGTGTTCCGCTTGCACGCTGATCTGTCTGGTGGAGCCTGATTAGCGGCGAATGATGGCAGGGAGTATAATTTAGAGGGCATTCGTGTCGGTGATGAGCAGGCTGGAAATGGTCACGTGCAGTTACGCCTTCTCCTTGAACTGCGCTGCAGTCCTCATTATCCTGTGTTCCCTTCTGCTGAAGCGCAGGAGGGACCATATCTTGTTCTGTCCAGCTCAGGACATCCCCCAGGGAGACTCCCGCACCCGTTCTCACGTTGCCGAAGGGCAGCGCGCCTGCTCCGCACCGTCCGAGAAGGCACTACGAGGAGAGCTGTAGCAGAGAAAAAGTCCCTGGTTGAAGGCACGACAGGACTTGTTGCGTGAAGTTGCATTTGCTGGTGGTGCGCTCGATTTTTCTAGGAATATCACCAGGACTTTCGAAAATATTCGGGTGGTAATGGGGAATAAATTGGAATTGGGGATTTTGGGCCAGCTCTAGAAGAGTGGTAGGGTTTCAGTATCAAATTATTTCAGCATACAGGGAAAAGAAAGATTTGCAGCGCTGCAAAGAACGCAGGCTTGCGGTGGGAAGAACAGCCACGGCTTGATGTGAATATTTTTGCCAAATCTCTCTTTAGGATTTCAGAACCTGCTTATAACTCTCCCAGATAAAATTCTAGCAAGAATGAGGGGAATGCAGACTCTACGCACATGCGCTAAAAGTATGAAGAGATGAAAGGAATGAGAAAGGACTTAAGAGTGCAAGAAGGTACTTCCCACAGCTTTAAATAACGTGGACTGAAGGGTGTCTAAATATTACCTAGCGCTAAGCTCACACCAGAAGGTTAGAGCAGGCTGCGCGTGCTCATGTGAGCCAAGCTCACGGTCTTTATTGAACACGAAATGTCTGTGCAAATATCACAAGGTTACTATGGACTTAAAAATAAAAATAAAATCACAAACGGAGTTAAAACT
>NW_008825616.1:59252-62154 GCF_000699105.1 Pygoscelis adeliae
ATGTCCCCCCCCCCCCCCCCCTTTCTAAAAAGACAGGACCATTTTTCTTGCCCTTTGATCAGGAGCTGAACCTGAACAACTCCAGTCACTGATGAGCCTGAACCAGAACTGAGCTATTTCCTGGCTCGCCTTCCTGTTTGCACGTAATCTAATTTTTAACCCAGGTCGCAGAATAGAGTTTTAAAGTTCATATAGTCAAGATGCATGTGATAAGTAAGCTGTTGACTAGGGAAACCTTTCTGGTCCTCTCAGAGGTTAGGAGTAAGTCTAGCTGGTAAATAATTTGGGTATCCTGAAGTTGACTATTAGATGTCTGAACTCTCCAGTGAAGCTTTTAACAGAGCAAGTGACTAATCAAAGTAATTGCTGATCTGAAAGTGATGTTGGTCGTGTTCTGGTTATAACCAATTTTTCCTTGCAGTTTTCCAAAATGAGATGTACGCCTGTCTCAGGGTTGAAAAAAGCCTTTGAACAGCCTGGCCTAGAGGGCTTCATCTCTTTGAATTGGGTGAAAAGGACCCGGTAACCTTTGTGGTGCGACGAAAAGACGTTTCTTGAAAACGATTTCTCTGGTCTCTGAGCTGTTCCTGTTGAAAGGCAGAGATGGATGTTGGCACAACAGCCCCCGTGCGTTTGTGGCAACATGAATCGTCGCCAGATATTACAAATGCTGTGTATTTATTACTAGGTAACTTGGGTAATACTCCTGCAACCGGCCACGCTCAAGGAGATAAAGACTTAATCTGCTGTCTGCTAGAGCTGCCACATTTTGCTTTTCATTTGGAGGATGGCGGGGGAGTTCAATCAGAAAAGCAACTGCTTCCAGGGAAGTTGGAAGTTCATTCATTGCATTTGCTGTACCAATATACTGTGCAAAATAAGGGCAGACGTGTCTGTCACGGAGCATACTTCAGTGGCTGAATGAAATTAGTAAGTGTGAGAACCAAACAAAACCCTTTCTGGCTCATTATTGTTAACGTTCGATATCTGTGCCTGTCTGGATAATAAATACAATAGGTAACTTGACTAATAAGCTGTTTAATAAGCTCTGGTGAGACCCCCCCTGCAGTGCTGCGTCCAGCTCTGGAGCCCTCAGCATAGGAAAGACACGGACCTCTTGGGGCGGGTCCAGAGGAGGGTCACGAAAATGATCAGGGGGATGGAACACCTCTGCTATGGAGAAAGGCTGAGAGAGGTGGGGTTGTTCAGCCTGGAGAAGAGAAGGCTCCGGGGAGACCTTGTTGCAGCCTGTCAGTACTTAAAGGGGGCTTATAAGGAAGATGGGGACAGACTTTTTAGTAGGGCCTGTAGTGACAGGACAAAGGGGAATGGTTTTAAACTGAAAGAGGGGAGATTTAGGCTAGATATAGGGAAGAAATTTTTCACGCTGAGGGTGGTGAAGCACTGGCCCAGGTTGCCCAGAGAGGTGGTGGATGCCCCATCCCTGGACACATTCCAGGTCAGGCTGGACGGGGCTCTGAGCAACCTGATCTGGTTGAAGATGTCCCTGCCCACGGCAGGGGGGTTGGACTAGATGGCCTTTAGAGGTCCCTTCCCACCCAAACTATTCCATGATTCTATGATTGTGCCAGTGTCTGGATGATGCAGAATGAGCCTCTTTACCATACTGAACACCCTGTTAAAGAGAAATCCGGTTTATGTTACTGCGCGGTGTTTCTGGAGCTGAAATTAGACCCTTTGTTGTGCTGATCGCTGTTTGATTTCTGCCGGCTTGTTTTGCTACCTGTTAAAACGTCCAAACTGATTACTTGGGAGAAAGAAAAGGGACCTGTGCGAAGCCTGCTGACGTGCGCTCCCTGGACTTGTGCAGGTGATCTGCTGCGTTGCAAGCCAGCCGAGCGTGGGCTTGCTCACCTCCTAAACTTTCACGATCTCTTCTGCCTGCCTGTAGTTCCCTTCAACGCAATAATATCCATCCTTTCTTCTGGGTCTGGGAGCAGGGGATTTAACTTCAGGTCCCTGCCGCAGTGACACGGTGAAGGCCTACGTGGCTGCTGGCAGTCCTCTGTTTCGCTCGGTGCCCGGAGCTCCTTTTGCTCTGCCGTTTAACGCGGGGTGGTAATTCAAACACGGGACGAGGCTTCGGAGCTCCGTTATTGATCGCAACGTGCCGTTTGCTCTCTGAATTGATGCAGTTACCAGTAACGAGGGGGACATCAGCGCTGAGTGGCGTGATCGCCTGCGAGAGGGAAATTAAATTTTCCTTGCCTCCTCTTACATTTATTTATCGTGCTATCTGTACGAGCGGGATACTAAAGGGAGAAAAAGGAAAACAGGCTTAATGTAAAGGTGTCGTAATTTAAAAGTCATTTCAAAGCGCGCCTTGCTGTTTGTCTACCCTGTGCCCTCCGGGAGGGTTTCTGGGCTGCTGTTTGCTCTCTGGCATTTCCAGAGAGGCCAAGGCCTGACAGATCAACCTCTCCTTCTTTCAGAATAAGGACAGCGGCGAACGTGAGAACAAGCAGTTCAGAGAAGATGACGAAGAGGAGACCGTCAAGCACAAGTAATTATTTATTTATTCCCACTCGTCTCTCTTGTATGTGTTGTTCAGGCGCTGCTCTCGTGTTTGCTAATTAGGATCTTTCCTTGGCTTCTAACATGCAATTTATTATTATTATTTTTTTTTTTCAGTGTGAATCTGATCTCATGGTGTAAATGATCTGAGATAGGGGAATAAAGAGGAAAAGCCTGGGACTGACTTGCAGCATTTCTGGGTGTAGCATGGGGAAGGTGGTGCCATCGGAGGTGTCGGAAGCATTTAGGCTGCCTTGCTCTAGGTTCCCTTGAATTCAACAGCCGTTGCTGCATCTCTGTCCCCTGCACGTGTGTTGTTTTTAAGCGTGGCTTTCCCCCCCCCCCCCATGAATGGAGGCCTGTAGGG
>NW_008825616.1:62166-77835 GCF_000699105.1 Pygoscelis adeliae
TGTTTTGAGCGGCGGGTTCCCCCCCGCCCCATGAAGGGAGGCCTGTAGGGCACACGTGGCTGTTTAACTGCGGCCCACCGCTGTTCCCTCTTGTCACTGGAAAATGTGAGCACAAAACTAACCGAGGCAGGGTTGTCGCTCCTGGCGAGGACCAGCTGACTGTGCAGTTGGTTTCCTGCTGGTAAAAACACCGTCAGGCCTCCTTTGGAGACGACGGGGGGGGGGTGCAGTTTGGTTTGAAGATGTGGGGTGTGACCTTTTCTCATCGCTTTAGCAGCTAGAAACCTCCTCTGTGGGAGGTGTGCACCAGAGATGCTGCTGCAGACGAGCACGCGTGCTCTGCTGAGGAAGTAGAGCAAAATCCTCGCTGCTTCTTGGGACTAACTCCCGGCAGAAAACGCATCCCTTCTTGAGAACTGCCCACGTGGATCTGGGGCTGGGAGTGGTTCTGGAGAGCCATCACCGATGCTGAACTTTGTTTGTAGGTGCCGTGGTTGGGTTTCGTGCCGAAAGAGGCACGAGGTCTGGGCTGAAGCTGAAACAGGAGCTAGAGATCTTGGAAATGATGATGAATAATGAATAAACAGCTCTTGCTTTCCAGCCCCGCCACTCGATACGCTGCGTGGGGAGGTGATGCAGCATGCGGTGGCCCGCTGACGAGGAGCATCAGGCCTGGGCTGTCTTCACTGCGCGATGAGCTGGCATCGTTGGGCTAGCAGCGATGCACTCCTGCTCCCGAAGTGGAATTCTGAATTGGTCTGCTAAATCTCTGAAAAAAATCTCTTTTTCTACTCCGACTGACTTTCGGGCTGGGGATTGCTTCTTTTTAACCGCTGCTGAGCAGCCTGGAAGCGTATCAGAAGCGATGCGGTTTCATACCAAGTCTTCGGCGTCACTACTGTCAAGTTGGCAGATCACTTTTTCCACGAGCGCTTGTTCGTGAGCTCTCATCTTGTGGCAGGTTCAGCAAAAAAAAACTTTCCCTTGCCTTTGGGTGGTGCCCTTGAAACTTCACCGAGGTTATATGTAGAGAGCAAAGGTGTAGAGCGGGAACTCCCGTCTCCAGCCAGCTCTGTACTGATGCATGAAACTCCCCGCAGATGTGGGCACAGGGCTTCTCCTGAAATATGTGGGAGTGACGCCTTTGGGGAGGCAGCTTTTGGGGCAAAAAGTTGGCTTTCCAGATCGATTTTCCTGCAGGATTCTGTAGCTCATTGTCCGTCTGTCCAACCACGGCATGTTTTGTCGGGATCCAAACGTACCTTTGCAAGGCAAATTAAAGCAAGATCTGCTCCGCAGGAAATGTTTGAATCACAAATTTGGCTGAGATGATTCTTAGCTTTTCTTTACTTGTTGAATGTCCTTTTTCTGTCGCCGGAATTGGGCGTGCGTTTTTAACGAGATCTTAGCAGGCCAGCGAGCCGATAACTTGATTTCGTCTTAGATTTTTATTTCCCAATAGTGTAGCTGAACTTTCTCAGCCCTTTGAAAAAGGGTACTGCTGTGCACTACTGCCCTGGTTGGCTGGCGGCAAAAAGTAAGCTGAGATAATCTGCCGGCGTTGACCCTGAATTTGGGAAACGAGAGGTCCTGGTAACTGAAGTCTGCCTTCCCTGCGAACCGCTCCCTCGCCCCAAACAAGCGTCTCAAGAGCTGTGCTGCTTTCTCATGCCGAAAGCCGCCAAGAGCACGACGTGGGGAGGGGAAATCTAGTGGTTCAATAAAATAAATAATCCTGTGGCCTGTGTGCAGGGTCTGGGTGCACTGACCGCCGGGAAAACCGGGCAGCACCCTGGGCTTTCGCTGCAGGCTGGTTCCTCCTCCATCCCTTGCAGCTTGCACCTCCTGCGCCAGCCCGCACCCGAGACCATCCTTTATACCCTCTAGGGTTCATCAATAATGATTGCACAACTGTAACCTTATTTAAACTATGATATAAACAGACATGATAGAAACAGATGCTACCAGGTTTTTTCCTACTTAAAAGTGAAGTCAGCTTTTTTTTTCTGCTCCCCCCCCCCCTTTTTTTTTTTTCCTTTTTTTTTTTGTTCCTTGTTTTTTATCTTTCACGCTGCAAGCTGCCACCGCAGGAACAAGTGCTGACGAAGCCCTCCGTGAAAACCCTGATACACTCGCAGCAATTTCAGCTCAGGCTATCTCTGATCTGAGCTCTCAGGGGAGTTGATATCTGTAATTGTGAAGAGCTCGGGTTATTACTATTTTTGTTTTTAACCAGTTATGCTTAGCCCGCTGACCAGGAAACACCTCCCGCCGCGGCGCACCCTGCGATCCGCCTTCGAAAGGAACAGGGTGTGGGTGGACTTTGGCCCTTCCGCCTGGTTCCCGCGGGGAAAAGCAGTCGGTTTGGGGCTCGGGGATCCGCAAGGAGAGCGCTGCGTAAAGCCACGGCCGGCTGGAGACTGGCATTGCCACCCCGCAGGGAGCAGAGAGGCGTTGAGCGTTGTGGCCGCTTGCAGAGATGAATTTCTGGGAGGAGCTGGGGGAGGCAGGGGTTGGGAAATGCCATCTCTCCCCTCGCCGTGCGCTTTTTTACTCTTTTTTTTTTCTTTTTTTTTTTTTTAATCTCTGCACAGAAAAATACAGCGGCGAGTCTGCTCAGTGTTGGCTTTAGCTTGGCAGGACAGCCAGGGCAGTAGCAAGGATGACTGCTGTGCGGATGTGCTTCTTTACGTCCTGGAGCCCGGAGACCTTAATGAAGAGTTTAAAAAAGCCAAAAAACCCAGAACGAATTGAAAAATTACAATCAAACATGGGAGAGAGCAGTATTTATGTGTAGGCTGAGCTGAGTACACGTGGCGTGTCTGACCGACGTCCGCGTGGACAGCTGAACCTGTTACCGCTGGTGGCTTGTCCTGACGGACACTGTGCAACGCGTCAGGCTCCATCGCCACCCCACATCTCCAGGGACCGAGCGCATGTCCCCTCCGTTGGGGAAGTGCCTGGCCCACGGCAGGAGGAGGTGGGCAGAGGCAAGGCTTGTAGCGTCGTACCTTTTGCTGGGCGCTGGAGGAGGGAGAACAGGAGTACAGATGGCTGAATCCACCTGGCTGGTAACCAGTGGGGTACGGGCTGGGGAGATTTAGGAGCTGGCAGGATCTTGGCTCCCTCCTGAAGACGCTTGTGCCCATTTTGATGCAGTGCAGAGCCCTTCTCCCCCCCTTCTCCCCTCCAGAGGATGCTGTGGACCTTCACTCCGGTTAGAGCTGTGCCTGTCGCGCTCTGGAGGAGATTCTGGGAGGTGATCTACTTTCGCAGGGAAGGCCCCGTGGAGCTTCAGCTGGTCCGAAGCCAGGCTGCACCCTCCTAACAGAGGCTGTCGATGTGTTCAACGGGTGCCTGGTGGTCCCGGTTTTGCGTTGGGTGTCCCTCTGCCCGTCCCCCACCAAGGGTGAGCAGCCAAAAGTGAAACCCTGGTCCCTCCTACCCAACCCTCGGCTATGAGTTCCCAGCATCTTCCCAGCAGTCCACTCTTTTTCAGTAGTCATTGCTGGGAGCTCATCCCTGCTGTAACCAAACTACAGCATTTTGGGTGTCGATTTTTGGGTGCTTAAGCCTCCGTCTGACCTGCCTGTGGGAGAGCTCGTGGTGTGGTGTGGGGGTAAGGCTGTACGTAACCCTGAGCTTACCTGGAGCATCTTTTTGCTCACAGACCCTGTGCTGGCTCTGTGCTCAGACAGTGGATCTGAACGTGGTTATTGAAGTGCAGAGCTGCAGCAGAGTCGTGCTTGGTACTGTTTCGGGGCTGGCTAGGGAGATGTTGAGGTCCTGTGGTCATCTAGATGCTACCGAGGTACCTTCAGGGCCCCTTTTTTGGCTTGAGCCTCAAGGGCGGCAGGTCGTTTCTGACCCACCACCAGCCAAAGAAGCTGGAGGAACCCCGTAAGAGCAAGAGCAAAGCATGCTCTTGTGCCGGCACGCGGAGGAGCATAGCTGGGTGCTGCGGGCAGGGCCGGGGTTTGCACGTCAGCCAGCTCCTGGTGCCGCATCACCAGGCCGGGTCCCGCGCTGCAGACCGAGCATGGGTTTTGTCCCGGTTGTATTTACTGATGTTGAAGTTGCTTGTGTCTGCCTGGAAGGGGCTCAGCTGCCTGGTAAAGCAGCGTGGGAGGCCAGACAACCTCGTGGCACCTGCCTGCATTTGAAGAGCTTCTCTTGCAGCCCTCCTGCAACACCCAGGGATACGTCTCTCCCCATCCCTGCTCCCCCAAGAAGCACGTCCCGAGAAACCAGCTGCCTCGGCAAGTTTTGGGGGCTTGCGGTGTAATAGAGGCGTTTGGTTTTTTGGCATTCCTCGAGTGCCTTTTGGCAGCTGCTCGGGGATGTGCTCCGACACGCTCAGCAATTTGAGTAGGAGCAGCCCTCTCCCAGCAAAAAGAGATTGCTCCTCGGAGGGTGGGTGCTGATGGGTCTCTGCTTCTGCTTGTTGCTTGCTCCTTTTCTGCCTTGGGCGAGGAATCTAGGAACGACGACAACAACTTTGTCCTCTTGATCAAACAGCAGCTCTGGACCTCTGCGTTAGGGACATCTCTATCCCACTGCAAGAGAGCGTGCGAGGAGAGCCTTGTCTAACATGGTGTGCGTTTGGGACGTGAAAGTAATTTCTTGGTTTCTAAGTCGGAGCAGATGCGGGTTGTCTCGGTGTGTATCTCGGTTGCTGGAAAGGTCACTGCGTGCAACGAGGCAGCCTGGAGATGTACGGACCGTGCTTTTGAGCCAGCCCAGCTGTAGGGAAGCCTCCAGGAAGGTTGCAGCAGGAGGTGGTGCACCCAGATGTCAAAGAGTAGACGTCAAAGCTGTCTGCAAGGGGTCAGGCTGGGTAGGAAAGCAAATGTCGTGGTTTAACCTCAGTTGGCAACTAAGCACCACGCAGCCGCTCGCTCACTCCCCCCCACCCGGTGGGATGGGGGAGAGAATTGGAAAAGCACAAGTGAGAAAAACTCGTGGGTTGAGATAAAAACAGTTTAATAATTGAAATAAAATAATAATAATAATACACAAAGCAAGTGATGCACAGTACAATTGCTCACCACCCGCCGACCGATGCCCAGCCAGTCCCCGAGCAGTGGCCCCCCCCGGCCAGCTTCCCCCAGTTTATGTACTGAGCATGACGTCCCATGGTATGGAATGTCCCTTTGGCCAGTTTGGCTGTGCCCCCTCCCAGCTTCTTGTGCACCTCCAGCCTTCTCAGTCGGTAGAGCATGGAAAACTAAAAAGTCCTTGGCCGGTGTAAGCATTACCTAGTGACAACTAAAACATCGGTGCGTTATCAACTTTGTTCCCATCCTAAATCCAAACCACAGCACTGTACCAGCTACTAGGAAGGAAATTAACTCTATCCCTGCCGAAACCAGGACAGCAAAGTACAAAAAAAAAAAAAGGTTTTTTTTTGTGAAATTAAGTCTGTGCCAGGATTGATGGGTGTTGTATAGCCAGTCTTGCAGTGCCTCCGGAGGGTGATGGTGCTGTAGAGTTCCCTCAGCACCCACGGGTGATCACGCAGCACCCTGTACGTGCCAGGTGACTTTGCAGAGAAGTGCAGCAGGTCGGGGCGGGGGGTGACCGAGGGGAGCAAAGAGGGTGTAAGAGTCCAAGCCTGAAATCTCTGCCCGAATGCTCTTAATCTGGCTCTTTCCGTGGGGTCTGCAGACGGAAGGAGGAAGAGTAAGCTTGTCAGTCAAACTCACTGTACAGTGAATTTTCCCTGGCAAAAAAATTAGGGGACCTGCGTGAAAAGCTTGAAAATGACTTCTGCTATGTGGTTTGCAATTGGAAACAGAAAAGGGAAGAGGCACTTTGAGGAGGTGTGTTTGCTGTCACTGAAGAGTATCTGAGTGCTGCCCCAGGGGACACCTTCACCACACGGCCCCGCAGGTACCCCAGCGTCCCCCGCTCCTTTCAGGTTCTTCAGTAGCTTGGCCAGAGCCCAGCTGCCTGCAACTTGGGCCCCAAACCTCCTGGATTGCTGCTGAGGTATCCTGCTTTGCTGTCCTTGGCTGTCTGGCTGCCCTGTCCCTGCTCCTACAAAACCTTCTTGCCCTCATGGAACACATGATGGAGCAGAGGGGGGGGGTCCACCAAACCACCACTCCTCCAAGGATTTGAGACCTCCCTTGTCTCTCCTGGAGTTTCTTTACATGTTTGAGTGTGGCTTCCCAGGACCACTCAGGAGTAAGTGAATTTTGGAGACGCAGAGAAATAAAATTAAATGCTTGTGCTGGTTCCTCTTTAAAGGGCAATGTGGAAATCGTTGCCCAGGACATTCGGTTTCAAGCAAATTGGAGTGGCTGTCGCAAGTTGGAGTGGCTGCCCTGAAAACAGGGCTCTGGAGCAGCTTGGGAAGGTCAAAGGGCAGCAAATTCTCAAACCAGAGAATTCCTCCAGGGCTTTGGAGAAGAAATTGCCTGAAATGGCTGAGATTGGGTTGATAACACCCAGGACTTCCCTAAACTGCTTCCAAAGAATGGAAAGGCTCTACCATAACACTTCAAAAATAGTTGTCTGGGATCTGGGTGTTGGAAACCACTTTGTTTTGATGATGCAGCAGAGGAAGTATCTTTTTTTTTTCCCCTAGCTTCATCAGGTGCCTAGAGCCGACACTGAGGAGCACAAGAGACATTTAAGCGGGGCGACGTGAAGGGCTTGAGGGAGACCGAGAGGTGAAGAGCTGTGGAGGACACCCTCCTCTGATCCTGAGCAGAGTAAGCAGGGTCTGCAAACGCCGCTGGACTCCTGCCTTCTGCTAGTATCTGTCCTGCTGAGGTCTGCTTGCCTCTTTCACCTCCAGAAGCACTAAGAAAACCGTATCGAGATGTCCTAGCCAGCTTTCTTTGGCCCTTAGCCTTGTCCTCAGAGAGGTAAAAATAGGAGGGCGCTCTTGAAGCGGTCTAGTCGGTGCAGCTCCAAGGGACTGTTTTATGATAGTAACTATGGGAGCGGGGGTGCTGTGACATCTGAAGAAATCGCTGTTAACGGGGTTTCCTGGCAAACCCATTCCCCCTGCTCCTGGCGCAAGGACATCAGCGTGCGGGC
This sequence comes from Pygoscelis adeliae, assembly GCF_000699105.1. NCBI lineage: Eukaryota > Metazoa > Chordata > Aves > Sphenisciformes > Spheniscidae > Pygoscelis > Pygoscelis adeliae. Next base: position 69,217 of record NW_008825616.1, read on the forward strand.
GCTTCACCAGAAGGCTTAAAAAGATCCATTCATCAGTTGAAAACCCGTGTTTGCTCCGTAAAGCCCTTGGGGCTGGAGGAGTAAAGCGAAAACCGACCTCGCAGACAGCTTTGAGTGTCCTGTGTTTTGCATCGAGATAGCTCTTTGCATTCTGCGCATACCCTGCATGCCGTGCCGTTTCCAACCCGACTCCTTCAAAGAGAGGCTGACATCCCTTCTTCTTCCCCCGCAAGGAGCTCCTGGCCCACAGTGGAAAGCAGATTTTAAGTATTCCTGACCCAAAACAGGGAACCTGCCACCCCTGACAGGCTTTTAGGAGATGCTGGCAAGCTGTGTCCGTCACTCCCCTCTGTAATCCTGCAGCTACCCCAATCCTCGTGCGGTCCGAGGAGCTTCCAGCACAGACCTGCACCCACTGCCGGCTGTAAGGCTATAACCACCTCCATCTCTAGCAGTCCTGGCTCATTTGGGCTGAAATGGGCTGGGTAACACTGCACGAGGTGCTCGAAGGGGCAGGAGAGCATCTCCTGCGTTTGGCACCTCCATCAATTATAAGAAGATGCTGACAAAATCTGCTAGTGACCGTGCATGAGCTAGATCCCACCCTAAAACCAAACGGTTCAAACCCAGGTCTCGTCCGGGTGCTCGGTCCTTCCCGAGGAGCGTTAAGCACTCATGTTAGGGCCAAAGCACTCGTGACGTGCCCTCCTCCCCCAGGAGCTGCACTCCCTAACCTGGCTCCTACGTGCCCATTCTGCCACGGAGCCCATTGTTAGCTCTGGGGTGGGGTTTTTTTTTGTTTTCATGGGAAATTGGATAAGGAATCACTTGTAAAGTGCACCGGGCTGTCTTTCTGGAACGCAGCACTAGAGGAACCGCTGGCACCTGAACTTTATTTAACCCGCCTCTGTGGAAGACCAGTAACAACTTCTACACATAGATATTCTTAACCCTTGCCTGCCTTTGAGTTACTTGGGGTAGCACCGCTCTGCTGCTTGTCTCTCTGTCTTTACAGAGACGCTTGTGCACAGAATAAGGGGGAGACAAATCTGCTCCTGGCGAGCGTGGCACTGCTGGGGCTTGAGCGTGGTGAAATCCCTGAGCCACCCCGAGGAGGCGGCCGCGGGACGCGCTGGGCACCGAGAATTACCGGAGGCAGGTGCGAGAGCTGCTCTCGCCTTGCACAGTTAATTAAAGGGATCAATTTTTGTTTGTTTTCTCCTGGCGCTTGCAGTTATGCGTGGATTTAATAAGAATCTGAAAGCACTGGTGCCGGGCGCGGGGGGATCATCTCGCAGCGCTTCTCCTCTTCACCCCCACACATCAGCTGCTTCCCCTGCTGCCAGCCCCGCGCCGCCGCTCGTCCCATCTGCGGCAGAACCTGCCAAGTTGCGCCTGTGGTTTTGTTTTTTTAATCTCGTGGATGAAGATCCAGCGAGCATGAGCACTGCTGGACTGCAAGGCTTTTGTTCGCAAGCCGAAATGGGGCTTCTCCGGGTGGGAAGAGTGCTGGGGAGCAGGTTTAGACTCCAATCCCTCTTCCTTGTGTGTTCCCCAAGCGCTGCCGAAGCCCTGCGGCAATGAAGGGCTGGACGCCCTTCTTCTAGCAGGAACCAGACCTCTAGAGCGTGTGCCCCTTGAAACGTGGGATCCGGTAGCTTCTGCTGCAAACAGAAGACCTCTTGGCTCTCTGCTGGTTTGGCTGTGGCCGAGCAGCCGCAGCTCCCATTGCACGTGCAAAAATGATGATTTTAAAATACTGCTTGTCAAGGTGTAACGGTAACATCTTGCTAGACTGAAAGAAACAGCTTGCTTAGCTTATAGCTCTCTTGTTTTAGGTGATCTGGCCCTAGGGAGGCTGTGTTTGGTTCCCTTTCAGCTGCAAGTAAATCCTTCTAAATGCGAGCTGAGGAGACCAGAAAGTCTGGGAGATGCTGGAAGCTTGCATTCTGCAGGGTCTGCCACTTTGTCAGATAAATCCTCTCCAGCGAGCGTGAGCCAGCCTGAGGCCAGATGTTAGACATCGCAGCCTGACGTCCTATTACCTCCTGAATGAACTAGCTGCTCCTCTTCCTCCCCCGGCCTCCCAGGTTAGCCACAAAATCCTGCTAGGCGGAGATTGTCCGTAAAATCACAGAATAATGGTGATTTCTGTGTGCCTGGAGATGGCATCTCCTGCTGACAAAAAAATAATCGCTTGATCCTCCAAGATCAGCCTTTCTGAAAAGAGCTGCCTTTCTGGCTGGGGATTGATGGTGATCAGTACGTGTTAATTTAATAAATCTCTCCTCCCAGGGCATGTGTGCGTAAAAATACAGGTAAAACTGCGCACAGCAGCTTATCTTCATGGGGTGAAGGTGCTCTTGGCCTGGGGGAGGTATTGCAGCTACATGCTAATCTCTCCTGTGTTTCTTTTAAGAATCCTTTCTCCCAGCGCTGGGGAAAGTTGTTCCTGTTTCACGGTGTTGCACTGATGTAAGGGCTCGGGGGACCTGGGCTTGATTACACGAGAAGTGTCTGCAGGTCTCCTAATCTGCCTGGGCCCTGGTTTCCACTCTGCTGGTCACATTTATCTCAGTTAGGTCTCGCTGAGCTCCAACCGTGTGCTCCCACCACCTCCGTGGCACCAGCCATGGTGCGGGTCGGACTCTTCGCAAGCAGATTCGGCTGACGGAGAGGGGACGGGGTGGCGTGGGAAGGGTAGGACCTTCCTGCTGTGCTCCAGGGACCTCCAAGGTTGGGTTTGTTAGTGCTTCCCAGATAAGCGTGGCCGTCTGACCACTGACCTTCCTCTTCTCGCCTCTCTTGGACTGCAGCTTCTTCACCCTTTATTTTGCCTCTCTTTGCTTTGACTGTAAGCCCTTGGGTTGGGTTGTATCTCACTTGCTTCTCTGTCAGTAAAGCCTAGGAGGGAAGTGGCCCCAGGTATCAACTATCTGCTGGGAGGAAAAATGATAATATTCAACCATTGATTTTCCTGCCTGATAAAAGCGCCCTCTCCTGTGTTTGCATCGGGGCTCTCTGTGTCTTCCTCTGCAGCGGCACAGCCACCCTCATCGCTGCCGAAGGCTTTGCCGACAGCTGGGGCAGGAGCATTGCTGGACAGCAAGTGCCTCAGTTTCTATTTAACTGATTAAACCCATCGACAGCCTTAAATGAGTTTAATCTACTTAATTTGCCCTGTGGGCTAGTGTACTGTTATATAGATCCAGCAGCCCGCAGAGCACGTTGTAGGCAAGCGTAAGCAGCTGGAGGTGGGATGGGGTCCTGCGAGCTTGATTTTCAGGGCTCTGGTGTTGGAAATGCCTCTGCTTGATGCTTGCAGGGTTTGACCTCGGTGAGGAATCAGCCTGGGGGTGCACATGCCTGAGGTGGTCTGATGGTTGTCCATTTGAGGCCCGAATTATTCGGGAGAGGCGTAAAAAGAACAGCCTTGAAAAGGGGGAGAATTAGCATCCGAATACTGGGGAGGTGTGTGCACTGGGGAGAGGGCTGACTGCTGTCTCTTGAGCTCTCCTGGAGGGAGGTGAAAGGATGGGTGAACTTCTGGGTGTCGTTTGGATATCGCCGTCCCTGTCGCCGCCGGCTCCACCACCCATTTGCTCAGGAACCTGAATTTGCTCCCCTTATTTGCACCGCGTGGCTGACCTGCACCCCTGTTTGTAGCACTTCCAGAAGTAGCTCTGGTGCTGGGTAACCACCTTGTACCCTAAATACTCTTTTTTCCCTGTCCTTCCCGCGTACCTTCCTGGGATCATTTTTCTTCCCTGATTGTGGATCTTTTCTGGTGTTCCCATCCCGAGTCTGTCACTGGGTTGAGACCTAAAAGGGAGCTGGGCTGAAGTTCAGAGCTTGGCAAGGCAGCTTGGGTCCATTACTAGCTGCCTCTGCTTGGTTTGCCAAGACACGGCCTTTATCGTGCCAGGCTCCGGGTTGACCCTGGCTTTTCTGACTTGCGTGGGTTGCTGCCGGCCCCTGCCTGCTGCCTGCAGCCGGTGATGCAGATGTGCCCCTCACTAGTGAGAGCCCGCAGTCCGGGGTGGCGTGGATGTGTCTCACTGCTCTGTGCTCTTCCCCTTCCTCCCTAGGGAGCTCAAACTGCGAAACTACGAGCCCGAAGATGAGGAGCTGAAGAAGAGGAAGGTGCCCCAGGCTAAGCCGGCCTCAGGTGGGTGCAAGCAGGAGTGTGGGAGGCAAAACGAGGGAGCACAAAAGCAGAAGCGTTGCCAACGGTGGTGCTGGTGCCTGCGGTGAGGGAATGAGGCAGCACTTGTGGTTGTGAGGACAAAGAAAACAGGGCGGGACTCTGCAGCCAGCCAGCGTGCTGCAAAATGGATGGGTTATACCTTTTCTTTCCAAAAATCAGGTGGCTTGGAAACCTCTGTGTTCCTGCTCGCTCCAGCCCAAGGTGGAAAAGCCACTGGGACGTATTCTGATAGCAGCTTGCTGGTGTGAGGGTGGTAGGTCCCAGGAGATGAGTGCCTGCAGCCCTGGAGGGTGCTGGCGTGTCTGAGCAGCCGCGGTGGGAGCTGGGCGAGCGTGACGCTTGCGGGCCCCGCTCCTTCATCATCCCCTCTCGCCCGTGGGGACTGCACACCCTGCATTGCACAAGTGGGGTGTGTGTGAGCACGCCGAGTCCAGCCCCAAACCAAAGGGTTGATATTCGGAGGAGCCGAGTTCTCGCTGGAGGATTCTCAAGGAGATTCGGGCTGTTTTTTGTTTGAATTACCTTTAAAGAAATGTTAGTCATGAGTCCAGGGCGTTAGTCTGCTATTTCTTAGCACTGAACCTCCGCGCAGCTCTTGAGAGTGAGGCGAAGGCTAGAAGTTCCCTTGATCTTGAAATATGGAGTCCTCCTGGAATAGATCTCTTTAAAAATGCCCTAAATAAAAAGGCTGCCTTTGGGAGGACGGCAGAGATCTGGTAGGTAGGAACGCTGACGCTGCGCTTTCTTTATCCTTTTGTAAAAGTTTAAAACCTCCCCCGACTCTTCCCGGGCGTGTGGTCTGGAATTGGGAACAGCAATTTTGACCGTTTCCAGTAAAACTCGCGCTCTCTGCCAGCCCTTCTTCGGAGCTGCAGGTTCCCGTGTCTGGAGTAACCAGCCTGTCTGTCCTCGGGCACTTTGTGCGGAGGCTGGGGACGGAGGAGGGCGGAGGAGCTGGGACTCGGAGCGGATTAATATTAAATGTGCCTTGGGCATATCCGTCTGCTGGAGCAGGATTCATCCCTCGGGGATGTGCTCCCTGGTGCCCGCACCCCCTCCGTGCACAGACGCCCGAGTTGAAGGATGGAGGGCTGTTTTCCACGCGTGCTTTGCCGTTATCCCCAGGATCTGCAGGCCTTTACGTCAGGTCTGGGCTGGAGCTTGATTCCTCCAAGATGTCTCAGGTGGTGGGGCCTTGTAAATGAGTCACGGTGAGTCAAATTCCAGTTTAAACACCTGCGGAGCAGCTGATCCCTGCAGGTCTTACGGAAAGGGGACTCGAACCCCGCAGGCTTTCTTGCTGCCGTTGCTGTTCGTGGTGTTAAACGGTTGTTGGGTTTGCATCACTTTCAGGTGCTTTTTAGGAGTCTCCGAAAGGGTTTGGGTGGTGGGGGAACGTGTGTACCCACCTGTACTCACGGCATTTACCGTGCTTTTAAGGCAAAGACATTCAAATGGGCTTTTTTAAAAGCCCGTTGTGAACCAAGCCCGGAGCTGTGGTGGGTTTCCCTATGCCTTGTCTCCCCTTGGTGTCCCGCCGCAGCGCCCTGCGCTGATGCTGGTCCTGTTCCCCCATCTAGTGGAAGACAAGGTGAAGGACCAGTTGGAGGCTGCCAAGCCGGAGCCCATCATCGACGAGGTGGTACGTATGTTCAGAACTGCTCTGTGCCGTGTGCATCTGTCTGCATCCAGGCTTGAACCTGACCTGCAGCTCTCACTGGGTGTCTCCTCTTCCTCCCTAGGATCTGGCAAACCTGGCCCCCAGGAAGCCGGACTGGTGAGTGCCTGCAGAGCCCTGCTCCTGGGAAAGGGCTGTTGGCATCAGCGGTGGGTTACCACCACCTCGAGGTCGTCCAGGTTGGGTTAGAAGTGCCAGAAATGGGAAACCCTGCCCTGCGGTTGAGGGAGACACAAGGCACGGGGCTGTCCTCCCTCTTCCTGCTTACACCGAGTGACTCCACTGATCCCTCTGGGGTGCTTGTCACCGTGGTGGCCTCGCTCGCAAGGGATGCTCTGGACATCGGGTTGGTTTGACCATGAGCTGCCTTGGTGGCAGACACACCCTCTGCTCCGTGGTGTTCGCGGGAGAGAGAAGGAGTTTCTCTTCCACTGGGAAAGGTGTAACGTGGCCCCTGCATTGACATCTGCCTGGGGTGAGGATTTGTTCTGACATTGTCACTCTCCTCCCCAGGGATTTGAAGCGAGATGTAGCCAAGAAACTGGAGAAGCTGGAGAAGAGGACGCAGAGAGCCATCGCTGAATTGATACGTGCGTTATGGTGCTGCAGGGGTGGCATATGGGGTCGGCAGTTGTTCCAGAGGGGATCACACACCCAGTCCTTGCTGGAAGCTCGGTGCCTTGCTGTTGGGCCGGGGAGGGACCGGCGGAGCTTGATCCCCTTCCCAAAAGGGTCTGTGAAGCTGTGGGTCCCAAGTAGCTTCCCCGAGGCTGCAGGCACGCCTGGCTTGCGTGGCAGGGAAGGATGGTTTGTGGGTTCGGGGGCTGCAGTTCAGGTCCTCCGCCGTGTGGGTTCCCCGGTGTCTCTAAGCCGCTGCTGTTTCTCGCTCGCAGGAGAGCGGTTGAAAGGGCAGGAGGAGGAGCTGGCGTCTGCTGTCGGGTCAGCAAAGCAGGAGGGAAGCGACTCCGACTGAGGAGGTCCGTCCGGCAGCCTCGGGCATGGGCTCTGTGGATCTGCCTCTGCCAGCACCGCTGATCCCATTGCTCTCGGGCAGAGGCACCTCGTTGGGACACGCTGCTCACCAACGCTTTGCCAGAAGCCCATGAATCCTACCATGCCTGAAGGAGAGGGGCAGATCCAAGGAGCCCCGCTGTCCTCTCTCGGACTATGGCAGTTCCTCCATCGAGGAACACTTCACAGATAGCTTTTTGGGACCACGGGGGGGCCGATGGGAGCAGGACAGACACCCACGTTAGCTTGAACCTAGGCTGCTAGGTCTCGGAGCAAGGAAGGTGTGGGCAAAAGGGCTAGTGCCAGAGAAGGTAAATTGGGGCTAAGTCTCCCCTCACTTGATGGGTGAGCGGGAAGATGCCCACACAGCCGACAGCAGCCCTTAGAGAGGCACGACCGTTTCCCAGGGGACTGATGCTCCCCTTCCTGCGCAGAGATGCCTTTTTCAAGGTGCTCCTTTCTGCAGAAGAGCTGGTGTAACTGCCACGTGGGGAGCAACGGGGTCTCTCGCTCTGGAGAGCTGGCTGTGAGTATTTGGGAACATCCGTGGTCGGACCCAGCACGTGCAGAATAACCTCGCTGGAGGTGGCTGTGTGGCTCAGGACCCGCTGGCTGCTCTGCATCCAGCTGAGGTTAACGTGGGGTTTGTTCTGTTCCCTGAAGCTTCCCGACCCTCCAGGCTGTGCAGCGTGTCCCACTCCTTTATATGTTTTGTAATTGACAGAGTTTGTTGTTAACAAATCTTTTCATAATAAAACGGTCCCGTAGCGGAAGGAGTCGTCACTTGTTCTGCAGAGAGGGCTGGGTGGCGGCAGCTCTCTTCACCTCCCTTACGTCTGTGGGGACTTCAGGCCGCTGTTCGCCGGTCCCTGTCCCCTTCGTTTCCCTGGGACGGGGAGCAGCGGGCTTCAGTTCATGTACGTTTGAGGTGGCCGAGCTGTAGCTACAGCAGGTCAAGCACAACTCCTGGACCCAGCAGCCCGGGGTGATGCGAACCCCGTGCTGCTGGAGGAAGTGTGCGGGTGGGATGCTGCAGAGCTGACCCTGCATCTTCCCTGGGGACGTTTGCTCTGGCTCTCGGAGATCTCGCAAGGATGGGTGTCTTGGCCGGGCCTGATTGCACGGGCTGCTGAATCCTCTGTGCTTGACTCAAAAGTGTTTTTGTCCCGAGGTGCGTATGGCTCTGACGGCAGTATTTACAGAAGAGTTCACCTGCCATAAAAATAGCTGTTCCTGTTAATGCACGCATCCTGCTGCTTTTAAAAGCCTGTTGAAAAGAGCTGCTGGGGGTGGAGAGGTCCTTCACGCGGCAGCAGCCTGGAGGGGAACGGCGTTTCTGCCTGCTGGAGCCTTGGTGAGCGGATCTGCCAGCTCAGATTGTCACCAGCTGGACCAGGTCCCCACGCAGGACAAGATCGGTCCCAGCCGTGCCAAATACAGACTGATCGACGCTTGTCCCGCTGCCCAGGATCTGCTGTGACTGCCCACCACTCTGTGCTTGCACGTGGTGAGGACACTCGAGGGACTTTCCACCTGCCAGAGCCCCGTTCCTGCTTCCGGATGATGGGCTAGGAGCAAAGACCTGGTGAAACGGCCTTCTCGTTCCTCCAGCTTCCGTCCACAAACGGCTGCTTGAAGCCCTCCATCCCCAGCTGCCTCCCCTCTCCCTCGGCTGCCCGTTCATAGAATCATAGAATCATTAAGGTTGGAAGAGACCTCCAAG
>NW_008825616.1:78304-83524 GCF_000699105.1 Pygoscelis adeliae
AGCCCTCCCGCCCCATCTGCCTCCCCCTCCCCTCGGCCGCCTGTTCCTGGCGTTTGCGGCCATCCCTCCGTCCTCCCCCCGGGGCTGGTGCTTGTCACCCCTTGGAGGGGCCCTTTCCTGGATACGTGGAGCCAACAAGGAGACGTGCATCCCGCGGAGCGATGGGAGACCCGTACCCACCTGGGCCAGTGGTTATCCAGCACCAGGCTCCGACGTTGGTGTGTGGTTGTGGACTCCCTCGGGGCTCTCTAGCGGAAAAGCACCTGGGATGAAAGAGCATCCACCTTCCTGGGGGGCATTTTTTGGGTATTTTTGTTGTTTTGCCCTATTCTTCCCCAGGCAGGAGGAAGCCCTAGTGCCCCTCACTCTTGTCCTGGGTCAGACTGTTTCTGGGCAAGAAGACCAAGATCCGTCACCAGTGTGAAGGTGCCACCCAGGCACCCCGTGCCGCAGGGGCAGGTGGGTGCTGCTTGTCATGGGTGCTCTTGGCCATCAGGTAACGCTGCCCTGTTGGCTCCGTCGTGGAACACGGGGGTGGATCTGCGGTACGGGGACATCCTCGGCGCTGGGCAGAGCACGTGGTGATGCTTTGAGGGTGCTTAAAAATGAAAAGGACCCCCCCGACTCGTGACAGCGACGGCTTCTCCGCCACCAAAGCGGAGCTGCCAATGATTTGAGCTGAGTGTTCGGTGATAGCTCCGCCACACGGGTGTATTTGTGGTTAGTTATTCATGACCTGGGCTGTCACACACCTTAATGTGCATTTCTTCGTTGGGAAGGGAATTCGGGGAGCATGAACACGCGTCCCCCGTAGAACCACGGCCTCTTCTCTGTGAAATGCCCTGTAGATGTCAGCAAATCTCCGTGCACGAAACCGCCCTGTGGCCGGCTAGTCCCAGCAGCTCGCAACGCTGAGCTTTGCATCCCCCGCAGCCGCTCCGGCTGGGATGCTGCCACGCTCCTCCGTCCGCCCGGCTGCGTGGTACCCGCGCTGCCCTCCCCTCCCTGGCTGGAGCTGGACTGACGGCCTCCGCTTTGCAACACGCGTCAAATATGAATACGAACAACCCATGCAACAAGCTTTCCCTTGTTGACTTTAAACTGCCTCAAGTTGCAAGCCCAGCCCTTCCCAGAGCAAACCTGTGCTCCGTCCGCGGCTGTGGCTGCATCGCCCGGAGCAGAGCCATCCTTGCAGGACACGAGGGGCTGGGCTTGTACCTGGAGCGGGGTGGTGGGGAGGAAGGGACAGGATCAGGCCCATTTCCCTCTCCGACGGGGCCTCGCAGTGAAGCGTGGCTTCTCCTGGCACAGGATTGGGGCCCCATTGTGAGATGTGGGTCCCGGCGTGGGCCTGGGGTCCCTGCGTGGGACGGGGGTCCTGGCATAGGCCCAGGGGCCCGGCATGGGACAGCCCTGGGGACTAACGTGCAGGTGCTGGGGGACTAATCCCCCCGCCCCTGGGGCATTCCCTTCTCCAGGCCAGGGGAAAGAGGGACGTGTGGGGAAGGGCTGGGAGAACAGGGACATTCGGGGATGTAACACCGAACTCGGCATCTCCCATGGATTTAATTTATTCCCTGGCTGTGTGGCCAGAGGGTGAGGGATTTTCTCCCTTTTGAAGGTTGTGCCCCAAGCCTGCGTTTATCCTCTAGACACTTTAAAATCCCAAACGCTGCTTCTCATGGCCCAGAAGCGGTTTTAACTTAACCATGGGTTTGGTTTTTTTTTGCATTGCAGGTGTCCCCGGGATCCACCTGAAGCCCCTTCGGGCAGCTCAGTGCTCTGTGCTTATCCTGTGCCCGTATCCTCAGGGTGCTGCCGTGGCAGAAACACTCGGAGGAGCAGCCCCGGTTTGCTTTGCCCTGGTTTCCCTAGGCGAGGGGAGCTCCTCTGAGAGCCGGGCTGGAGGAGGAGGATGAGACACAGGAGGGCCCCAGGGATGAGGAGGTAATTTGGCTCAAGGCTGTTTGCAAAGTGGGCAGTGAGACAAGAATTAACAATTCCTCAAGCAAAGCAGATCAGAAAGGCCAGGGGAGAACAGTAAATAAATAACCCAGTGAGATAATCCCTTCAGCTCCAGGGAAATCAAAGGCTTAACGTTTACCCTGTGCCTCTTGGGGGATTCCTCTGGATCACTGAGCTGCTGCTCCATCCACGCCACCGGATACCAGAGGAGGCACCTCATCGTTGAGCTCCTCTGGACAGGGACGCTTTTCATGCCCTGCTTTTTGAAATAAGGAAAGCAGCGGCCCATGCGAGTCTGCAGGTGTGAGCTGGTCCTTCTGGAAAGCTCAGGGTCTTTTGGGGTGGACGTGGAGGATTTGCTCCGTTGCATCTTCTCCTCCTGCCTCCCCAGCAGCAGTGAGAGCAGGTCCCAGCTCTTTGCAGGCCAGTCCAACCGCTCAGCCCTGCCTCTCCCTTTTACAGGCTTCGGTGGTGAACAACGGCACGACGTCTGTCCTCCGTCTGTCCCTCTCAAATGGCTTGGGATCTGCTGTCCTGGCAAGAGACCTCGATACAGCCGTTGTCTCCTTTGGGTTGAGAGTGCTGCAACCTGCAGCGATTCCCCCAAACCAAGACCAATTTCTGGCAGACACCCGCACCTAGCAGAGCTGATAATGATTCATAACTCGTAACTCATGCTGATGTGGTGGCTATGTGGGGAGATGCAAGGAAAAATTAAGCTAGAAGGCCGCAGTGCCTTAGCTGGGTCTGGTGGCATGGACCGTTGTCCCATGTGTTGTCCACAGAGGTTGGAGGCACCTCTGGAGGTGCTCTGGTCCAACCCCTGCTCAAGCAGGGCCAGCTGGAACAGGTTGCCCGGGACTCTGTCCACCTGGGTTTTGAATAAATTCATGTTCTGATGAGGAAGGAAAGTGCTGGAGAATGGAGCTGCTGCTCCCAGGGCCAGACCCAGGAAGCTCAGCTGTTAGCTAACCCCCGGTGAGACCACCATGGCTTTGGCAGAACGAGCTGGATCTGTGTGTTTGCCACAGAACACCCTGAAAATGTCATTAGGGACCGAGGTCAGCCCAGGCTGGATCTGCTCCTGGGACACGGCTTTGCCCTTCGCTGAGATCTCAGGTCTGTGGGGGGGATCAAAGAGACGTGGGTGAGGATGGAGCTGGTTGGGACAATGCCAGGGGCTGTGCAATGCTTCCTTGAAGCTGAATTCTGCCAAAAATGTCTTTTTTTTTGGGGGGTGGGGAGGCATCAAAAAGACCCACCCGTAGGCTGGGGGTGTTTCGCAGACCAAAGGGTCTAAGTGGGGCTTGAGGAAGCTTCAACTCAAGTGACAGAGCTGGGGCAGAGCCCTGAGACCGACAGCACAGAGCTAGTTGATGAAGAAAGGTCTCGACATGGTCTCCAATGGATGACCATCTTGGCTTTCCAAGGTGCTCTCACCTCTCCTTTCCATTGGCTATGGGGCTGGGCATCTGCGCCTTGCTGCCTGCGTTCTCCGAGAGGTGTGGGTTGAACATCTCATGCTCCTCTTCCCCCTACCATTAGCTGGAAAGCGTCAGCCTGAAGCTCACGATAGCAGACAGAATATCTCTTGAAGTCAACGGGAGCCAATCAGGCACACAAGCATCCATCTCAGCATCTGGCTGTGAATAGCCTGGAGGAAAACCGAATTTCTGTGCTGGGGATGCTGAAAGAGAAACAAAAATAGAGTTCCTAGCATCCCAGATCTGGAACCGAACGCATCTGTTAATGCAATGAAATTCAGCCGCCCAGGCTCTTTCTGCTAGCAGGCTATCTTGATTATGACTTAATATTTTATAGGCCACTTATATCTATGCAGATATTCATGAAAAACAAATGAACAAGCCCCGAATACCGATGTAGTTGGGGAGAAGCATCCTGAGCTCCACGCTGGCAGCTCTGGAGCATGGGGCTGTTCAGAGGCCCCTTCCTCGCGTCCTGATGCCGAGCTGAGCCTCGGCGGCATGAAATGGTTGTGTGCTCCGCCAGCACAAGGCCAAAGCAAAGATCCCCTCCTGGGTGTCCAACTTGGTGGGGTCCTAATTCTCTCCAGGTTTTACCTCTCCTTGCAGGGAACTGGGTCTTGTTCCCTGGCGTGGATTTTTGGCCACCCCGGTTCACTACACTGGAATATTCCTCAATGTTTATTTTCTAGTTGGTGGTGTTTTGTGTTACGTATGTATTTGTGTGTGTGTGTGCGTACACACACACATATCTATTATATATGTTACCTTATTATTTGCAAAGATTTTATTAACTACAGCAGAAGGCACAGGTCTCAGAGCAAGACCTCGCTCTTGGGTCTGGAGAGGCTTGTGTTTGTCCTGGTTGTGCTCATCTCTTCTTGACAACGTGTTGAATTTCCCCCTGGAAATCCAGCCCTTCTCTCTCCAGTTCCACTCCTGGTACCTGCTATGGTTTTGGGTTACGTCTGTCCCTATTTATCTTCTCCTGGCCCCTTCTCAGGATCTTGGTTGATCCTTGAGGACTCAATATTTGCTGCCTGGCACCTTTGCTAGTGGCCCGATGGAGTGTTTGGAGGCAGAGGGAGCAAAGCCATCACTTGGTTAGCTTCTTGGTAACAGGTTTCCGTGAACACGATCCCACCACGTTGCTCTTGTCCACTGGTGAGACGCTTGGATGCAAACTCTGGCTAGAGGTTGAGCAAGATCCAAGTGGAGCTGGGGAGAAGGGGATAGCCCGTGGGGAGAGATCAGTGTTTTGAGGCTGCTCCACCTCCAGGCTCTTGGGCTTACATGACATTAAATGCCCCAGATACCTTGGGAGCTATTTGGGCCACCAACTGCTGCGATGTCCCGTGCCAGCACGAGCACGCAGCTTCATCTCTCATGGCTTCCCATCCTGGTGGCTTCTAGCTCCAAAGTTGCTCGAAGATGTGGCAAATGCAAGGTCTTGGAGATTAAATTTTAACACAAGCGGGTGAAAGGCCTGATTTTGAGACGTAGGAGGGGAGCGTGCCTCTTCCTGATCAGTGGGACTGAGTTTCCAAGCTGCTCGTGGACCCGTCCTCTGGTACAGCCAAGGAGAAGGACTTGGGGGTGCTGGTGGATGAAAAGCTGGACACGAGCCGGCAATGTGTGCTCGCAGCCCAGAAGGCCAATCACATCCTGGGCTGCATCCAAAGCAGCGTGGCCAGCAGGTCGAGGGAGGGGATTCTACTCCTCTACTCTGCTCTGGTAAGAGCCCACCTGGAGACCTGCTTCCAGCTCTGGG
>NW_008825616.1:85374-94040 GCF_000699105.1 Pygoscelis adeliae
AGGACTGCTGATAGATGATGGAGAGTGGCTTGGCGAGCTCCTCCGCCAGCTCTCTCAGCACTCTCGGGTGGATCCCATCCGGCCCCATAAGAAAGACACGGACCTGTTGGAGCGGGTCCAGAGGAGGCCACAAAAATGATCAGGGGGATGGAACCCCTCTGCTATGGAGAAAGGCTGAGAGAGTTGGGGTTGTTCAGCCTGGAGAAGAGAAGGTTTCGGGGAGACCTTGTTGCGGCCTTTCAATATACAAATGGGGCTTGTAAGAAAGATGGAAAGAGACTTTTTAGCAGGGCCTGTTGCGACAGGACAAGGGCCAACGGTTTTAAACTGAAAGAGGAGAGATTTAGATTGGATATAAGGAAGAAATTTTTTACGCTGAGGGTGGTGAGACGCTGGCACAGGTTGCCCAGAGAAGCTGTGGATGCCCCGTCACTGGAAGTGTTCAAGGTCAGGATGGACGGGGCTTTGGGCAACCTGACGTAGTGGAAGGTGTCCCTGTCCATGGTGGGGGGGTTGGAATAGATGGTCTTTAAAGGTCGCCTCCAACCGAAACCGTTCTGTGATTCTATTCTATGATTCTATGAATGGAAGCGTTGCCCATGGAAAGCAGACCGGTGGCCTGCGTCTGGAGATTGGCACATACTCTGAGACCAAGCACCTTGCAAGTTCTTTAGTAGCACATGCCAAACTGCGCAAAACTGTTTAATATTGACCTAATATTTTCATAGGGTGGCCACGCTGTGGCTTGAGCAGCCCTTGCAACGTGCCCTGCTGTGGAAACTGCCCTTTTCTGCAGAGGGTGACCTTTCTGGAGGACCTTGCTCTGGCCACGGGACAGCGTTTGGCATCTCGTGTGCCCACAGTGCAGAACTGCGGGTTTGGTGTCACTATTTACCCGGAAAGTGCTTGCGGCTTGCGGGCCATTTCGGATGTCACGTTTCTGCCCTATTCTTTCAGCAAGAGCCTGTTTTCAAATAAGCTGTGAATATTTCATGGGCAAATTTTCAAGCGAGGCTGGGATCCTTCGAAAGCAGTCTTTCATGGCTAAATAATACAAGTGGGTAGGAAACTTGTATTGTAATGGCCTCAAGTTGCGCCAGGGGAGGTTTAGATTGGATGTGAGGAAAAATGTCTTTACTGAAAGAGTGGTTAAACATTGGAACTGGCTGCCCAGGGAAGTGGTTGAGTCCCCATCCCTGGAGGTATTTAAAAGACGTGTAGATGAGGCGCTGAGGGACATGGTTTAGTGGGCATGGTGGTGTTGGGTCGACGGTTGGACTCGATGATCTTAGAGGTCTCTTCCAACCTTAATGATTCGATGATTCTGTGATTCTATGAAACAGATGATTTTTTTTTTTTTCTGTTTTGTGGGAAATTTCATGATTTCGGATTCTTTTCTCCAAACCAAACCGAATTCAAAGCTCTCTGCAAGATGAAATAAAATTAAAAAAATCACGTTGGGCCAATCAAAACGCCATTTTGAAGCCGAGACGTACACTCTGTGATTTGCTAATGCCGTAAGTCATCTCTATTAAAACGCTTCTTTCAGTTTTTGCTTTTTTCCAGAAGCTCTTCGGGGTCTTCTGAGATACCCTTTTCCCAGCGCCGGGAGTAAACTGGTCCGTGGTGCAGTCACCACCATCGGCTTCTGCTGGACGGACTCTGGGTGGTATTGTCGATGCACCCACCAGAATTAGCCCAGACACCCCCGCCTTGTGCTCTCAGCCCCCTTCAATCTTCACGCCCTTGTATTGGAGGGCAAATCCAAGACCGCAAATCCTCTGCAGAGGGTTCAGGCAAACCTGGCTTTGCTTGGGTTAGACAAAACCCTGAGGAACTGGCACGAATCCCACTGTCCCAGTCCCACCAGGACTGGGCGTCTTGGTGCATGTGTTTGAACATGAGAGGGTGGGAGGGATGTGGGTTGAGGAAAGCGGAGCGTCGTTAAAAGGCAGTTGACGTAATGTGTCCTTCTCCCACCTGCCATGCGAAGATGAAGGCTGTTTCTTACAGCGGCCTGTGTCCACCGCAGTTTTCATGAATATATTAAGTGCCTGATTTGCCGTTTCTTTTGAAAGCCCTCAGTGACCGCCACCCCCCATGCCCTTAGCAGCGCTCTAACAAGGAGGCCGATGCCAACATCAAAGAGGAGAGAGGATTACGGGTTAGAAACTTGAGATAATGACATCTTTTTTAAGGTGCAATCCAAACAACGCTCTCCGCACAGCCAATATGCAACGACAGGAGGGTTAAGTGTGAATTATGTTTATGCAGTGTCTGGCCTGAGCCAAGGTGGCAAACTCATTTTAGAGGAGGATGTTCATGGGACACCAGCCAGATGCTTGCCCCGGATGACCACCAGCTTCTGCTGTGAGTTGAGGGAGACCTTTTTTCAGGTTGTGCATGTGGGGACTTGCAAATCTGGGGTCCAGTGCTGCTTCTGATAGGCATGTGGCTGCATGTCCTCCAGCCCTGATGGGTGACCACGCCAGAGGGACCAGCTGGCCGAGGCCCCAGGGTGATGTCCAGTGTTGTCTCACTTGTGTCCAGGGAGGGTGACGGGGTCCTGGGTGCTAAGCGACTTGTGAAATGCCTAGTCCATGGTGATGGGGAGATTGCCTGACACCCCATTACTTGTTTTATGGGGGGTTGTGTTAGCAGGAGCAGGAGCAGAGGAGCATCAACGCTGCCCCATTGCTGGCTGGCTCATTGCCCTTGTTGTTCGCTTTCTGTTTCACTTGCAGAAGGCTTTTCATCTTCACAGGTCATGAAATCACAGAAAAGAATATATTAATGTTTTTCAAAGTCTGCTTATTTATCTTGGAAGAAATATTTCTGTTTCCTCCATCACTGAGGAGTTGTTTACCCCTCTAATTAAGGGTACCCCGTCTATCAAGTGTTGCTCTCCCAAATGGGGCATTTTTGCTTAAATAATTAAGCAGTTCTTGACTTATTTTCTGTGTCATGACTTGCTAGGTACCATGAATTTTTTTTTCCCCACCAGGTTACAGCCTCCACCTGAAAATCATCACAGAAATAGCTGCAGATCCTTCCTATGGTTGGGGAAACTCCATTCCTACTCCTCTACATCCTAAGAAACAGGAAGAAAAAAAAAAGTGGCTCTCTATGGTGGACTCTGCTGTCCCGTTCTCCATGTCTCGTATGCAGAGGTATGTCCAGGTCCCAGTCTTGGGCTACTTTGGAGATAAAACGGGTCTGGGGTTATGAATCGGGGAAGTTCTACCATATGGATGAAGTCTGGTTGGCCACCAGTGTCCCTTCCCCTGCTTCTCCGTTTGTGGCATGCGCTTGTGTTATTTATTAAAGGGTTTCTCTGCGCGTCTGTCTGCCTGTGTGTGTTTTTCCCATTTCGTTTTCGCAAATCCCCTTTCCTCTGTGGTTTCGTCTGGGGACTCGTCCATCATTGAAAGCCGTGTTTGAACTCAAGTTGTGTTCCTGGTGCCCAGGGCCTGGGAGAAATTAGGCATTTCAAAGGCAGTCCAGGGTGACTGAGACGTGAAGGAAAGGAGCGGGATCCCACGGCTCATGCTCGCCTGATGATAATCCTGCACGTTTGTACCTTGTGTTATAAAGGACGCTGGAGGACGTTCTTCCCATGTATTGGGGGCTTCCTCACTTTGCAGGCTACCTCGGCCAAGGGCTGTGTTTGAGAAGCAAAGGAGTTTTGCCAGGGTTGGCGTTAGCCGCCTTGACCAGCCCAGGCTTGTATGCCGGGTGCGAGGAAAAGGATGCTCTAAGCCTCAGGAGAGCAAGGATGAACCATCAAGAGAGCTGCTGTCCAAAGGCAAGGCACTGTCTTCCCTACGTCATGAAGGATCCGGACTCCAACCCATGGCCTTTTGGGGGGCAATTGCACCCTGCCCACCTTGAGGACGGCACCCCATGAGCGAGGTCTCCTCTGGGGAAGGAAAAGCTGCTGCAGGATTTTCCCCGAGTGGAGCAGGAGGGCAGAAAAGAGCCATTGAGCCCCTCGCCAGCGGTTCCTGGTGGGAGGAGGATGCTCCCGGCTGCCGGTGGGGAGCGCAGCCGCCTGCTCGGCGGGGGACTGCTCTTTGATTTCCCGGGGTATGTACTGCATTCACTCTGCCTCCTCTCTGTGATTTATTCGGGGACATCTTGTTTTCGTTAAGGTCCTCGAGCTCCGGGCTGTGCAGAGCTGATTGCAGAGCCCTCCGAGGGCACCGCAGCTTGCTGGGGCTGAAAACTGCCCGTTGGCGAGGCACCTGAGTTGTCTGTAATTTTATCTCACGCCTTGGCTGCCTGGAGGACCTGAGAAATAACGTTTCGCTGGACGATGGGCCGCATCAGCTTACCTCCCCGCCCACCTTAGCAGCCATCACCAGTGAGCCGCGCCAGCCCCCTGTGCATAATTAAGTGCATCTTGATTTACTGCCCGTGCAATTGTTACAAGCTTTGGAAGTGAATTTCGCTAAATCAAATTAAGCCACTTTAGTTCTGAATAAGAATGTCCTCACAGGGTTTTAATGCAGTTTAACTAATCCATTACGGACCTTAACTCAGATTAATTTCCCCCAATGTCTCTGGGTAGATGAGCCCTCAGAATCAAAGAGGTCCGAATTTGTTTTAGGTTAATTTATTTTAGATGTGAATTTTGTAAATCAAATTACAGCCCTTTGGACTTATGGGCAGGAGTAGGGGATTAATGTGATTTAGACTGGATCGCCTCCATGCACACCTTGAGCTGATTTGCACCAATCTCTCATGAGCATAGGTATCTCTGAGGTCAAATTTCTACCCAACTCTGCTTTGTTGAGCCAAGCGCCGGGACCGAAGTGCTGTGGGTCCCTGAGCGAGGTGGGCCGGGGCCCGGGAGAAGCGGGAAAAGCTCTCCTGGCTGCTGGTGTGGTCGGACGGGCCCGTTGCATCTGGAAATCTGCAGGCACTGCCTTGAAAAATGGAAAGCATGTGCTTTGGGGGAGGTGCCCTGTGTAAATACGAGTGCTGGGTTTGCGGGGGGGGGGGAGAGATGGGAATCGCGGGAGAGTGTTGGGGCGCTTTGAGGATGCAAAAAGGAGGGATGAGGAAACGGCAGCGATTACAGGATGGTCAAGGAAAATGGCTGCGGTGGCTTGTAAATGTCTTGAAAGAGGCTCTGCTGGAGTGGTACCACCCAGAGAGCGGCTGCAGAGGTGAAGAGCAGAGGAGGAGCAAGGATGGGCTGGGCAGACTCAGCGGAAGGAAGCAGCCTAAAAAGAACTGGTCTTGAGCAAGACCAAGGCTGGACAGAAAGACCCAGAATGACACCTTAGGGGCTGTGCCCTTGCTGACGTGATGTCTCTTAAGACCAATAATAATAAAAAATAATGCTGTATCTTTGGGTCACGGTCCTCTGAGAACACTGAACGGCTCCTCCAGAGCCATCTTCTGGTCTCATCCACAGCCTGGCCATAAAGCCTTGGCTCTTCCCCTTCTCACCACTGGTCAGAGATGGCCCCAGTTTAGGAACCTGCACAGCCAACACTAAATTAAGCAGGGATGGCCTCAAGCTGAGTCAGACGATTGCCCAGACTCCTTCACGGCTAGCATGCACCCAGTGTGGGTTTGGGCTGTGAGAAGAAACAGTCCCAAACAACGTCCTGGCAAAGTTCAGGGGTGGCACAGGCCAAGGACCGGGCCCAATTTGCCCATTTATTTTGTGGGGGAATGGGTTTAAGTGTGTGGACACCAGCTATGAGGCGCAGCCCGGCTTTGCGCCAGGGAACGAGCACCTTGGCTTGCCATGGATGATGAAATGCTCGCCCCTTTGCAGGGTGAGGCTGCGAAAACGACTGGTCTTATCAACTGCCTCTAAAGAGCTACGTGAGTTTTGACGCCTACCACTGTCGTGTTGGGTAGCGTCGAGTGGCTCTCACTTCACGTTGGACATCTTCAGGGTGGGTGTCCCCAGCCCAGCAAATCACCTTGGGTTCCCTCTACATGTTGAAGGACAGAAACAAGGGCTTTTAGGGCATGAGTCCTCTGGCTTACTCAAAATATCTATTTTAGTGTGAGCTGGAGTGAAAGGAGGAACTTGATTGACTTGACCTCCACTGACTATCAAAGGTCCCCCAAAGTAATTAGTTCAGCTGGAGATGTGTGGGGCACATCTGCATGTAGTCAAACGGGCTTCATGGTCCTGGGAGAACATGAAGCTCAGCCTCATGGCCCAGGCCGTCATCTGCTAATCAACTCAAATGTGATTAGAGAGAAATGTTGGTCAAATGATTAATGAGATGGAGTGGACTGGATTCAGGAGCGTGTATTTCATCTGCTGAGATATAAAATGGGATTTTGCCAACATCTTCCTTATATACGCATGGAAATCCAGTAAAATGCAGAAGGATTTGAAAAAATACATTTTAAACCTTCCTATTTCTGTTCGTGTTTTGCTTGGCTGCTGTCCCGTCCTGGTGAATAGCTGGTTAGTAGCACGGCTTGCTTTCCAGCTTTCCAAGCAGCTGGAAGTGGCATGCGAGCAAAGCAGGGAGAAGGAGCAGCAGGTTCGGTGGCATCCACCGGGAACATCATTAGGACAGTCCTCACTGATGGGGAGGAGGTCTCTGCTGCAGCGAGGACCATGAACTGGGAAACTGTTCTTGTGCGTGAATGAGAAGTCCTCCTCCTTTTGGATTTGGCTGAGCGGTACCCTTAGCATTTATTATTGGTGTTAATACGATGAGGAATAAAGGGTGCAATTCTTACTTGGGCTGAATTTCTTTTCTATATGTTTTTGTGAACCAAGGGCAGCGTGCGGAGCTGCCTATCTATTTCCTACCCATCGGCCTATAGATAAATATATAGGGCGAGTGCACTGAGGACACGGGAGAGGTGGTATTCAAGCTGCCTTTGGGCTGAAATCTCCTCTCGTGCTGCAGTCTGGGGTGGGATTCAGGTAACTTGTAGAAATTTTAAGGAAGAAGACACAACAGGTGGTTGGGGGAAGGATATAACGAAGAAATTTTTTACGATGAGGGTGTGGTGAGACACTGGCCCAGGTTGCCCAGAGAGGTGGTGGATGCCCCGTCCCTGGAAACATTCCAGGTCAGGCTGGACGGGGCTCTGAGCAACCTGATCTAGTTGAAGATGTCCCTGCCCATGGCAGGGGGGTTGGACTAGATGGCCTTTAGAGGTCCCTTCCCACCCAAACCTTTCTATGATTCTGTGATTTTCTCGGCCACAAGGGGCTAGTACAACAAGCAACTTCCATGGAAAAGACAGAGAAATCCTTTATAATGATCTGCTTTCCACTCAGAGATTGGAGGTGCGTCTGTTCCTCCCGGAGACAGGGGAAAAACCAACAGCCGTGGTCTTGGGTCCAGCGCATGAACTCTCTGGAGGGATAACCGCCCGGTGATGTGAGCCAATGAGCAGAGCAAACCGTGCTTTCTCAGTACAGGGGAATTCCTTGGGGAATGCGGTGCCTTGATACGCTCTGGGACCTGCTTTTGCTTAGCTGTGGGTCATGGCCTTGCGTCCTTTGCATATCAGCCTTGCGCAGCCAGCCTTGGCTGTAGCTCATGGTAGTAGGGTTGGGTCTTGCAGCCATGGATGCTGGGGATGCTTAAGGAGCTTTCCCTCTCTGGTGAGCATGGCTGAAAGACCTCATCCCTGGCCGACCCTGAGGATTACAGATTACACCCCATGGGGTGCCTCCGTGCTGCTGGGAGCTGGATCGTGGCCCTGATGGAGGAGGGTGAGGTCCTTGCAGGAAGTCTGCTGGCCATGAGACTTGGGAGGGAATGAAAGGAATCACCACGTGAGACATATCCTAGGACAATCGTGCTGCTCTCCCCTCTGCTCGGCTAATTGCAGCACAGCTGGAAGCGTGGTTTACGTTAACTAATCCAGAAACCATGTCCTGTGCTGACCAGTGACCTGACCTGACTGCTCATTGCCAGCGACACCATAAATATGGGTACGGAAGGGCCTCCTTGAGAATCACCCACGCGGAGGACCCTACTGCAGTCGGCAGCTGGGCTGGGGAGGGCTCATGGACAACATACGCTGTGCGGGAAGGGGAGCTGAGGCTGGGGGGAACCAACTCACCAACAGCCCAACGTGGGGTTGGTGTCCTCACCCCTGGATTCGGTCTTGCTTTTGCAGTTTCCCGAGGCCATGGTTGTCCATGGATGGTACTGGGCCTTGATAACAGCACTGGTTGGCCAACCGCAGCCTCAAATATCAGCTGCCTGGTGCTGAGGGACCAGAGACAGAGGCTGGACACAGGGAACGTCAGTGAAGCACTGAATAACAACTACCCGATGAGAGTCCTCTTCCCCTGTCTTGAACTCCTCCACACCTCAGGTCTAGGTCCTTTCTAGGTCCACCATCAAGTGGAAAACGGTTGAACGCCCGGAGGTCGCGCTGTCCTGCGTGCAGGAGGTGGTGGCAGCCTGGAGGTCACAGCGTGAAGACTCCTGGGGTGTGAGCACAATTTTGGGAGAGCCGGGCAGGCAGGGTAAGGTGGTGCTGGCTCATCCACCTTCCTTCCTTGCTCAGAGGGGAGATGATGAGTAGATAAATGCCCGTTTATTTGGTATGAACCATTTTGTGCTTTGAGTTGCTGCTGGGCTTTTTGCAGACACGTGGTGGGATACTGCGTATTTACCGGTTAAAAAATGAAGCAAAGCCCCGGCAGCCCATGC
>NW_008825616.1:94078-95931 GCF_000699105.1 Pygoscelis adeliae
ATGTTCTCCATCCTTTTTCTGCCTTATGTCGGGCAAATCTGGCTCCTTCTTTGCAAATACCATCTGCTGTTGCTGCTGCTCTCCCAACCTTCCTCTTTAATAACTTGCATCTGTACGATAGTCTGTTTTTCTTTGGTTGATTTGGAGCGTGATCGCTTCACTGCCTTTTACCGACAAATGTGGAAAGCGCTGATATGCTACAAAATGGACAACGATGTCAAATACGTCCCCGCAGGGCTCTCCTGGTCACTTGATCTGATTTATCCTCAGCCAGTATAATGGCCTTTTTAAAATTATGATTTTTCTTTCTCCTCTCATTAGAAACGCCACCTCCTGCATCTTTTAATTGTTTTCCCTTCTGTGCTCCTTGCGCTCCGGCGTTGGAGAGTGCCTTAGCAGACAGTTGTCTTGACACCCCTCTGGTTGTCTGATGAGAAACTGGGCATGACACGCGCTCAGTCAGGGTAAAGGACAGCAGGGTGGGCCAGATTTTGAAGGAGCCTTTGATGGCTGCGTGACACGAAGCAGGAGCGACCCTGGCGTGCCGGGGCAATTGCGCTGGCGTGGGATTCCCGAGCCAGCAGATCGCAGGGTCCTACCTGCTGGGATGATGGAGGGGAGGCTTCATCCCAAGTCCTTAGCCCTTCGGGCCATGTTTCTGCAGCGGTCCACGCCCACGGACAAGGTCAGGCTTTCAAGTGTCTGGCTGCTGCAGAAACATGAAAGGAAATGCCCATTTTTTGACAGCAGCTGAAAAATCCTTTTCTGATGTCCCTGGCCAGACTTTTCCCAAGTTGAGAGCTTCTGCTGCCTGCCCCACGAGCTGAACTCCCTGGAGAATTAGGACCATTGTTGCTTCTGGTAAAGAAATGATCAAAACCCCTCTTCTGGGCTGCTGTCATGACTCAACAGGTCTCCAAGCCTCCAAAGCAGGTTTCTGCAAAATTTTCTTCTGCAATATTATCTTACAAAACTGAGCAGAGACTGTAGGGCAGAATTTTGTCTCTTAAATGCTTAGGAAATGCTTGGATGTTTCCAAGGACCATCTGAGATGCTCTGGACATGGCTTACGGATGGGGCATGGGACCTCTGGGAGACCTGTGGTAATGGCAGGTGACCCTCTGCAATGACGGGTGGAGGTGCGGAGGGATTCCGCAGGGTGTTTCATATGGCGCGGGATACTTAGGGTGTGGGCAACTGAATGGGGTGTCTACACATGGCATCTACATTTGAGATGACCTATGGGGGGGGGGCTTATGACTCTTTGGTACCTTCAAAAGGGATGAGCTGGCAAAGCTGGGGCTGATGATTTCAAGAGTGCCCAAAGCCTGTGTTTTTAGGAGAGTTTCAGCACCGACTTCTGGCCTCTGGCCATGTTTCTGTGGGTATAACCAGCAGCCAGGGGAGCTGCAGCCCTTTGCAAAATCACCAGCTCTGTCCTCGTACGAGGGATGGGGTGCTGGGCCATGTTGACATGGATGTGGCAAGTCCTACTGATTTCAGCCCACATTAATGCTGTTGTGCCGGAATGGGCTCAGTTGCCCACGTGCCTTTGAGGAACTGGGCCAAAGCGATCAAGGGTCATGCACCTTTTGAGCCGATTTCCTATTTTTTTTTTAGGATTTAGCACAAGCATTTTAAAAAATGGGAAAAAGGCTCCCTTGGTTGCTGCTAAAATCATGACCTCTTCGTGGTGTGAAGGCTCTGACCTAGGAGGTGCTGGGGGCTGGTTCCCACCATCTTCTAGCCAGCAGGTTGAGGGAGGTGATTGAAGATGTCCCTGCCCAGGGCAGGGGGGTTGGACTAGATGATCTTTAGAGGTCCCTTCCCACCCAAAGTACTATTCTGTGATT
>NW_008825616.1:96360-100328 GCF_000699105.1 Pygoscelis adeliae
TGCTCTAGTTGAAGATGTCCCTGCCCACGGCAGGGGGGTTGGACTAGATGACCTTTAGAGGTCCCTTCCAACCCAAACTGTTCTATGATTCTATTCTATGGTTCTATGATCTTACAACGGCTGAAGGGACATCAGCCCCACACTCACTGGGCATTAATTACAGACAGGGCACAAGCAGAGAAGAGGACACCTGCCCCACTTGCCCCAGCTCTAACTAATGGATTTGTCTGGGACTTTAACGGGGTGACCAGAGGCAGAAAAGGAGCTGGGGGAGACAGAGGCAGCGGGAAGTGGCTCTGCATCCAGGACTTGCCTTTTGATGCTACAGCCTCTGATCTCAGCAGGTGCTCTCTCCTCCTCTGCCCGGGGCTCGTTGCCGTGTCTGGGGATTTGGAGCAGGTGCTGGGGCAAATCCCACGGGCTGGCAAACAGCAAAGCCCTCAATGCGATCTCCACCACCACGATTTTCCATTTCCTACTGGCACAGGCATGTGAAAACTTCCCAAGGCAATTCCTGCAATGCTGGCTGGAAGAGGCGAACAATAAAAGAAAGGGGCAGGAGAAAAAAAGGACGACAAAGTCCCGATATAATTTTCCTGTCTGGAGGTTCATCAGTGTCCGTTAGCTGGCTGCAGCTGCTGGATTTGTTTCCATCACACCCCGTCGAGGTGCCAGGCCATGTGTGGAAGGTGTTTCAGGCACAACGGGACGGTGATCGGAGCCAAGGGCTTTGCAGGAAAGCGCTGGGAGTCACTGCGAGTGCAAGGCTGGGGCTGGACGGGGAAGGCCACAGCTCAGGACCAAGGTGAATTAGCAGAAATTGAGCTTTGCTTTTCCAGCTGGCATTAATTTTTCTCCCCCCCTTCTCTATCCCATCCCTCTCCATGGGTAATGCAGCCTGGAGAAAGGAGGACAGAGAAAATTTCCGAGTGCTGGTTCTTGCTCTCACCAACCCTCATGACTTTTTGTCAGGGGTCTTAGGGATGAGGGGGTGTTTGCTCCAAGCTGCCCTTTCTGCAGTCACACAAAAAGCTTGGCTATCACTCGGAAAAAGTGAGGGAGGAAAACTCTGCTCTCGTGGAGAGTTCAGAGACTCACAAATACAAATCCAGAAGGCCTTCAAAACCCCCAAAGGGGATGAAAAGCTTAGAAAAAAAATGGTCAAACAAACCAGAGCATATTGGTTTAGAAGTCATGAGTCTGAAAAGGGGCCATGCGAAGTGTTTGGGGGTGGCTCAGGACCTCCTCATGGTGGTTGGGGAAGGTGGCCAGCCTGCTCTCCACCCCAGCAGGACTTCAGAGAGCACCACCAGATCTTGGGCTGTTTTCCAGCCCCGGCAATCCGTGAGTGACCAGATCTAAGTTGCAGGGTAATTCAGTGGCCCAAATTACGAACGGACCTGGTGCAGGGACACCGCTCAGTCCCTTAAGGAGGCGGCCGGCAGCTGTGCTGAGGACTAGGAGATGGGAGGCTCCTCCTGGGGCTGCCCATGATTTCCCTGGCTGCCTCTGGAGCTGCTGACCCAATCTTAAGGGCTAGAGAGAGCACATGGAGCAAAACCACTTAAAAAGGAACTTACCTGATCCATTGGTCTATTTTGGTTCCCATTTCCCCAGCTTCCTCGTGAGCGATGCTTGGGAAGGAGGTTACGGTGTGAGCCAGGAGGTGACAGCAGGCAGAGGTTGAGTTATGCTTGTTTTGCAGTACAAATGACATGGGATGGGCACATCACATTTCGAACGTGCCCGTATAAGTACGCACGTGCTCTTATATTCTTGGTTTTTAAGGGTCCCCCCCAAACCTTGAGAGCCGGAACTATGCTTGAAGAAAAACAGACGTTTTTCATGCAACCACATGATTATAAGGATGGACCTTTTAGAAAAAAGTGACATATGTTGAAACTTGGAACAGCATGACGTAAGGCATTGCCACTTCGGGTGGTGCTCAGACTCCCCTGGATGGTGGCTGACCCATCAGTTTTTAACTTGCCTGTTTGATCAAGAAATAATGAAGAGCTTATCATCCACCCATTCAGCCATCCATGGACGGGTTGTCCATCATTCCCATTCTCTGGACCAAAGGACACAGACTTGCTGGAAGGTGAGAATGACCCAGTCTTCCCCTTTCTTCTCTCCTCGGCCTTTCCACGTATCACATTTCCATCCCTTGGGTTGGGAGCAGATAGGGAGCCTTTCCAGCAGCAAAGTCTGCAAGGGGCAAAGGACTCCCTGAATCTTGAATTTTTCCCCACCTTGCGGTGAAGTCAAAAGTACTGTGGCATGGCAGATTTTGCATGTGATCTGTGGATGCTGCTAAGTACATATATTGCTTTTTATGTTATAGCTACGTGTGTAAATTTATTTGTGCATCTATTTACATTTCCTCCCACTGATTTGGAGGTAAGATGAAATTCAGGAACAGCTCCAGGAGGCATCACCTGCTCAGAGATTTGCTCTGGTAAATGTGTGTCCTGGAGATAAATTTTTCTGTAGTCCTTCAATAGCAAATGTCACTGACTTTGGCAAAAAGAACAATCTGGGGCCACTGAACAGTTAAAGAAGTTCTCAGCTCATTTTCTGGGGGGAAAATGAGGTCTAACTGGAGGAGCTTCAGTTCAGAAGACTTTTATTTAGTGTGCTCTCTGCCCCGATCCGTATGTGGTACCAGACAGTCTTGGTCTACTGAAAGGATGCTGCGTTGATTTGTGCCAGCTGAAAGTCTGGGTCTCTGTCTCTAACTGCTCCTGTTTTTGACATATAATTTAGGATGAGAAAGAAAAAAATCCAAGTGACTGGAGGAGACCGGATTACTCCATGCTCTTGGTCATTCTCTCATACCTGTGGTGACTCATGGTCAGCTGCTGGTGGTCAGCTGGTGAAGGGTGAGGTGGAAGCTGGACGTTGTCTCTGGTTTCATGGAAGTCAGAGGTGAAACAATCCAAGGGATGATCTCCCTCTCCCTTGGGGTGTTGCACACCAGTATAACTGTGAAATACGACTACATCCTGCTCCTCTTAGGTAGGGTCCTTGTACACTCTCCTGTTGCACCATGAACCACCCAGATGAGTCGGGACTTTTAAAGAGGTTAATGAATTGCAGTGCTTGCTGGATGGTGATGTGTTTGTGACTTCAGTTTCCCAGCACTGGCTGATGCATCTCAGAGTGGTTCCTCAGAGCTTCCCGAGTGTCTGGAGGACTTAAGAACATAAAAATGTCCCCATTCAGTCAGAAAACCAGCTCTTCCAGCCAAGTATCCTATTTTAACCAAGGGCAAGTTGCTGATATTCAAGGATAAGTACAGCATGGGCAAATATAAGGTAATCCTCTACCCTCATAGCTTTTGGTGGTCAGTAAATGATGACGTACCTGGGTCTGAGGTTATATCCGGACCACTGGGCTTAGAGACCTCGTTCATGTCTCCTCCGTGAACATATCTCATCAGCATACTCCTGTGACTGCATTTCTTCAGTCTTCTGTGGCTTGGTTAGTTATGGACCAGGTAAACAACAACAACGTTGCTTTGTTTTAAAGTCTTGGTACAAAAATAACAATAACCCCCACCCCACGAAGTGCTGCAGCATCTCCATGCTGCAGGAGGGGGGGAGGAGGAAGCCCCATTTCTTCTGTGAGCTCTCCAGGTCCACGAGGACAGGATTTTCAGAGTGCGGATGGGATGTGAATTAGCCTCCTGTAACGGTTTCATGAGTGCCATGCAGAGTCAACACTGCCTCTCCATTCAGCTTCTTTGGACCTGGAACTCCAAGACCTCATTTTTGCCTGTATTTTGCCAAGCTCATTTTCAATTACTCAGATCCTTACCTAGAAACGTGTCCCACAAAATCAGGCAGCGCAGAGTAAAACCCTGGAAATACACATGTGAAGGAAATCATAGAATCCTAGAATGGTTTGGGTGGGAAGGGACCTCTAAAGGTCATCTAGTCCAACCCCCCTGCCGTGGGGCGGGACAT
>NW_008825616.1:100580-107137 GCF_000699105.1 Pygoscelis adeliae
AAGTACTGATGGGCTGCAATAAGGTCTCCCCAAAGCCTTCTCTTCTCCAGGCTGAACAACCCCAACTCTCTCAGCCTTTCCTCACAGCAGAGGTGTTCCATCCCCCTGATCATTTTTGTGGCCCTCTTCTGGACCCGCTCCAACAGGTCCGTGTCTTTCTTATGCTGAGGGCTCCAGAGCTGGACGCAGCACTGCAGGTGGGGTCTCACCAGAGCAGAGCAGAGGGGCAGAATCCCCTCCCTTGATACCCCTCTCCAGCAGAAGACTGCAACTTTCCTACAGAAAACCAAACCCGTTTCACTTGGCCCAGTGAGACTGTTCCTAAACAGTGCTTGTCATCTTGTTGTTTCTGGACGGCTCTCCCTTTCAAGAACTGTGTTAAAACAAGACAGCCAGGAATTGCTTCAAGCTTTGTGTGATTTTTTTTTTTCCTTCGTATTACGATATTTGAAAGAAAAATACCCCAAGAGTTCTAATAAAACTCCTGGTGAATTTATTATGTGATTGTTAGAGAGCAGAAAATGCCCAGTAAAAAGCAGTTTTCAACAACAGACGAACCTACCACAGCTCTTCACAGGCTCTATCTGTGGTAGATGAAGCTGTATTAAATAAAACAACATCTTGCAGGCATTTGGATATTGTAAATGTAACTAATAATAGCAAAGCCATGCTGTTATTAATGCCTTTTTCCTCTGGGGTATCTGAAGGACTGAGGAAAACCGAAGGTCAGATGAGATCATTCCACCTAGGTCCCACCGGGAAAGGTTTTACATGTTTTTTCCTGAGAGTGTTTCATTTGCAACTGCCTGGCTGCGGGCTTTTGACCTATTGTTCACCAAAATAACGACAGAGAAAAAGAAGAGAGAAGGACTTACTGTTCATCTGTATTTAATGGAGAATTATGGCATGTTTGTAAAGCTGAGGGTGGTTCATGTCCTGGGAGTGCTTGGCAGAAGTTGTAATGGCCTGACGTTTTGCAAAATGGTTGCTTAAGGCGTTGGGGCTACTGGGACTTTGTCCTTCAGAAAACTGAAGAACAGCTAATGTGCAGAATTTCTTAAGGACCTGTCCCTCTCTCTGCATGAAGCATAACTCTCTGGAGCGCCAAAAAACTTCTGGCAAGTGTTTGGAGATGTAAGGATAGGGGTCTTCCCAGGCCGTCAACACTTCGGTTTAAGAAAGAGAAAAGCTTTTCAGTTGGTCTCCATTGGAGTTGTGGCTGAATCATGCCAAATAAAAAGGCAGTCCAGAAAGTTTATTCATGGAAATGCATGAAAGTCCCGGGGAGGCCTGAAATAGTACTACATGCTTTTCTTTCTATGTTGACCCGGGACATCTCGGGGTGCATCTACTCACAACTGGCAGAAGCGGGGCAGATATTTGGGCATTAGGCCTATGTTAAAGTATTCTGGATGGTCCCTCTGAATGCTGTGGAGGTCATACTGGAAGGCAGTTTCATACTTAAACCCCATGAAGATGCTGCTCTCCTTTATTTGTGTGCTGGCTAAGTCTTGCCGAAGTCACTAGGAGTTTGGCTGATGAAGGACCTTCAAGTTTGGCAGGAGGCGGCGTTTTAACATTCGTATGCCCCAATGATCAAATGTGGATGGCTTTATTGCCTCCAGTGAGGATACAAATCTGTTTTCGTTCTGTGGGAATGATAAAAGCAGAAGGAATATTAACCTTCTCGCAGCTTTTTTAATTGCTATTGGCATTTCGGAGATGGAGACTGCGGCCAGGCATCTTGCTGCAAAATGATAAAGAGGCCAGAGCCAGAGCCTTTTGAAATTCATGGCGAAAAACTTCCACTGACTTTAATGAGTTTGAATTAAACTCTGAAATGTTGTCCATCTGGATCCCATTTCCAAGCAGAGCGAGAACTGGGGTAGAAGGTAAATGAACCTAATAGCAAACTGACTTTAAATACAGCTTAATCAATGTGAAATGAGTAAAGGGAAAGCTCAATTTTTAATAAAGGGGTATTATAACTTTCTTACATGATTGAGTAGCCAAGATTGGGAGAAATAGTGTTGCTGGAGCCTTCATAAGCACCAGTTACAGAAGTCTGATGCTTTTAGACTGTGCAGGTATTTAGTTTATGACTGAGTGTGATCTTCGAGGATGATGAAGCCCATGGCTCTATTAAAATGGCCTCTTAAAGGCACTTTCCAAGATGTTCCAAGAGCTACCATAAGTTTGGGGCATCTAGCCCTAACCTCTGCTTGATAAGAAAGCAGAAGTCCACCCCTTGTCAAGCTCCAAGTTCATGTTCTAGTCTCTGACTTAGAGTGATTTTGACATTTGTTACACAGGGATTTTGTTTCTGGGCTTTTCCTCAAAATCAGCCCAGATTAACATCAATGAAAGCTGAGAATCTGGGGGACCTGACAGTACTTTCGTGCTGGGATTGCCCAGAGGATCGAGGTCCACCAAACTTCACAAATCAGAACTGCTTTCAGAAAGACGAGGCCTCCAGCGCTCCAGAAGTGAGGTCCAGACACTGAAGTCAGTGGACATACTTCCAATTTATGTGATTTGTAAAGTGAAAGCAAAATCAAAACATTCAATTTTATTTTATACCACTTCAAAATAAATCAGTTTCGCAGCTAAGGGATCATGGGAAGTCCTTCTTGGTGGCCTTTAACCCAGCAGAAAGCGTAACAGTTTTTTGAACCTCATTATGGTTTGCAGAGAAGGAAAATAAAAAACCTAAAACGTAAAAAAGAAAAGTGTTACCTATGAAGATAACATAAGAACGTAGTGAAAAATTTAAGTTTCCCAAGCAAAAGGCCGTTTTCTTCTGCAACCAGCGTTTGGAAAACGTTGATGCTTTTGCAGTTAAAATACTGAAATAAGAAAGACCCTCATACGGCATTACCATCAGCAGCATTAGAGATCGACCCCAAATATAGGGTCTGTAACCTTCAGTGCCACTGGAGCCAAAGCGCGGTGGCTACAAACCATTTTTGGTTTTGTCTGTCCACCATGGGGACAGACTTTTTAGCAGGGCCTGTTGCGATAGGACAAGGGCGAATGGTTTTAAACTAAAGGAGGGGAGGTTCAGACTCTGTATAATTTTACTGATATATTTTGCGCTGAGGGTGGTGAGGCACCGGCACAGGTTGCCCAGAGAGGTGGTGGATGCCCCATCCCTGGAAACATTCCAGGTCAGGTTGGACGGGGCTCTGAGCAACCTGATCTAGTGGAAGATGTCCCTGCCCACGGCAGGGGGGTTGGACTAGATGGCCTTTAGAGGTCCCTTCCCACCCAAACCGTTCTAAGATTCTATGATTTTGGCTCCAGCCTGCCGTTTGCAATAGGTGTTATGGACAATCTATGTGTTTCCCAGGGTGAGTTTTTTATGGTCTTTGGCTAAAGACTAATTCTAAAGATGATATTCACTGTTCTCTCAGGGGCCATGGACGTCATTTCAGAGAGTTTTGCTTCCCAAAACACCTCATCCCTTCTTCCAGAGAAGTCATTCTGTCCTGGGGAGTCACATTTCCCAACATACCTCTCTCCAGAAGAAAAATGTCACTCCAGTTCACTACATGGCAATACAAAGAGGTTGGTGACTTGTCCTTCTCTCTCCATGTTCCCCCCCACGGCATGCCAGACAGAGCCCAGGAGTCCTGGCTTTTAAGTGTCTGCGTCAAGATTCTCCCCTTCCTGTTATAACTTCTTTAAACAAGCTCTAGATAATAAATAAAACAAATATCCCAAGTCCTCCATGCAGGCGTGCACGTACGCACACATACTCTCAGTTGCCAGCCAAAAAGAGCCAGCTCCACTAATGTCGTAACTGCTAATTTATGCAAAGTGCCTTGTTTTGCCATCGAAGGCTTTTCATTCTTGACTGTAGTCCAAGTAAAATCCCATTAGGTCCTAAAACTTAATTTAAGGCACATTTCCCCAGTTGTTTACAATTACCCTCCACACTAATTGAAGCAGCATGCCGATCCCCTCCTGCTGGCTTTAATTTATTTATTTCAGCCTAATTTCCCGCCTCCCCACAGTCACTTTGTGTATACTGGAAAAGCAGAAGATTCCAGAGCTAGCTGCATTGCAATGGACAGAAACTTTATGCTTGGATTCCCCAAAGAGCTGCAAGGCAGTGTGGGATGTGGCTCCTGAGCTCTTTGCTGTAGCTTAACCTCTGCACAACGAGAAGACAGGAGTTGAGGAGCAAGTCCTGTTTCCCCTTGGTCCTGGGTGCAATGCAAGCACAAGGCACAGAGTCCTCTTCCACGCCAAAATAATCTCCCTCTGTGCTTCTGACCCCATGACGTACCTTCAGGGCCAGGAGGTAGCGGTGGGAAGGGGCTGGTTTGCAGGACGTGTGTGGTGAGAAGAGGTGAAAGAACCTGATAAGCTTGGAGGCTTAGCTTGGAGGGTCAGTGAGGGTGAGGTGGGAAGGAGACGTCTTCATTGTCATCCTGGTTAAGTCTCAGGGGTGGTGCAGAATGAAAGGCTGCCGAGCAACCTGATCAGTTGAAGATGTCCCTGCCCATTGCAGGGGGGTTGGACTAGATGACCTTGAAAGGTCCCTTCCAACCCAAACCATTCTATGATTCTATGATTCAGTGGATGAAGTCTTGGCCTGGATGCCAGCCAGTGACCCCAGTCACTGGGGTACAGATCTACTGACACGCTGAGATATCTGAAGTGAGGACATGGGTGGAATACGCCTGATTTCCAGCTTTGCAAGAAAAGCTCCAGCTCACGGGTAGCTTGCAGCACTGCTTGGGTCCTGCCAGAGCTTGGCCCCTCATTAGTGACTTCTAATCAGGAATGGGACCCTCCCGGCGGCATTTCTCAGCCTGAGCAGCCCCATTCCCTTGGCATGACCAGAGTTCCTAACATGCCTCCCTCATTCTGCACAGCTGACCTGCCACGTAAAAGCATTTTCATGCAAAACCACAGCAAGGAGACACAGTCTAGCGCAGGGGCTGTTTGCTGAGGAGTGCTGGGGATGCAGGTTCAACACATGTCTCCACTGGAACTTCTCCCTACCTCGTGGAGCTAAATCACCAGTTTGTGAGCTACTGGGGGAGCTAGAAATGTTCTTGTATTTGGTGCCATCTCGTCCCTGGTGTAACCTCCTCTGTGTTGCTCAGGTGAAGCCACTCCGACAGGAGACGCTGTCACTCTGCCCTGCCTTGCTCCTGATGGCACTTGGCTGTGGGCATCCATCTGGCTCTGCAGAAGACCAAGGTCAGCCTCAGTGTTTCATCATCCCTCTTGGTCAGCCAGCCGCTACCTTTGGAAGGTCTCTATGCCCCCAAATTACTACAGCTTTTCTCTCACATTAATTTAACCACAGGATGAGTTTTCAGGTCTTGCTCCTGCCAGCTGAATGTTGTAGCTGCTCAGCTGTAGAGTTGTGCTCTGCTACTCCAGCCCACTCAATCCCACAATCTGCACAATCAAGCCCAAAGCTTTCTAAGAACAGCTTCACCAGGAGAGCAGGGGACTGCTTTTCACTCCAGAGAGCCCTAAAGGCTGACGTACAGGGGGTGAGAGGTCTTGGTCAATGACGGGGTCCTGATGTTCATCGAGTTGTTAAGTGCCACTGGTAGAAATCAAGCTGGACCACCTGGGTCCTCAATCTGGTATCTATCTCCCATCTGTGGTAAGATTTTTAGAAGTGGTGACTGTTCTGTGATTTGCTTTTTCAGCCAAAATAACATCCCACAAAGTGGGGTGGGGTGTACTCAAGACATGCCTAGACTTTAGCAAAACCCTCTCCAATATCTGGATACCTATTTAGCTCTCTCCTCAAGGAAGTGTCTTATTTTGGCCACTCATGTCTTCCTTCCTGCCATTGTCACCCCAATAAACACGTGGCTAGAATATCTTTTCTTCCCAGCCACCAAATCCTCCTCACTGCTCCAGCCTTCTCCATGATCCCCTCCTTATCTCTGTCAGGCCTTTCTTTCTGCTCCATGCCTACCAACCCCCAGGGTGTCCTGGTTTTCCTCCTCCATGTTCAGTGATGGACCGAGTCCCTTGAGACATGCCCCAAGCCTCAGATAGGCTTGAGATAGTTGGGGTGGGGGACAGCAGCGGCTGCTCTGGAAAGGTGTAGGTCTCCTTTAGGGTCTGTGTCATACCTGTCAGCCACCCCTGCAGAAATGTCTTCAACTCCCTATGGCCTAAGTATACGACACAAATTTGAGCCAGAGATGTGGGGCATGATTCAGATGCCCACACATAGACACCTGGTGCTATCTGAGATGCTTGAGAATATTTGAGACTTCCAGAATGTGCGGTGACACAGGGCCCAGAACTTCTGGAAACCCACTTGCCTCTGGATGGTGCTTGGAAGCCAGGTGGGGTAGAGTTGGAGAATAATTTAGAATCATATAATAGAATTATAGAATCATTTAGGTTGTAAAAGACCTTTAAGATCATCAAGTCCAACTGTAAACCTAAGACTGCCAAGTCCCACTGAACCATGTCCCTAAGTGCCACTTCTACATGTCTTTTAAATACCTCCAGGGATGGTGACTCAACCCCTTCCCTGGGCAGCCTGTTCCAATGTTTAACCACTCTTT
>NW_008825616.1:107300-108842 GCF_000699105.1 Pygoscelis adeliae
TCCTCATAAGACTTGTTCTCCAGACCCCTCACCAGCCTCGTTGCCCTTCTCTGGACACGTTCCAGCACCTCGACGTCCTTCTTGTCGTGAGGGGCCCAAAACTGAACACAGTATTCGAGGTGCGGCCTCACCAGTGCCGAGTACAGGGGCACGATCACTGCCCTGCTCCTGCTGGCCACACCATTTCTGATACAGGCCAGGATGCCGTTGGCCTTCTTGGCCGCCTGGGCACACTGCCGGCTCATGTTCAGCTCACATAGTCATTTAGATTGAAAGGGACCTCCTTAGGTCATCTAATCCAACCCCAGCTATCCTCAGATATCTCAACTGGTGCCAAGGACTTTTAGAGGCTTCTCTCCCTGCCTCCCGAGTGGTGTCCCCCAGTGCTCGTTAGTCTGCCTGTTGTTGTGCTCAGAGTCAGGATCACTGCGAGCTCCTCACCCGCAGCTCGCCTTCATTGTCAGCGGAGAGCTCAGCAGCCTCCTGCAGAGGATGCCCAGAGGGCCTGATCCAGCTCTTGTGCCTACTGGTTTTTATTCAGGGCAGGGCTGGGCCGTGCTCAGCCAGGTCTGAGCCCCAGCATCCCCCCACCTTCCCCGCTGCCCATGGTGGTGGCTCCTCCTCTGGTTTGTCTCCAGCAGCTCCCGGTCTCCAGCCGGAGCCGTCAGCTTGACTTGAGACTCACGCCGGGCCTCTGATGTCTGGGTTCTCCAAGGGATGCCGCTGAAGCCACTTCGGTGGGACAATTTATCTTGCTCCAGCTCCCTTTTGACTACGCTTGGCCGTGCAGCGTGGAAGCGTGGTTCCTGCTGGCTCGGCGATGCGCCCGCTGAGCCGGCAGCAGAGCGGCCGGGGGCTGGTTGGTGCTAACGGGTGGGAGCTGCCATTGAACGGGCTGCTCCCTGCCTGTCCTCGCTGTCCAGCAGCAAGTGTCCCCGTGGAGCTACCCAGCCAGAAGCCAGCCCTTTGAAGTCTTTAAAGGCTGGCTTTTCAGCAGCAAGGCTTGAACTAATTTGTCTGTGAGGCTCTCCAGAGACATCATGTCACCCGCTGAGGTAAGTGGTAGTAATTTAAACACTTGTAAGTTGTCCAGTATTTTTTTTTTCCCCCCAAAACATTGCACTGCTTTCCTTAGGAGAAGGTGCGCGATGCAGCTGCACAAAGAGATTTTAATTAAACTGAAGCGTACATAATCCCTTTCTCCTGTTTTAATTGAGTTGCCACTGAAGGAAGCCAAGAGTATTTGGCAAAACAGGGCCTGGATCTGCCTTGCGCATCTTCAGATATGAGAGACATCGCAGTATGGGGAGCAAGCCCTCGAAACCCTGCGATTAATGGGAAGAGGAGGGGGAAAGGCTTACCTGAGATCTGCATTTCCCCTTGAGACATCTTGCTCTCTCCATCGAGAAACTCTCAGCCACTTTACAGCCCAAGTCTGGTGCGGCTTACGTCCTGTTTTAAGAATCTGTGCGGTCTGCCTAAAATTACAGGAGCCCTGTCTGCATGCGGGCGGGTGCGCAGGGGTGCCAGGCGGGGCAGCTC
>NW_008825616.1:109190-109811 GCF_000699105.1 Pygoscelis adeliae
CCCTGGGACTGCACGGCGGGGTGGGGCGATGGGCGGGGCGGTGGGCGGGGTGCAATGGGCGTGGCAGGGCGTGGCCCACCACGAGGTTGCCGGGTTGGGTGTGATGCTCTGGGCTGTGCGCGAGGCACAGGGATGGGTGTGATGCGTGGGGCTGTGCGGGACGCAGCGGGCTGTACGCGATGCATGGGGCTGTGCAGCACGTGCCAGGCTGCGTGCGACACACCGGCCTGCGTGTGATGCAGCAGGCCGTGCGTGACGCGATGAGCTGTGTGTAATGTGCTGAGCTGTGCACTGTGCACCGAGCCACGCGCGATGCAGCGGCCTCTGTGCGATGCACCGGGCTGTGCACAACGTGGCAGGCTGTGCGCGACACACCGGGCTGTGCATGATGCAGCGGGCCGTGCGTGATGCACTGAGCTGCGTGCAACGTGCCGTGCTGTATGTAATGTCCTGAGCTGTACATGATGCACTGAGCCGTGTGGGACGTGCTGAGCTGTGCATGATGCAGCAGGCGGTGTGTGATGCGCTGGGCTGTGCACGATGCATTTGGCCAGGCTGTGTGTGCCTGTCGGAAAAGGACCTGGGGGTGCTGGTCGAATGATTCTATGATTCTATGATTCT
>NW_008825616.1:110332-116732 GCF_000699105.1 Pygoscelis adeliae
CTGGAGGTATTTAAAAAATGTGTAGATGAGGCGCTGAGGGACATGGTTTAGTGGGCATGGGGGTGTTGGGTTGATGGTTGGACTCGATGACCTTAGAGGTCTTTTCCAACCTTAATGATTCTATGGTTCTATGATTCTATGATTCTATGACACACCAGGCTGTGCGCGATGCATTGGGCTATGTGCAACGTGCCAGGCTGTGTGCAACACACCAGGCTGTCTATGATGCAGTGGGTCGCGCATGATGCCCTCAGCTGTGTGCAAGCGCTGTGCTGTGTGTGATGTGCTGAGCTATGCCTGATGCGCGGAGCTGTATGTGATGTACCGAACTGTGTGTGATGCAGCGGGCTGTAGGCGATGCAGCGGGCTGTGCACGACGTGCCAGGCTGTGCGTGACACACCAGGCTGTGTGTGATGCAACGGGCCACACGTGATGCACTGAGCCGCATGCAACGTGCTGTGCTGCGTGTAATGTGCTGAGCTGTGCACCATGCGCCGAGCTGTGTGGGACGTACCGAGCCGTGCGTGATGCAGCGGGCTGTGTGTGATGCGTTGGGCTGTGCGCGACGTCACCGGGCTGTGTGCGACACACGAGGCTGTGCATGGTGCAGAGGGCTGTGCGTGATACGCTGAGCTACGCGCAATGTGCTGCGCTACATGTAATGTGCCGAGCTGCGTGTAATGTGCTGAGCGATGCATGATGCACCGAGCTGGGTGTGAAGCGCTGCACTGTACGTTTTGCACCAGCGTGTGCACATTGCACCTCGACACTGAGTGTGAGCAGGAGCCTCTCAACACTCTCCAAGTGTATTTGGGGCCACAGTTTGCTTGTGTGGCCTGCCCCGTCACAGGGACGTGGCCTGTCAAGTGACTGCGTGGAAAGCATCCTAGCACAAAAGCAGGTGTGGGGCTGTGATGTGACCAAAATTCAGCCTTTCTTGCCCCCATCACGTGTGGTTTCCCCTGTTATATGACAAGAGATGCTGGCATATTGGTTACAAAACAGGTAAATCTTCCACTACCCAGTGGGAGGGATGGCTCTGCTCCTCAGCTCCTTTCTGAGCGTGTCTGGCCTCACCACTGGTAGGTGACCCACACTTTCCAAAATGATTAAATTAACCCAGCAGTGTCCTGATTTTGTTGCCAGATGGCTAAAAAGAAGAGCGAGATGGGGATCCTCTTCCTCTCCCCTTGCCCTCCCTTGCCCCAGGGAAGGAGAAGGACATGGAAGAGGTCCTGAGGTGCGGAAGAGGGGAAGAAAGTCCATGAGCAGCACAAGGAGGGAATGAAGCTGGAACATCTTCAGTTTTCTCATGCGAAATGAAACCAAGACCCTCTCCTCCTGCCAGCACCTCTGAGCTGTGTCCCAACAAGCCCTTTTTCTTCTTTCCTCTTCTGTTGCAACATTTGCCCCTTGAATCTTCTTCTTTTCTGCAACATGAAGTCTCCGTACGGCATGACACTTCTCCGGTGGAAGGCATGTGGGCTGCTGAGCTGATTTTATTTGTTTCCTATTTTTTCTACCTGACTTTAATGATTCTAGTTCCAAGCAACCCCCGTGCTCTCCCCATCAGCCTTTTGGATAACCCTCCTTAATTGGGGTGGCGACACCGAGGTTCCTATCAAATCAATAGAGTGCATTAAAAAAGACCTTCCGTGAGAGCACATTAGCCAAGTGTAAAGTGCTCCGTAGGAATCTAATGTCTTTTTTTACGGTGGTATAAAGCACTATATAAAGAAAATTTCAAGCGCCCTTGAATTTTTCTTGTAGTCAGCTGAGAATTATATCTTCGTGCTGCTAATTGAATTGAGAACATGGTGAGCTGGCTACAGAAGCCTATGTAACGGTGGATTTTGGGGAGGAGAGCAGTATTTTAGGGTGAGTGTTGTGCCTATTCTTTCTTCTGGCCCGTATCTGGATTCAGAAGTGTCGTGGTTTTCAGCCGTTCTTCACCCTGCTAAACGCTTTGGCAGGAGGAGACGCCACTTAATCTTATTTATTATTAATACAACGTAATGGCAGAATTCTACCAACAAGGGTCAAACCATAGAGTCCTCCCTTTGAAATTAATTCCTTGTAAATCTTCGCAGAGTCTATCAGGCACCCGTAGATGTATTAAACAATAGAGTCGTGCCCTGTGTTCAAGATCTTGTCTGCCGAAGAGAGGCTGACCTAACGAAGTAACTGAACTTCTCATTCCGCTTCTGTCATTTTAATTGACATCAGTGGAAATAATCTTAATGAAAACAGCTATTAATCTTTCCTACCTGGCCCCGGACTCTTCGCTATTAATCAGTTCCGTATTAATTGTTAGTTACCGTTCCCAGTGTGTCAGACTAAGACAACCGGTTGTTCTCCTTTTCCGTAGGAATAGAGGTTGTTGGTGACAAATCCCGCAAACCCTTGAGGAAACGTCTCAAATCCTTCCTGCAAACCCATCCCCATTGGGAAAACGTGGCAGACCTTCACTTCTCTGAAAGCTCAAACCCTTCTCTTCCTCTCCAGCCTAAAGGTTTCCACTGCTGATTGGTGTCCAGTTCTTCCCGCTCCTTGGGACAACCTTTCGGGACACCCTTTTGGGACAACCATCCCATATTCCCTCCCAGCACCCATATGAAGTCCCAGAGACCCAGGTGGGCCCCCTGGGTCTTGGGGGAGTTCTCACAGATGGCTGGGACGTGGCCAGAGTGGCCAGGAACATCAGCAGCCTCTGATCTTTTTGCTCCTCTGTGGGAAGGAAGCTCGTGGAGAAGCCAAGACAAGGTGCACCTTGTCTAAGGCTGCAATACCACAAAGGTCCCTATTATTGATACAAAAGCTTGTACTTCAAAATGGAAATTTCTGTGGCACGCTTGTTCTTTACAAGGGAGATTTTTTAAAGTTGGCTAATTTTTTTTTTTGTTTTTCTCAGCTGGCTGAAATCAAAAGAAATGAGCTGAAACTTGTATTTTTAATCTTCTTTTCAGCCACCCAAAGAAAAAGAAAAACCCAGAGAACAGTCAGTCTGATCCATTGACTCACACATGGTTTTTACAATCAATTTCTCTGATAAAATTCAGAAGCAAGAAATTCAATGAAAATTAAAACACTTTCCCTTTTTTCACTGCAGTTTTTCATGGGAACAAAAGACAGTCAGCCAGACTTTCTGCTTAGCAAATCTTCCAGACTCAAAGCCTCCCCTCTTATTATAGAGCATCTGGTTGGAGCTGTAGGGACAGCTGAGGAGACAGTAGGGGAGGGAAAGCGATCTTTTAAAAAGTCTGATACCAATAACAACCTTTTGGCTTTCCTGTGCTCAGTAGCAGCGGTGAGACTCACAGGCCTTGGCGTGTCAGAAATGGTGCTGGTACAGAGAAGAAATGGGGTTTGAAGAACTCCCTGCCTTTAATATGTTCCTACAGATTTTTTTTGTGTTCAGTCGTTCCTGGGTTTGGGGTTTCATTTGAACCCTCAGTGCAGTTAAGCCGCTAAACAGTGACTGTGCAAGTCAGAAAATGAAAGAGTTCACCTACTGATCTGATTCTAACTTGGAAATTAGACCCACTCTGTCACACTTCACCCCAGGTATGAGCAATGAACACCAGTCTACAAGCTACCGAAGACTGGATGCGTCTAGAAATGCATTCACCGTGTCCCAGCAACAAAAAAACCAGAGTGAAATTACCCATGTCCCCATGCAGAAATCCTCCAGCTGCTCCACTGTCTGTATTGTTTCCCTACGGAATGGGGGCTCCTGGTCAGGGTCTCAGCTCCAATGTGTCATTAGTGTGAAATCACTCTCCCTCCGCAAGCTCTCAGAGCAACTACAACAGTCCACCAGTACCAAGGAGTGGAAAGGCTGGGAGGCAGAGTGTGATGGGGACCTTAATGCTCTCTCCTTCTCCTTCTCCTTCTCTTCTCTTCTCTTCCCTTCTCTGCTCTTCTCTTCTCTTCTCCTCTCCTCTCCACTCCTCTCCTCTCCTCTCCTCTTCCCTTCCCTTCTCTTCTCTTCTCCTCTCCTCTCCTCTCCACTCCTCTCCTCTCCTCTCCACTCCTCTCCTCTCCTCTTCCCTTCCCTTCTCTTCTCTTCTCCTCTCCTCTCCTCTCCACTTCTCTTCCCTCCTCTCCTCTCCTCTTCCCTTCCCTTCCCTTCTCTTCTCTTCTCTTCTCCTCTCCTCTCCTCTCCACTTCTCTTCCCTCCTCTCCTCTCCTCTCCACTTCTCTTCCCTCCTCTCCTCTCCTCTTCCCTTCCCTTCCCTTCCCTTCCCTTCTCTTCTCTTCTCCTCTCCTCTCCTCTCCACTCCTCTCCTCTCCTCTTCCCTTCCCTTCTCTTCTCTTCTCTTCTCCTCTCCTCTCCTCTTCCCTTCCCTTCCCTTCCCTTCCCTTCTCTTCTCTTCTCCTCTCCTCTCCACTCCTCTCCTCTCCTCTCCTCTCCACTCCTCTCCTCTCCTCTCCACTTCTCTTCCCTCCTCTCCTCTCCTCTTCCCTTCCCTTCTCTTCTCTTCTCCTCTCCTCTCCACTTCTCTTCCCTCCTCTCCTCTCCTCTCCACTTCTCTTCCCTCCTCTCCTCTCCTTCTCTTTCCCCACATGCATGATCTTTCATGCATTTTCTTACTGCCCCAAGGGGACCTTCTGTGCCTTTGACCCATGGGAGGAGCTCGGAGGCTGCCTTTGAAGCTCAGATTCCTCCATAAAGAAAGTGCTGAGAAAATGGCATGTTCTTGAAAATCCACGCTGTAAAAAGCGAGCACACCTCATTTAGCCCCCGGGCTGCACCTTCTCTCATCTGGGTCTCCAGTGGCAAGATACACCCGCCAGCAAGTTCTGGTATATCTTGCTCTCACACGGCTCAGTCTGTCCCCCTTGGGTCCAACCTGAAGACAACACCTCCTTCAGTTCCCTGGCCACTTTCTTTCCAGGATGCAGCTTGTATTTCCTGGCTGGCTCATGCTTCGATGTGCCTGAATCACCCTTCTTCACTAAAACTGGCAGTGTGAAAAAGCTGAGTATCAGCCCTGTGTTTTAATTAGATGTGTGCCAAGCTATCAGCGAAATGGATCAGAAACAGCAGTTCCAGTAATCACAGCCAACATTTATCCATACCCAAGAGGAGGGAGCCGTGAACTGCAGAAGAATCTCCTTTCCGAGTAGCTTGCTGACCCCTGAGGTTGTTTCTCCACCAGTTTGTGTACCATATTCCCTCCCGAGGCTTAATGCTTTGACCTCCAGGTGCCTCTTCCAAGTCAAGGTGTTGTCCGGTCTCCTTTTTGGAGATGGTGAGCTGGCAGAGGGAGCTCGGCCAGCTCAGGCATCCTGGGGCCCAATTTCTGTGGGCTTTAGTGGGAAGTTGGCACCCGCTTATCTCCAAGGATCTGTCTTGTCACATGAGTTTTAGTGGCAGAGTGGTGAGTCCAAATGAAGCCTCCAGAGTCCCATCTTACTGTCCTGACCACCAGCCTATCCTGCCTCTGGGTCCTACCTCCTCCCACAGCCTGGGTTGGCAGCAGCTGTATCTTCCCCCACTCATTCCTGTGGCTTGTTTGAAGTCAACGGCTTGACCTCAGTCTGATGAACGACTGGACCACGGTCAGCTACATAAGTGTCTCCCACCACATCAAGACCTTTCATGGAGTCAGTACAATGCAGCTCAGCCACTCTCTGTCGATTTGGTAAGCGCTACATCCCTCAGGGACCGGCAAGAGGACTGAAGGACTAGCGTGGGGGACATCTGAGCTTGCTGCATGCAGCAGAATGGCTCTGCATCTAGGATTGCCCTGGGGATCACCAGCACCAGGGTGCTCTTTGGGTGGGGAGAGCCAAGACTGATGGGGTGAAAGGATGAGGAGGGGCAGGTTCAATGTCTTGCCTGGTTCGGATCTCTGCAGCATGTCAGAGACAGTGATGGAGGGTGGATTCACATCACCAACTTGTGGCCACCACCCTGCTCCATGGTAGCAGGGACAAATCCAGACCCTCTCCTCCATGTTCTCTGCCAAAGAGCAAGACTCCAGGGCAAAGTTTGAGTTATGGTTTGCATGGAGCTACCCAACCTCAAGGCGAAGGCTGGGAGTGGGTTGCAGGAGGAGGTCTCCAGTAACCTGGCAGGGGAGGTGACCCTGGGTTGTGGTTTAACCCGGCAGGCAGCTAAACACCACACAGCCGTTCGTTCACTCCCCCCCCCCGCAGTGGGATGGGGGAGAGAATCAGAAAAAAAAAGAAAGTAAAATTCATGGGTTGAGATAAAGACAGTTTAATAGGACAGAAAAGGAAAGGAAAAAAAAAAAAAAAAAATACAAAATAAGTGATGCACAATGCAATTCCCCCCCCCCTGCCAGCCAATGGCCAGCCAGTCCCCGAGCAGCGGTCACCACCCCCCAGCCAACTGCCCCCAGTTTATGTACTGAGCATGATGTCCCCTGG
>NW_008825616.1:116938-140346 GCF_000699105.1 Pygoscelis adeliae
ACATTGTTCTCACCCTAAATCCAAAACACAGCACTGTACCAGCTACTAGGACAAAAATTAACTCTATCCCAGCCGACACCAGGACACCCAGCAAGCAGGCGAGGAGAGGAGTGATCCCACGCTTTTGACTATCACCA
This sequence comes from Pygoscelis adeliae, assembly GCF_000699105.1. NCBI lineage: Eukaryota > Metazoa > Chordata > Aves > Sphenisciformes > Spheniscidae > Pygoscelis > Pygoscelis adeliae. The sequence continues at coordinate 117,076 of NW_008825616.1, forward strand.
CCCATCTAACGCCAGCTGATGTTACGGGAAGGGCTGAGCTGTCAAGGACACATGTCCCTTGGGTCATCCTGAGAGGCTTTGGTCCGTAGCTCTGTAAGCACTGGGAGATGGGGCAGATTGCGTGGGGCCGTCCAGCACCCCAGTACAGGGATGGGGTGCAGCATGTTCCCACCACATCTCCCTTCAGGCTCCAAAGACTTTTCCTTTTACCTCACCTGAGTTTCCCCTTGGCCTCTACCCACCTCTGCATTGATTGTCCCCAGATGGTCCCCACCACAAGCCCCTCTTGCTACCAGCCTGCACCGCCCCATGCTAAGTGATCCAGCTCCAACTCAATAACGAACGCCGTGTTTGTTGTTTCTCGTTAGCTGCAGGACAACTCAATTTACAGTCAATTGAATTGTATAATTAACTGATTAGCAGGTGCAGTAATTTCAGTAGATCCGGATAAAGGGGTTCTGAAGAATTAGCACTTTAATGGGGGGCAAAAGGCTGCATTTCTTTGCTTCCATGGTTGCAGCTGCCTTGAAATGCCGATCTTTGCGCCGGTCTGATTGCTACTGGGGAACGAACCAGCAAATGCAGCGAACACAAGGGGCTCTCCCCCGTTCTCCTGGTGCCTGATCCCTTCCCTGCTGCGGAACGGCAGCCGTCCTTGGGGTGGAGCAGGGTTGACTGCGGCAGAGCGCAGGGACAGGTCACCCTGAAGGTGGGAGAGTACCTGGGCGGGGGGGGGCACATTATGTCTGATTAAAATGGCAGGGAGAACAGAAGGGCAGGATGTAAGGGAAACTCCACCAAATGCCGGTGCATCCTATGCCAAAATTAGAAGAAACCTCAGGAAACCCTAGGACTGGACTTGATCCCTTCTCTTCCCCTCTTGCTCCTAAGGCACGGTCTTGTAAGGTCTCTCCTGCTCAGCAAGAGCAGTAAAAGGGGCAGAGAAAGGCGAAATCCTGTGCCCCAAATAAAACAAAGCTTGCAAACTCGTACTCAAAGGCTGGCCTGGCCATGGGCACCTCTGACCCCTATGTCCTGGTCTCCGACCACGCTGCCTTCCCGGCTGCCCTGGAGATTTCGTCTGCAGGAGGAAAAGAGCTTGCTGGCAGCCGAGCGAAATATTTCATCTGAGTAAATGAATTTAGCCAACAAGCTGCAGAGGGCTGTCTCCACACGCCAACTGAGTGACTAGCTATACTAAGCAACGCTGGACTTAGTCCCAGGAATTCAGCAGGGTAAAATAACGAAGGCTGGGGCCGCGATCAGCAGCTGGGGTTTTATGATCACAGGGTAATAAAATTTGAGGCATTAATATGCAAGTGAAACATTAGCACTAAATATTGGAGTATGCTTTAAAAGCGGCCAAGAAAGATGTGCTGAGGCTCAGACGTTAGTGATGAGCTGCCTGGGAGAAGGCAAGGTCAGTTCCTGTGGCTCGTGCTAGTCCGGGGATGAGAAGATTGAAGCACTTGGGGCTGGCCTTGGGAAAAAAAAAATCCATGGCTATAGAAAGGTGAAATTTATTAGAAGAATTGATTTGCCTAGGAGGAAAATTAATTTCTTTATAGTGATACAGGCTGCTTAACACGAGCCCATGTGCTCCTGTTAGGTGAGTCCATACTCGTTGAGTCCGCCGGTGAAACCAGCCGTCAGTCGTTACCCCACGTGTCACTGCGGTGGGCTGAGATGGAGAGAAACGACTCCAGTTTGATTTTCCCTTCTCTGTGGAAGGAGTTTTTTTCCTGTCCTATGGTTCCCTCCCGTGAAAAAATGTGACAAATCCCAACACAAGGTGAGTCTTGCTGGTTTGCGCCCACACAAAGTGTAAAGAGGAAATAAATGGCCTAAGTGGAGAAAAGCAGATTGTATTTTGGTATATATTTCAGCTGTGGTATCGCCAAGCTCAGGAGACAAAAATCGTGAGCCTGGAACTCCAAATATTAATATATTTAGTAAATAATTGCTGTAGGGACTTTTAAAATTTGCATTTTAACATTAGTGTCTTCTGGACACGTCTTCTCACTTGTTTAGAGACCGCGACAGCCGATAGTGTCTGCTGTAGGTCCACACCTGAGGTTTCCACCACTAGGAATAAAGTCCCTGGTGCTGACAGCATTGTCCCGTCCTTGCTCTTTATGTGTTCGGACTTTGGTCCCAAAGTGCTGGGTGATCAGATTCCCATGCCTTTCAGAGCAACAAAAGTGATGGAAAAGCAACCTCTTCCACGATGACCGGTTTGATAAACCCCCAAAATACCTTCAGGGGGAGGAGAGTGAGGACAGAGGCAAAGCTTCGGATAAATGCAATAAAAAGAGAGGCAAACATTGGGTCCCCCTATTTGCAACGCTGAGGGAATTAGTGGAAAATATGATATCAGTCATTTGCATTTGCTGTGGCAAAGACGTTATTAGGAAGTCTGCGCAGCCCCTTATCCACTGACCCGGGTGCAGGCATGCTCCAGCTAGTCCAGCTCTTGCAGAGCTTCTTCAAACAACCTTTGTATGAGCCCTCGGCTCTGAACAGCTTTGGTATCAACAAAGAGAAATAACAATTGGCCGTCTAAGATGAAAGTCCGCTGCTTTCAGTGAAGGATTGAACTTCACTCTGAACAGGTTAGCAACAGAAAGCCAAGCATCAAATGCCCAGCTAAAGGGAAGAGTTTAGAAGTCCAGGGATTTTATTTTTTTATCTGGTGAAGCTTTCTGTATTTCTCTTTTTGTCTAAATTTTTTTTTTTTGCAGGAAGAAGGGGAGAAAAAAGGGATTCTCTTTCATGTTTTCTGGCCTGGGAAAGGATCTGTCCTTTGGGGAACTGCATTTTTGCATATCCTGCTTGACGATGGATCCATCCACCCCCAGAAAGTCTGCCCTGCGCATGGCAGAGCCTGCCGAAAACACGCAAAAAAGGATGAAAAAGACTTCAAAAAACCAAAACAACCCCAGTTCCCAACATTTATCACAACTATAAAAAAAGGATGAAATGGGCAGACCTCAGGTGCACCAACTGCGCTGCCTTCGGCGACAGGGATGAATCTGCCCTCAGATTTACTGCAGGGGCACCCTGGAATATAGCAATTCTTTCACCCTCTCAGCTCATTTTTTAACAAGTAAAAATAATTTCTGATTAGATTATCTGTTAAATCAATTCTGGCTATCGGATCCCTGCGGACGGAGCTGTTTTGGTTGCAGAGGGGGAAGGGGGTGGACCGGAGCTAAGCTGAAGGGAAGGAAAGAGGGAGAGCAAGAAAGGAGAGGAAAGGTGGGCGGCGGGAGGCAGGGAGCTTTCCTCCCTGCGGCTGGAATGTGGAATATGTTTAGCTGAATTTACAGCACGCAGAAGTTATTGAATTTTCCATCTTCACCGTGGAATTAGCATCAGAGAGAATATTATACGCTGCTCTTTTCAATCTGCGGTTGGTGGAGGTGGAGGGGGGGGAATGCCCACAAAAGTTTTATGGCTGAAATATAAATCCCCGTCAATCTGCCGTGAATGCGGCGATGCTGCACGTCCCGAGAAGCAGCGGGTTGTGCCGGGGCTGTGCCGGCTGAGCCGGGGCCGGCTGAGCTCGTGGATACATTGCAACCCATCAGCCCTGCTCTGGACTGATAAAAAGACCCTTGAGGAGTCAGGAGAGGAGCTGCCAAGTGCCCATAATTATATTTCTGTAACATGCAGAAACCTGGAGGGAGAGGGAAGGGCTGTTCTGCCAGACGCTGTGCGTGCCGATGGTGAGACACCTCGCCGGGGACACACAGTCTGTCCGAACAGGGCTGGTAAGGCGCAAGAAAGGGAGAATAAAACAATGCAGTAGGATCAGTAGGATCAGGTCTTCCTCCCACATGAAGACATCCCAGAAAAAGCCCCAATAAAATAGTCCTGCTTCCAGACAGTTTTCAGTGCACTGAGGTCCCACCAGCCTTGATCATCACTTGAGCATCCCCTGCATTAGGGCGCAACTGGATCTGCGGGGACAGCGGACCCTGATAAACCACCGAGGGATGAAAAGGCTGAATCTTGTTTTTTTTCCAGGCTCAGAGCCCACTGTGAGCCCTTCGCCTCTTGAATCCTTCTGCCGTGCCCATGGGGTTAAGGAAACTTGTCCAACCTCATGCCTCCGTCCCAAGGGAAAGGCAATGTTTGGGTATATTTTTATGAAATTTGATCTCAGTGGTGGGTTACGAAACTCCTGGTGTCCTGGGGTAGGGCAAACTTTGGGGCACAACAGACATTTCCCTTGATTCTTAAAAGCAGAGACCAGGCAAGCAATAAATATACCTGGTGCTTCGCACTTTCTCTTGCCCTCCGATTCACTCACTTGCTGTACTTTGACTTTCAGTCTCTGAAGCACACCAGCTCCTCTTGGATTTCTCTTCCTCCTAATGTCTTGATAACATGTATACATATATACGTACCTACATATATATAAATACAGTGCATTCAGTAATAATCCAAATGCTTTTGGCTCCTGATTGTGCACTGGCTCTAGTTGACAGGAAGCGTTTGATATGGAAATGAAGCCTCCTGTCCTGTCCCCGTGAAATATCCCATTGATATTTCCTTGCAGGTGTTGAAAGGAGCTGACAAAGGACTGAGATAGAGGGCTCCTAAGCGAGGAGCCTTGGAGGACGCATTTTTTTCTGACACTGTGCCTTCTTAGAATCATAGACTCACAGAATGGTTTGGGTTGGAAGGGACCTTTAAACATCATCTAGTCCAACTCCCCTTCCGTGGGCAGGGACATCTTCAATAGACCAGGTTGCTCAGAGCCCCGTCCAACCTGACTTTGAATGTTTCCAGGGATGGGGCATCTACAACTTCTGTCCTAGGAGCCTCGCATACTTTTGATGGCCTCCTCTTTGGCTGAGCTGGCTCTTTCATCTCCTCGCATGCCCCGTGGTTCCCTTAGCCCTCCTCTTCCTCCAGACCGGGGTCAGTTCTTGCTCTTGCTTGAATAGCTGCCTCCTCCACCTGGTCCCCACCAGATCTCGCCCCCTTGCCATTGAATCTCCACTCTGTTCTCCTCCTCCGCTCTGTGACCTGCGGTCTGATGCAGAGCCTGTCTGTGCAGGGATGCTTGGGAAAGCTGCTGCAATTTCACGGGAGGCATGGAAGTAAAGTGAATTATTTAAGTTATATCAGATCAGCCTGGATGGTCCTGTTTAGAGTCAAAGCCCCTTTAATCTGGTTTAGCTTAATTTTGCATTAGAAGTTAATTGGATTCAAATTGCTTTTGATTCTCAGCAAATGCTCTTTCAAAGGCTGAGTGCCCCGTAGCCAATCTGCTGTAGGAACTCACTTGCTTGGGTATCTCTGGGTAACGAGACCCACATCCAACATCTTTCCTACCAAACTACACAGTCATCCCTGCCATGAGTCCGTGGGGTTGCTGCAGTGATGGAGAAGACCCAAGAGTGCTCCTGTGGTCCACCTGTGAGGCCACAGGCCAGTGGCCCCAGAAGAAACAAGAAGGTCTCTCTGTCCTAGCCACTTCTTTCCTGGATTTTCCAAATGAATAAAACTATTAGTGGTTGGGTTCAATTCAGGAGGCTTTCTGAGCTCCCAAAAGCTTCCAAAGGATGACTGACACCACTCCATGAGACAAAGATGAAGACGAGGCGATTTCTGCTCACTGCTTACCAGAACAAGCCCTGAACATGATTTTTGGTTGCCTCAGTCTTTATGAGAAGGAAGCTTCTAAAGGACATACAAGACTTTCAAAGGACACCATCCTAGGATGATTTTTCTATGCCAGGAGTAGCAGATATCAATGAACCTCTAAGATACCTTTATAATTGGGACAACTTGTTATAATCCCAGGAGTAGAAAAATCTGTGTTGTCCCAGATTTCTGCTTGGAAAGATGACTGAAGTCAGAAAATGAAATTGCAATGTCCATAAAACAGGGGACGGTGAAAGAGTCCCCAGATGACCGCTTGTGAATTTTGAAGTCCTCAGCTTGGTGCTGTTTGGGTACCTCTCAGGTTGGGTTTTCAGCACACACCACATAGCTGGGAGATGGGCAAATGGGGGCTTGGGGACCAGATCATCAGGGTTTGTCTCCTAAGAGCTGAATACCTGCATTTAACCAAGGGCTGCAGCTGGCTGACTGTAACCAGACACATTCATGAGAAGCACAATTACTGTTTTTTCAAAGATGGAAAGATTAAAGCTTTCAGCCAAGATGATAACGCTCAGGAGTTAAGGGGTATTTATACCCAATGATGGGAGATGCCATAAAAATTATGGTCCATACCTCTAGCTCTTTCCATGCGGATACGCAGGGCACTTGGAAAACATTAGCTGGCCAACATTAAAACCAGAAGACTCACAAATGCAAAGTGAAGTATCTGTGCTCTTTTATAGTCAGTGGAGTCAAGGACAGGTGGATTTGAGAGAAACGTGGAGCTTTTCGTCTGGGATTCAGTACTGCGCTGTTTTACCAAGCCCATAAGACAACCAACCAGCAAAATGTTTAATTTCAGATCAACTTGAAACATTTCACTCAACCTGAAAAAAAAGCAACCCCAAAACATTTTGTTCTGTTTCAGGATTAGTTCATTGTTTATAAACTACAGCTCTCTTAAAAAAAGTCTAAACAAATACCATTTCAGAAATAGAAAGTAGAAAATGCTGTTTCAAAATTCTTTAAGCAAAAATTCGCCTTTTAGAAATAAGATATTTTGACATTTTCAGGGTTCTGCACAGTTTTTTAAGCTAAATCACTCAACAAATTCAAGCCAGTCCACCAGAGTTTCCCCATTTTGGACAAATTTAGGACCCTCTGGAAAATATCACCCAGGTCTTTTTGAAAGGAGCCTGGGAAGGCTGCAAAAGGGCCTGGGAAGGCTACTTCATTGTTGACTGGTCTTGCCATCCGTGGGGTAATGGTTCCCACAGCCATGCCAAGGGAGACTCCCGCCCATGCTTTCTGTTGTAGCTCAGCAGAAGAAACTAGATAGCCCAGCAGAAGAATCTAGATAGCCCAATGCATCGAACTGGCTCTCTTTGGGGTCAAGCATCAGTTCCCTGTGACTGGTTTAGAGGAAAAACCTCCTGTACCCACGCAAGCATGGCCGGCTCCTCCTCAGGCATGCTCTACTCATGTCCTGCATCAGAAATCAAGCCTGGTCCTGGGATCTGCAGAAGGTGTGGGAGAAAGCCAGATGCTTTTCTGAGTCCTTATGGTCCCATTGCCCTGTTACGCCTTCTCTGGAAAGGCTCGCAGATATAAGGCTGAGATTTTCTGCGGGATACATGAAAGCCACCTGAAACCAAGAGAGGGCAGCAAGCAACCTCTCCCTGCCAGCAAAGGCGAGAAGCCTCCTGGTACTTCTCAGGCTGGCTCTGTGCTCCTTGCAATCATGTATCCTCCCTCAGGAGAGGGATTTCATGTTTGGAGAGAGTGACGTTTGCTATTAGGGAGAAGGAGACCATTTGAAAGGTGCACCATGTTCATTTGTACAGCCAGGAGCTGGCACCCAGGAGATAATGCTGTTTTGTTTCTGGCTGGGTTTTTTTTCCCCCCGATCTCCCTCGTCATGTTGGAGAGGAGCTGATGGAGAGAAGGGTCCCAGCAAACGGAGCTGCTGGAGGAGCTGGTTTCTTGTGTTACTCCCAGTTTCAGGGCCAGGACGGGCTGCGGGGTGACAGCAGCCAGAACCCAGCGCCGCTCTCTGATGGTGTGAGCCATGCAGAGGGAGGCAGGTGGGGATGGTGCAGAAAAACCCAAGAGAAAGTGGTTAAAGCCTTTGCTGGTTTTGCAGCCAGCTCTTGGGTACATATAGGCAGCTCATCCAGGCTGTGGGTGATCGGGTCAAGCTGTGTCCAGGTCAGTGATGGACCTGTTGATCATAGGATGCTGCAGGTATTTATTCATACCCTCTGCAGCGCACCCCAAATATGTTTTTACCAAGTCTTTTCATTATCTGGGCTATTCCTTTACCCTAGAAAATGATGAGTGGGTTGCAAATGCAATTTCTGAATGGTGCCATATCATCCACAAATTTGGAGGCTGATGCTGTCTGGGCAGTAGGGAGGTGTCATTGGTTCACACTTAATACCATAAACAGGATTTTCTCAAAGCCACTCGGCTGTACTCCACTGTGCAAAGCTTCTGCGAACGCTCCTACGTGCCCCAAAACCTCAGCAGCAAGAGCACGGGGATCTGAGCCAGAGGGATGGGGAGGACAAAGGTGGTCTGGACACGTGCTGGGGATGGAGTGGCAGGGTGGAGAGCAGGAATCCGGTCGGGTGGTTACGTGCACCAGTTCTTCCCTTTTTCGGATGCTTCCCACGCGGCATGGGAATGGGAACGCACGACCGAATGCACTCCAGGTGGTATGTCTGAATCATGTGGCTGACTCTGGGCCACTGCTTTTGGGTGGCTTCTCTGGTGCCATGAGGCTAATCAATACGGGGCCGGCATGCATTGGCAGGGGGAGAAGGGGGTTTCTGGCCACCATGAGAAAATGACCCCATTCAGCACCCACCGGTGATGCAGTGGTCTGCTCCCCTCCCTCCCCCCCCTCCTCTTTGTGCTTGTATCCGAGTTCAAGTATGGGAAAAATGTTCTCCAGATGCAAGTGATGCAAAGAAGGAGGAAAGGGGATTAAATTGCATTCAAACCAGAGTTTCAAAGTGCAGTGAAACAGGACTGCAGCCGGGACTCGGGATGAGACAGATGGTAAGGGGTGAGTGTGTCTCTGTGCTGTCAATGCTACAGTAGAGGGATTTCCCAGGAAAACCTTGTTATTGGCTAAAATATGCAGGCTGAAAATGCTTGCAGAGGTGGAGGAGGGATAGTCTGAGCACAGACGGTGTGAGGCAGCGTGGCTGGGGGGGCTGGCTGCTGCCATAGGCACCAGCGCTGTGCCCAGCGTGGTGACCTCCCCCTCCCACCTGAGCTCCTATGGGCACAAATGTAACGAGAGCGACAGGTCAGAGCTGCTCGGGCGGGTGTGTTGGCTGGGAGCTGAGGTTTCCAGAAGTGACTGGTAATTGGATGTCCCACTCCCGCAGGTGACTGCAGTCGGAGGCATTAAGCGGACATCAGGAGCGTCACGGTGAGAGACAGCCTAATAATGACTTTGCAGACAGCAGCGGCACGGCCTCCGGCCGCACGCTGCCTCGCTGTACGGATCCGCCGTCTCCAAGGTGTGGGTGAAAACCAGCAGCAGCAAATGTCCATCTTTATTATCTTAATGTGCTGGAAAGGAGTAGCTTGCGCGTGAGGATGTCACTGCGTGCAGGACAGAAGAGAAGCATCGTTGCTGCTCAGGCTGACCCTGCATCAAACAGAACTGGAAAACAGGTTTTAAGGATGTATATTCCTGACTCTAATAATCCCCTCAGTAGAGCTCCGGTCTCCAAAATGCCTCACTTTTTATCGTCCCACGTTACAAGATTATCACAATCGAATGGAGCATTACTAAAGGCTGGATTTCTTCTTTCGCTTTGCTCTGCTGCTCAGACTACCGCAACATCTTGTTAAACGGAAATGTTGTGGACAATAGTTCGATGCTGAATTCTACCTTTGGGCATTTGGCAAATAAATCCCGTATTCCTCTTGGAGTAGAAATATATTTTCCAGGAATGCAGAAGAGCTTGATTAAACCAGAAACCTGAGAACCCTTCACACAGAGTCTAGGTCTGCTGCTGCCACTTAAAAAGTGTGAGGTCTTGTGTCTGGAGACCTCCGAAGTTTCAGATACTGTCGTCCATGGCAAGTGGTCCCGCCGAGGGGGAAAACCAGAAGGAACCAGACCCATCGCATGCACAAACAGGCTACAGCTCTGGGCATTGTCAGGGTTTTTCCATTCTCCAGATCAGCTCAGGGATTTCAACATGAAGCACTTTGATTTACCTGGGATGAGAGAGGAAAAAACATCGTGGATCTGACCTGTGTTTTCAGGCTTCTGTCTCTGACAGGGTGTGAGGCACTGGAAGAAAAAGCAGCAAAATAATTTGCATCTTGGATTAAATCTCATCGTGGCTTCCAGAAGTCAAAGGCTGATGCAAGCTCTGAAGCACAAAGTGTTATATCTCTTCCAGCATGCTCGCCATTAATTGGTGTGCCTCTCAGTCTAGTACGGAAAAAATAAATAAATATGGTTCTTCTGAAGGAAATGGCTTGTGTAAATCTTGTGTGACAGTCTGTGTGCAACCCACATCACCTCCCTGGAGGTGTCCACAGCCAGATACGTCCAGCTGAGCTGTCACCCTGGGCTCTGTTTATACTCCACAAAGAAAAACAAGCAATTTGAAGGTGTGATTCATCTGACCTATTTTAGACATCAGTTTAAAGAGGGATGAGTTATTTCAGGAATCCTGCTGACTCTACTCTCTATGTCTCTGTTGGCTGCAGAGAAGGCCCAGAGTACTGACAGGTGTTGGAGATGTCTACCAATGCTAAATCCCATCTTATTCATCAAAATGAGCCTAGACTGGGCCAGAACAGCAGCTAGCGTGAGGCAAAGTGAGGGCAGATGACCTGTGTGGACGATCTCCCTCTCTTTCAGCAGCAGAGGACTGTAAAGGAGGACGCTGATATGAAACCCATGACAGCCTTAAGGGCGTCCCTCCACTCACAGGGCAAAACTGATGCCAGACCAGATGTGGGCTGTCTGTGCCTACCTGTTTCCAATCCTGATGTTGCTTGAACATCCTTACAGTCCAACGCTTGCAGCTGAGTCCAGCTGTGCAGAACTGGTCACTGCAGTGCTCCAGGTCTTTGTCTGTTTTCTGTCCCTCTGGTACGTACTGCAGCCCTATGTGGTCATGTCACAGTGAGAATTTTGCTGCAGGAAATGGGAGGAAGATCTTTTTGCCGGTGTGTTGCAATCATCCCGCCATAACAGGACCCTGACAGCAAGTGAGTCTTGGCAAAACTGCTGAAAACACAAGGGATGAAGGCATTGGCATGACCTTTGTATTAAATGGAGTTCCAAATATAGCTTTTCTTTTTGAGAAAGCCGCTCAACATGTCTGCAAAGGCTCTGATCTACCCGCCCTGAACTTCAGTGCTACTATACCAATATCGTTTGGTATGAGAATATGGGAAACATTAGACAAGAAATCATGGATTGAATTGCAGCGAGGCAATTTAAGCCAGACTTCAGAGACGGGGTTCAGTTGCCTCAGCACATGTGTCCAGAGACATGCTGGAGTATCTCCCCCAGCCTCCAGCTCCCTGTTCAGAAAGCAGTAGGTCTCCTGTATCATATAAGCTATCTGTGTCATGATGCTTGGGTACCAGAGGGTCTCAAGTGGCACAAGAAACCTATGTTACAGCAACTGGTTTGCACCTTTATTGACAATTAGCTGAAGAGCTCTTCAGATGCCAGAAGAATCCTTCTTGAAGAACTTCAGAGGAGTGAATGGCCTGGTCCAGCCAGGTGCCCAATCATCCTTGGAGGACATGAGCGCAACCCTGTGATGGATGAGAACAAAGCAGAACACCACTGGGGGACACAGCACAACACTTCGGTGGCATAAGCGGGTCTTGCTTGGTGGCCCCAAATCAGTAACCCACCACTGGCAGTGGGAACATAAGTAAGAAGCTGGAGGAGTACAGGGTTCCCAGACTGCCCCACCAGCAGGGAGGTGAGATAGGGGTCTCAGGGCTGTGAGATGCATCAGACCACCATGTTCAACAGCCATGGATGGATCTGTCCTTTGTCTGCACCGTGGAGAACTTCCCCATGAAACGGCAATGTTTCTGGAGACCATCAGTCCATGAGCGAAGAGAAAGGTTTAGGTTTGCTAACGCTGTAGTCTGCAGTATGAGCATGCTCAATGGAATCTTGCAGCTCCCAAAGGTATTTGCTTGCACATTTTATTTAGCCAGAGCGTGGGACAAATACCAGTTTAGTCCATCTTTTCCCTCATCGTATGCATCATGTTCTTGTGGAAATCCTCTCAGGTTTTTAGAGTACTAAGAAATGTGTTGGGAGGTGCAACTAAACCCTTGAAGCACCTCAGCGATGTTTTGACATCAATTTAATTTTAATGACCCTTTTGCAAGGCACTAGAGGCTTAGATTACTTTTTTCTTTCTACTCCTTTGTCAGTGATGAGTCCGTGCAAACCTGCTGTATATTTAAATGGCTGAATCCCATTTCTGCCTGTGTCAGGATAAGTCCAGGTGGAACTATTTTGTATTTTATGTTGGGATAAGCAAGGGAAAAATAGATGTGGTTAAGCACTCATCTCCAAAGTCAGAACTTCATTGTCATTCACGTTGAAGCTGGCAGGTTGGCAGGACCTCCATTGTGCTACAAGGCACCAAAAATTGGTCCCAGATGTCACAACTGCCAGCGTGTCTCTGCATACATAACTGAGATATCTGCAAATTGAAGAATGCTCGTGCTGGTATGTGACTACTGAGGCAGGGATGGGACCAAAATAATCTGACCTTCCCTTGTGCTTGCAATGGACTGTTGACTCCAAGATAAAGCTGGTGGCTCCTCTTTCTATTTGGAGTGGGTCTTTATGACAGATGAATTTGGAGTTGGAAAATGCAAGAAAATACTCCCTCTATCCTGTCACGTGGTGGTTTTAAATAGCTCCTGTAAGGTATTTTGCTCTCTCTAATCTAGTCAGTGGGAATGAAAGACTGTGGCTACTCTTGGTAGATGGGAAGTTGCAGCAACACCCAGAGAGGTTTTCCTTTTCAATCCATGGGCTCGCTCCAAGCTTGCTAAAGTTGTTCATAGGAGTTTTTATGTGGCTTTTACTGCCTTTTGGATCAGGTCCTAAATCATGCACTGAACTATACATTGGAAACCACAGCCACCAAATAATATCCTTCAAGTAGCAGAGAATATTGTAGATTAAGTTTCACTTGGAAAAGCAGAAAAGGCAAAGCAAAGCTCGAGCACAAACCCTTGCCAGGAATGGCTCCCTGTGCTAAAACCCGGTTACGCTTCAGGACAAAAGGATGTTGAGCTCAGAGCATTGTGACAGCTCTACTTAGCAAGTGAGAAGACAACAAAGTGCACTAATAGTGCAACTGGTAAAATAAGCCCACTGGCTTGAGCTGAAACACCAGTGTGACTCAGTGTGTCATTAAAGTACTGTGGGAAACCCAAAAGCCAGCATTTTGGCACAGTGCTGCATGCCTTGCGCAGTATGTTATTATTTTTAGAATAATGGTATAATATATAATGATGTATTATGTTATATGATATTATTGTAAGGAGAGAGAGATATATATACCTCATTAGAATTACAACTGGCAGTAGGGGTCTCCAAACAAGATAGGGGGCTGTTGTTACTATAACACAACAGCCTAAAGTGACATACAATCTGAGCAGGAAAAGGGGAGTAAAGGCTGGGAATGAAACTGAAGCACGGAGAGGTGACCTGAGCTTTTGTGGGCATGCAACAGGCAAGTCTTAGAAGCCCTGGATCTCTCAGAGCATTACCCTGGCTTCTGGACCAGATTTCTTGCTTGGTTTATATTATTAACCTTAAATCCACAAGTGGCCAAATTGTCTATGCTCTGGGGTCATTTCCCCTCCCCCCTCCCCAATTCCTTCTTAAACCCAGGACCCAGGACCAGTAGGACATGCTGGTTTCAGCACAGAGGTGCTCACCACACCAAGCCAGGGTCCTCTCAGCCTGCCCCGTCTGCTGCCTCGACAATGTACATGTTGCAAGACATTGAAAATTAGATGAGCTCAAACCCATAACTTTTAACCATCTCTGGCAGTAACTGCTCCCTCCTTCCCAGCAGTAACTCGCCCAAATCCGTGTGTTTCAGAGAAAAGTTGGCTCTGCAACAATGACAGATAGGAAAGCCTGGTAGTGCTGAGATGTGTTTAGGCACCTGGACACGTACAGCAGAACAGTCCTCCCATGTGCCGTGTCTTTGTGCTCTTGCTCAGTCTGGGGGCTGAGGCAGCTCCAAGCTGTTGGGGCTGGCGGTAATTCATGCAAATTCCTAGAGAGCTAATTAACTCTGGGTGCCACTTCTTAGGCTTCCTGGGGACAACTGCATGTATCTTAGCTAGGATCCTGCCCTGATCATCATCAATACCAACTAGCCATCATCAATACCAGCTATTCAGAAAACATAGCAGTGTGGGCACTGATTTTCTGCTGCTGTTTATCTCGCCATGTTCAGCTTTGGCAGGAAAGGAAGGCAAAAATGTCTCTTATCAGCCTTATCAGCAGCTGTACTACCATTATTTAGATCTATGGCCTGTGATACCGTCACTCAGATATTTAATTTACTTGTAGAGCAACAGCAGTGCTCCTGGGCTGAGCTGCAGTGGCCCGTTATGGTCTGTCAGGTGGGAGCCCTCTTCCTGTTCATCGCCATGGATCGCTACACGGGCTGGGATCCTCCGCTGCTCACCGGCAGGTCTGATCACTGTGCAGAGGAGGGAGCTGGGAGTGAAGAAGCTGGTGGGCTCTTCACGGCTGGGGGGGGAGGAGGTCTTTGCAGAAGACATCCAGAGGACAAGTAGCAGCTGAGTGGATGGAGTTCTTCTTTCTTAGGCCATTCTTTAACATGGCTCAGTTTACTGACTCTGAAAAGTTTTGTACAAGCAGCGAGTTTCATCAAATACTCATTTTAAGTCAGTGATTACCAACAATTAAAAAATTTAATCTTTTAAATCAGCCCTACTTAAGTCTCTGGATACACAGCTGGTTTTGCAAGTGATCTAACCACTGTCAAGAGGTCTGGGAGAGGGCGCAACGATGCTTCACACCTCTGCTCTCCTGGCTTCAAACGTCTGTGTGTGGGTGACGTGTGGAGCAGTCCTGTGCTCTGCAATTGGAGCTGGGCTTATTTCACAGGTCATCTTCTTTTCAAGCATAAATAGGACGTGTTTTTTTCAGTTCTGTGACATTTGTTGTTGTCTGTAACACACGGGACCACTTGTGAGTATGATCAGGAGGGTTTCAGTTGCTGGAGTCAATCCATCAAGTTATTGTCAAGTTAAATTCTCTGCTTGGTTCTTATGAAATTTTGTTTGATCGCTCAGTTTTGATGCCTCCAGATAAGTCTGTTTCACGTCTGAACTGCTTTAGGAACTGTGGAGAGTTGCCTGTACAAGTATTCTCCTTTACACCAGTCGAGACGTCTTTACAGGCAATGTGGAGGGAGCGTTGTTTCACACCAAGGCAGGCGTTTAAAACAAGTCATGTGAAACATACCATAGCAGAATCTGACTTTTTTTCCAGTGACTATATAAAGGGAGTCACAAAACAGTGCAGACCCAGAGGTCTGCCCTATAGAAGTCTAAATTTGGACAGGAATATTCCCGTTCGGTATGTGTGGAAGAATAACTCTCCCATCGCAGATCACTACAGATGCTGCACAGACTAAAATGAATACTGCAAATAATAGGTGCATAGAGATACACTAAATATTTGGAAGCTTGTAAGAGAATATATTTCACACCTCTCTCCTAACATGACTCATGCCAAGCTTTGAGAGCCCTGTATTGAGAAACCACAGAAAAATTGGAGAGTGTTGAACACTTGTATCAATGAACAAGAATCCTCTACAGTACCTACCCCAAATCCTATTAGCGTGACTTAAAAGGTTTTGAATTTTGCCGACTGCAAAGTCAAGTTTCCTTCCTTGTCTTCAGATGAGACTTTATCTGCACGCAGGATTGGGCAAGGCATGGCAACCTGCACTCACCAGGGCAGGCTTGAGACAAATCTGGCGATGCAGCAGACCAGAGGACTAATTGTCCCGTTTTGAGTCCCACTCCTAATTTTAACCAAGAACAGTCTTGGGGTCTCTCTGTAATCCATGGAGAGGTTCACCTTGTAAGAATTTCATACCTTCATTGGGCTGGATCATCTTTTGAACGTGTCTGTCTCTATTGACCAGATGGCGAGACACCTGGCTATCGCTGGTTCTTCACTTTGCCCCAGCAATTTTAGGTGGTCAGGCAGTAATAATAAGCAAGACCCCAGACCATTCCAGTCATGTAGGATACATGAATTTATTTCCACATTAAATAAAACCAAGTAATGAAATAATATATGTCACACAGGGAATGAGCAGTTTCTTGTTCATGACCTCGCTGGCCAGACTCCAGCTGCAAGACAAGGAGGACCATTGTAACTGACTTAAAGGTTATTCAGTCTCCAGTTCCCACCTTGCTTGTTCTCAGCTTCTCTTTTTATTGCTTTTTTTTTTTTTTTCTTCCAGATTGCAATATTAACATCCAATTGACTCTATTTAAAATGTCCTTGTTGCTGGAGAATCCAATAGAAAATGTTTTTTGTTCATTTCTTCTTTCCCGAGAGATTCTGCACAGGCGGTGCCTGTCTCTTGGGCACTGTGGTGTCACCCGTGGCTTTGTTTTACCCTGATGTAAAATCACAGACTAACTGGGGTTGGAAGGCACCTCTGGATGTCATTGGATCCGTTTCCCTCCTTGTTGTCTCACACTTCTTTGCTTATAGTATCCCCTCCTGTAATTAGGGGGCTGACTGAATTTGCATCTCTTTGTAGGGTTACGTGAGGGCTAAGAAAGAGGGAGACAATGCAGAATATGACTTGCCCATTGAAGCAAAACAAACTCTATATACACGAGATGATATGACCTTGGCTATACCCAGGCTCAAAGAAATTATGTCTTTATATCAGCAACATAAGGTATGAATGAAAAGGGAAGTTGAAACACCAAGTAGCCGAGTCTGGTCTATGTGTTCTCTCCTCTCCAACCTGTTAGCAAAGCCAACACGTCAAGGAGGTTTGCCTGAAATTTCTGGAGAGCTGGCTGCACCTGGGGGTCTCTGGCATTACCAAAACTGCTGCTCCATCCTCCTTGTGAAGCGACTTTCCGTGCAGATTCCCCACTAGCCCTGGCGCACGGTGGGAAAGGACCTGCATCCACACATGCATGTTTGTGTGTGCATGTGCGCACACACACACACACAGACAGACTGATGGATGACATTAAGTGCATAAGCTTCCTGAAAGCAGAGGACCTGCTTCGGATCTCATTTATATTGCTGTAAATCAGGAATAATTCCCCTGAAATCGGTAGTGCTGCGCCACTCTCAGAAAAACCAAAATCAGGGCTCCTTGCCTGCATTTGTGTGGAGGGTTTCTCCAGCCAGCCTCCTTCAATGCCCTCTTGTCCACTTATCATTTCAATTTATCCCCCAAATCCTCATTTCCTTATACTCCTTTCCCTTCGGGCAACCCGTCGTTCCCATAGGCAGGGTCTGCTACAAGCTCTGCAGCAAGAGCTGAAGGATTAACCCACTCCGGGTTGGACACCGGACAAAGAGTCCACACAAGCTCCAGGAGAGCCTGGGACAGAGATAGAGGATTAAAAGCATTCCCCAGCTCTCTTTGACACCAGGAGGGTCTTCTCTGTTGAAGAGACTTTCCCTGTGGCTTCTAGCACACATATAATTTTTGACGAACGAGGCCCCAGGGCACTGGCTGCAGACGGAGGGCTGTTTTGATTGTAACAGGCTTTGATTCAGAGGAGCCAGAAATTATTTATTTTCGTTCCGCTTCCCTCCTCCCCTTCATTCCAAGTTGGGATTGAGAAACTCTGTTTGCAAGGCTCGGGGGCTCCAGCCGCCTCGCTACCTGCATCGCTGATGGCCTCGGACGAGCAGCGAGGTCCTGGTGGAGCCGGGCACCAAACGCTTGGACTGCAAATGCTCTGAAATTTGCCCCCTCTCCTGCTCCCCTGCAATTTGTGCAGGCAGGCAGGAAAGGGCAGCCCTGGTGAGCTGGTGTTCTTGCAAGAAATTTCCTTTCCATGAGTGATTCCTTTTGCATTCCTTGCAGGAAGGACATACCAAAGGAGTTGCACATGGTCCCTCTCTCCTTGCCATAAGTAGGTGGAAGATGAGCAAAGCTCTTGCCCCTTTCTCAGCATCCAGAGATTTTTGGCCAAATCAGGCAGGGGAAATTCCCAGGTGGCTTCATGGCTGGAGGGACTGTCTGCAGCATCCCAGCTCCTGGGCTTGGATCACGTTCATTTAAGTCACAGCGCTGTGACCTCTCTCCTGCTGGAGGACCCCTGGCTTTGCTCCAGGTTGGCTGGCTAATGGGATCCTTCCATGAGGTTCTGTATAATTAGGTCCAATTTAAATTTGGTCTCTGTCTGCTGTTGGGAACTACTGAAGACAAGACACTCGGCTCGGCAGGCTTTTGGAGCTATGCAGTATGACTGCTCGTCATTTTAATACTCTGAAAAGTTTGTAGGTGGATCCGAAGGTTATTGAAAGCACTTTTAGGTCAATGGTTAGAAACCACTACCCAATTAAACCATTAAATCATCTGATTACCTCAGGCCGTACTTCTACTGGCAGTTAGACAAGAAACTTGGCCCTGGGTTTGTGCTATGGTATTGACAGTAATATTTCTCGCCTGCTCAGAGATGCACAGAGGACATGTGGTGCAGATAGGTCAGTCCTTTGCTTCTCAGGTGCAACAGATACACATCTGTACCGGAAAAGTCACTCGGCAGCCGCTGCTTAGCTATAGTAAGTGGTTTATGTGTATGACCATCATCTGAGCTTCTGCTGCTTATGACTGTTGATCGCTCAAGCTGCTCGATGAGCTTTTGTCTCTGCTTCTTCCAGTTCTGTGCCTGGACCTGAAAGGCTAATCCAATAACTGGTTTGACTCCATTTTGGCTTAGCAAAACTCTGTCTCGTAATTCTGTCTTTCATTACAGTTGATAGCTGACGACAGACCTTTGGGATCTCACAGAGGGGATTTCAGGCAGGCTCAAAAGCTGTGGGGTTTGTTGGTGCAGGAGATGGCTCCTGTAGTGAGATTCTTTACCCAGAAAACTCCATCAAAAAGGCCATTCCCGCTCCTGTGACTCATTGCATCAGACTCATCCCTCCTTGAGTGAAGACACAGTGACATGCAATTGGCCTGAGATCAGCCAGGAAACCTCTGGCAGAGCTGGGATCTGGGCTAGCACCCTGGACTATCTCTCCCTTGTGATCCAAATTGCCAGTGCTCCAGACTTGCACAAAGAGAAAGACAAGATGGGGAGGAATGGGCACCTTCCATCCAACCCAGTGCAAACCAGTTTACAAGTTGCCCAGAGAGGTGGTGGATGCCCCATCCCTGGACACATTCCAGGTCAGGTTGGACGGGGCTCTGAGCAACCTGATCTCGTTGAAGATGTCCCTGCCCACGGCAGGGGGGTTGGACTAGATGACCTTTAGAGGTCCCTTCCCACCCAAACTATTCTATGATTCTATGGAACCAGTTTCTAACTCTACCCCTGCCGAAACCAGGACACCTTCCCAGGTGAGATTCGCTGCACAAGGGCCAAAGCCCAGTCTCTTCTCGCATGGAGATGACATTTTTCATATGTGGGTCGTGGCAGAGGTATTGAGGAAGTCACTTTGCAGTGCCCTTACTGCAGAGGTATCTAAATTTTCCTTTTCTGTGCTGGAATATGAAAGAATAGGGACAAGCTTTCAGGATGGTGAACAAGAAGAGAACTACTGGGTTTACACCAGATAAGTCAGAGGAAAGTGCTGGAGTGGGCCAGTTGCATTGAGGAAAAGGTGGGCTCTGTCTCCTGAACAGGTCAACAGTCTGGGATGATGATCTCCAGATTTAAACCATAATGCAATGAAGTTTTTGGCAGTCGTTGGTCCTGATTTGGCCCTGGAAAGTGCTGTCCTTTGGGGAGATGTGTGGGAATCTCCCCTGTGTGTAGAGATCTGTTTAGTTATCTGTTTGTGTTTCTGTGAAGCTAGGCTCTGCCTCCCCTCATGCTCCCTTTTTTTTTATTCAGTGAAGAGGAACGGGGTCTTTAAAGAGCTATTCACTTGACCTAACTTGGGCCTTAGTTTAGGTAAGATGAGGTGCGCTGGGGACTTCATAATCAGTGAACAACCTGCTCAGGTAAGTCATCTACCTTTCACCTGAGGGACCCCATCCTCTCTCCAGGCTCATCCAGGCTCTTATGCCTGGTGTTCTCCTTCTGCAAAGTCCAGAGAGCAGAAAGCTGGGAGGGCTGGATGCAGCATCACTGCTCCTCCGTGTTACCTGCCTTCACTGCTGCCCAGGGCTTTGCTCTCCTCCAGGGCTGCAGCTGGGACCCCACCACCTCCTTGACTTAATGCTCCCGGCTAGGCGGAGCTCTGGAAAACTTCTGGATGTGAACCTGGGGGTTCAGATCACTCGAAAGGTTGGACAGAAGAAGGAAGGGGGTGTCTGGGCATAACATGGTTTGTTTGCCCAAGTCTGATTTCCTGGATTGATTTTCCCATTCGAAAAACCAAACACATGAGAAAAAGCTGTTCCTCCTCGCTACTAAATTTCTGGCTACTTTTTACATGACCGCAGCATAATGAGGGTGACCAGGGCTGGTTTTGACTGCTGGCCCATATTTTTGGAACATCAGAACTGAAGCTCTGGACCTCCATTTTAATTGGCCTTCAGCAGGCAGCGACAAGCATTTCATCCCAACACTGGAACAAGTGTCTGCATGGATATTGCCGATTATACACAAACACTGGATATTTTCTATCAAAACATATTTTGATGAAACACTGTTTTCACCAAATCCCCTTGCCTTTCCAAATCGCCTCTGGGAAGCAAAGTGATACATTTTTGGGTCAATCTGCATTGATGCTTCTTGGAGCTGTCACTTCCATGGCTCATCCCCTGTTCTCTTGGATGGGCCCTGACTAGACTATGTCATCCATGATGCACTGCGGTCTCTTCTCTGGCTGAGACACCATAATTCATGACTGGAATGACAATGACAAAAAGTCAAGCCAACTCAATCTGAACTCCCTCGCCCTTGAGGGAGAAGACAGCCCCCAGGATCTGTGAAGTGCAAGACCTGTCCTTTACACCAGGAATTCAGGCTGATCCAGATAATTATGGTTTTCCCCTTAAAACAACACTGCTCAGATGTCTCGGCAGAGGTTTTTGACCTCTTCAGGAATGGAAAACTCCAACATTTCAACTCTTCCTCCTGCTGAGACAGGAACGAACAGCGTAAGAACGGAATTTGGCCATTCTGATTTCCACGGCCGTCACTCAACAGCTGAGAGAGATCAGTCTGGGAGGCACCGCGCAACCGTCCCAAGCCCCAGTTTGCCAGCTGGGTAAGGACTTGGAGGGGATCCTGGGAAGGCAGCTTTGGATCTGCATCCTTCAGGGTCTGTGCTGAGACAGTGCGCACTGAAACCTCTCAGCAACTCATTGCCACATCACCCTCATCCTCGGTTTTAAGGGACTGAGGAGTAGGTGACGATGCGCAGCGTTACTACCTCCCACACCTCCCATCAGCAATACACTCATAAAAATAGTAAAATCTCATTGGCGAGTGCTTTTTTGACTTTGCAGTGGGCTTCATTCCGGCACATTGTAAATGCCTCTAATTTTGAGATCCTTTCAAGTTTGGTCAGTATTCAGACTTTGTGTGATGTTTTCATGATTGGCAGTGATTTTTAATGGTAACTTAACAAGGTTACAAAGGAAAACAAAACCCTATCTGAATTTTGGTGACTGGAAAAGGAAGAATATATTTCTTTAGCTGTCAGGACAGTGGGTTTTTTGCTACCCCTCACCTCACCGGATTTCAGAACTCATCGATGACAAAATATTGAGGATTCATTTTTCTTTCCATTGAGACTGTGGCTGGCGTTCTTGAATGATTTATCTGCCCAGTTTTATAGATCATGTGTTGTGAGTTAATTTGGGATTGTGACAGCTACTTAAAAATCATCCATTTGGAAAAAATTACTTGCTGTCAGATGAATAAAAATAAGATGATCTCTGTTTCTTGTATACATTCAGGATGACAAGGACTCTTGTAAGCTTCAGATGTTTTTTCTGATTCTGATCCAGCTGTTGGGTCATCTTTCTTGTATTTCATTGGTGGAGACTCAAATGCCATAAAGAAGAAGTGTTTAACTGATGGTCTTGAGTTGGATGCCTCGCATTTACGTGAGTGACAGTGGGATGGTCCATGTAGGGGGGTGTGGGTTGCCATCACTGCTTGTCTGCAGGATCACTGCTAGTCCAGCCCAGCTCTGCAGGTGTCTCTTGGCCATACGAGGATTTTGATATGGAGCTGAGGAGGTGGCCACTCATGGTACAAGCTCTGAGCTCTTCCACAGAGCTACTGTGCTGAGAGCAGACCTGTTGATAGTAAAACAGTATGAGCTGCCTTTGCACCTTGGCTTGCGTGATGTAGCCTGTGCTCAGCTGTGGACCATGGTTTTGCCTTTGTCATCTCTCAGAGCCTCTTACCCACCATAGCGAGAGCTGCCGCCAGTGCCACCACTGGAGGCCCAGTCCACTCGGACATCTCTCTATGGGCCTTCTGAGGCAGAGCACACCCTGGTCTGCTGATGAAAACACTGAGATATTACAGTTCCGGTGACTTTGTGAGGTTTCTCTTTGTCTCTCCCAGTCTGTTGGTTTCCTCTTTGTGATATGCAGCATTTTTTGCTGGTTACCTTCATGCCTTGGCTGTTCTTTAAATTTCCCCTGCAGCCTGTTTTCATATGATACCTTGTCTGCTTTCTGTTGATGTTGCTTGGCTAACATGGACACTCTAGAATAGTCCTTTGGCTTGAATGAATACTCTGGATATGCCATTTAAATATACTGCTTATGTATTTATTTGTCTTTTAGCTTGCTTTTCTTTTAGGGCTCTGCAAATCTTCAATGACAGTAGGTTTGGCTGTACTTTAACAACCTCCACACAGGGGCTAAAGGAATGCTTTTTGTTACTATTATTTTTTATTGCTAACTTCTTTCCAACTTTCTTTTTTCCTTTGGGACTCTCTGAGGATCTGGATCATCTTGGATTCCTCTGCTCCTCTTGCTCACACTTTGCTCCTTTCAATCAGTGACTTTGGGTGCTGCAAATCTGGAGGACCAACCATGAAGCTGATGCGCTCTGAGTCCCAGCTGCCTCACAGCCCCATGGGGAGTACCATGAGGGTGTGCGTGGCTCACATCTGGGCAGGACATCACTGTGTGATCACCTCTGGCTTTGAGCAGGACACCAAGGCAGGAGTTATCAGCTTTGGGGAAATATGTTGAATGCTACTGCATACAAAATGTCTGCATCAAAATGTGGTCTGTGGACAGGAGACCTCTGATTACGGCTATAGTAATGCTTATGAGCCATGCCCAATATTCAGACCTCGCCTCTGAACACCGGGTGGGAGCTATGTCTCTCACCTTTTGGTTTTGAGCTCTTTAGGTCCTTGTTAATGCAACAACTGTGTATTCTCAGCCTACGTCTGTGCTGTGGGAAGGACAGTCCAGATGCACA
>NW_008825616.1:140371-143278 GCF_000699105.1 Pygoscelis adeliae
AGGACAGGAGTCCCCAGACACTTTGCTCTCCACAAGCTTGTTTGGACAATTTGGGAACTACCTCTGTGGGGCTCAGGCTCTGAGTGGTCCCGTCAGCATCTTTCCAGATCCTGCTGAGCCATCGTTCTTGGTCCCCTGAGTTGTGAAGCACTAGAAAGCAGAAATGCCAGATGAGGTGATGCATGATTTATTAGATACAACACTACAATACCATGTAAGCCATAAAGTTCAGGGGAATTTTGGAGTTCATATACATATCAACACCGTGGAGCAAGGAGTCTCACCAGGCAGATTCATGGTAGGAAGAAAAGACATGTGGACATCTTGATACCGGCAAAGTGTCAGCAATTTGGAAGGAAACCATGGAAAAAGCACTGGAGAAATTGCTGAAAGCCCTCGGCCCTCAGGAAAAATGAAAATAACAAAGCCTGTTCAGTTTATTAAACAACACTGTGGATGCTTTCTTGCAATTTTTCATAGCCATATGAAATATATTAAGAGGAAAATATGTCAAGAAAGTTGGTAATCAGTATCAAGTAGCAGATGACATTTCATTTTCTGATCTCACTTTCATGAGCATGTGACTAATAAAAATAGCCCAGATATCTGACATGGAACATGCCAGCACACACAAATTAGTTCTCAAGTGATATTGGAAACATGTCTGCTTGTCTGAAACGGATCATTTAAATTGCACATAAACCTTAAGCAAGGTATGAGTAGTACCTGGATCTTACGAGAAGCCTCCGGTCCAGCATTGACAGAACAGTCTTCAAACAACCAGACGTCATTCTGAATGACATCATTTTATATGATATTATATTCTGGAAATAGGAAAATTTTCCATGGTTAGATAATCTCTCTCCCTGCTCCAATGCGGGCTGGATCCCGAAAGCAAAGTCACTAAGATTTGGTTGGAAATCTGTCTGAAATAGCCCAAGCGATCCAGCTTTTATCTCCTGCTCTTACGCTGGTCTTTGGGCAAGAGGGGTAACATCTGGGCTCTGTGTTGGGTCAAATTCCCAGCTGGTGCTGGCTGATGGGACTCCAGTAACTCTGCTGGAGCTAAAAATTACAGCACATGGCAGGCGATATGGCCCAGTGCTTCTACTGAGCTCCCCCTTTGGTTTTATTTCTGGTTATTTCTGGATGTTTTCAGAATCCCAGTGTATGAGTGGAGATCCAGTTTCTTTCTAGTTCACACTTTGAGCAATCTGAAAAAATTCATGGCACTATTCATGACAGTATGAAGTCGCAGCTTTCCTTGCAATGAGGGACTTCAAGTCTACCACTCAGAACTCCATCCTAAAGGAGTTTTCCTGTCCTAAAAATAGTGAAGCACTGTGGTAGATGGCTTATTCTGGAAGAGACAAAGAGCAGTCACTCTTTCTGCACCACTGTGATTTTGTAGACATACTTATGTCTCCCTCAAATCATCACTTTCACGGGCTGAAGAGTGCCAGCCTGTGTAACCGTTCCCCATCTGGGATCTGCTTCACACCACTGACCATCCTTGTGGCCCTGCTCTGAACTTCAGAGCCTGGCTCTTCTAAAACCACGATTTGGTACTTGCAGAACAGGTGAAAGCGGGACAAATTTTGCTGTTCTCACAACAAAATCTGGAGAATGTGATTTGATTTAGCTAGTGGCACGGTGATAATAGATGCTTGCAGCTGACAGAGCATGTCTCAGACCAGTGAGAAGAAATGGAAGGGAAAACCATACTTCTGACAGTGGGGTGTGAAATCTACTGCCTGGTGTTATATGGGAGTATTTGCTGAAAACTTCCTTCATGCTTTCTTTTTGCTGTTACTCCTCTAAATCCATGCCTGGATTTCAAACCAAGGGGTCAGAGGATAGAAAACAATATCTTTTTGCATCACCAGTTTTGTTCCAACATTTCTAGAGTCTTCGAAGCTACCCCAGAACGGACTGGATGTAGGACGTTTTCATGCCAACGGGTTTAGCAATCCAAGTTCCCTTGAATTTTTTCAGCAACGTCCCTTATGGACACCACCTTGTTATGCCGGTTAATAGGGATTTTGCTGTGGGTGGCAGATGCTGCTGCTGCACTTGAAGGTGCAAATATTCTGTCTATATGAGAAGCACCTCCTAAGAAGGGAAGACTGCTTTCGGATTTCATGAAGTCATGAAAAATGGCTCGAGCACCTCACTGGCAGATAACTCATGTCTGCAAATGTGTTGCACAGGCTTTTAAGCTTGAGTGAGGAAACGGAGGGATGAGGTGGTGATGTGGTCCACAGGCTGGGAGAGGCACTGGGAAGAGGAGCCAGGTCTCTGAGGTCCCAGGCTCAGGCTTGCTGGGACAGGCTGTCTTTCTCAGCTTAAGGTTGTGCTGCCTCCTACGATTCCTGTAACTACTGGACTGAAACCACCAATGTTTTTCAGGATCAGCTCTCTGCTGTGAGCTGAATTTGAACCTTTGCTCATGACAGAAACCATCAGACACCCCAGCACTCGGACCATGAAGGCAGCAGAGTTGCAGAGTGATTATTACCACTCAAGTGGCTCTCAGAAACATTTTGGAAATAGGGACCGGCACCCAAAACTCTTCTCAGACAAGTGTTGTAACCAGGAGGTTTGTGTTCACACTCTTTGTTCCCTTGGGCTCTTTGTTGCATGAAGGCACCATTTCAGCACACAGGGGTAGAAACTTCTGCTGATTTGCTTCTCTGTGACCTCTTGCAAAGTGGGCTGGACTGAGGATGAAATGTAGATTATTTAGACCTTAACTTTAGGCAGCTTTAGCTGAGGGGTGACAGATTTTACCTCTCTCAAGCCTTGGATGTGTTGCCCAGCCCTGGGTCTCCAGGGTGCCCTTGTTGCTATACTTGTAGCGCTAATAATATTTGCATGTCTGAAAATGTAACTGAGACGTTTAGGGGG
>NW_008825616.1:143357-144866 GCF_000699105.1 Pygoscelis adeliae
AAGCCTCACTTTGTGGACTACGGGGCGTGCACTGGCGTTTTTGCTCAGCTATGTTATTGGCCATTAAATTCTCCGCTCCCTTTCTAAATCTGGCCACAGGGCTCGACTTTGCAGACTTTGGCAGGGGTGAATTCCACAGGATGTGGGTCCATTTCCTCTAATTCTTTTAAATATGTCCACTAGTTAACTTTTACTGACTGTTTTCCTGTTCTTATTTCAGGGAGCGGGGGTGAAGCATGGGGGGATGGAGCAGCTCACACCGTGGCATTGTTGGTCCCTCCTGCTGCAGCTGGATGTTCACCTCCTGGTTTTCTTATGACTGGTAGCCACTTAATGGAGGTGCCCAAGTCAGAAACCTCCTTAGTCCAGGCTCCTTCTGCCGTCGTGACCGAGGATCCAGCTCCTCCAAAAAGGGTGATTCCCCTTATCCTAAGGTCTGATTCACCCCCAGGTGTGTGCCTCTCTGCATAGACCATAGGGATGTACTGGAGTGGGCTGAGGCTTTGGTGTCCTCTGCTCTCCTCCTCCCTCGACCCGGTCCCTGCCCAGCACTGGGTTTTATGCATTCCCAGTTCAGGACCATGTTTTTCTCCGCAACTCTTCGATTTTGTGCCCCAGGGTTGGGGACGTGGGGGGAAGATGCCACGATGGGCAGAGCTGGAGAACTGTCACTTCTTCCAGCCCTGTGCCTGGTGCTGGATCCGGGTCTGGGTCTGCCCTTCCCGTGGGGCTGACCCTGCTGTGGGGCAGGCAGGGGAAGAGGAGAGGAATCCCCTGGCACAGGGGCTCCTTTCCTATCCTTGCAGAGACCTGAAGCTGGCTATGTCCCAGCCTTAATGCTCCAAACAGGTATTTTGTTTTAGTGGGGGTGGATGATTATAGGTCTTCCTGGGGTCCTTAAAAACACGCAGGTGGGATGGGGCTCAACTCTCACTGAGCGCAGCAGATCTAAACTATTTCTTGTATTTCAGATATTAATGAGAATTGAGGCCATTATGGTAGATTTCTTACTTCCTTTTTCCCCACTCATCTACACTATTGCAACTTGCCCTATATTCCCCCAAATTGCCATTAGTTACTTACTAGCCCTAAGTGAGAAAGAAAATTTTGTGTTTATTGGGTATTTAAACATTTTCACCACTGGTTTGTATTCCAAAGAGGAACATTTCTTATGGGAAAGAAATTACAAAATGCTGATCTCCAAGAGTATCTAAGTATTTCATTTTGATAATGCTGACCTTGTCTGTTGTGATAATGTTGAATTGCTTCACTTTGGCAATACAGAATGGTTTTGTTTTGAAAACGCCACAATGTTATAATTAGTGATAAAGTGAAATATAAGAAATGTAGCGTGATTTTGAAAGAAGCAGCTTGTAAAATCCAAGCCAAAGCTGAGCGAATCGCAATGATAAAGGGGATAGATGCATTTTCTTTATCAAAAGGAAGTATTTAAACATCATTGAAAGAAAATGGGAAAATAGAAGCAAACTGTTTCATCTTTTTCTCAGT
>NW_008825616.1:144907-155676 GCF_000699105.1 Pygoscelis adeliae
TTACTTCAATAAAACTGCTGCTCCAGCTGTAAAACTGTTATCTAAAACTTCCTTACTGCTCAGATCTAACATTTTTCTTGGGGAGGGTGGCCCACTGTAGGAATGTCCCATAATTCATTTAAGTCGGGATTTCATCTTCCTTTCGTTGTCTAAAACATAGATTTCTTTTCCAAAGGAATGGTCTGGGCACCTTCAAGCATCATGGGAAAGAGGCAGGGTCTTCCATTGATTCATCTCATCCTAAGATGGTGTTTGAATATCTGGGATGAATCACCTGATACAGGGTCCTTCTTTTCTACAGCTGCCTCAGTTTGCTTGGGTGACCATGTCTTACTGACGTTAGTGGATTAGGTCACCTGAAGATGATCATGTTTTTTGGACTGGACCAGAGTGATTCTCTCCTCTGACCTTTGAACAACAGCAGGACACAGCAAGGCTGCAGCAGGACCAACACCTCCCAGCTGAACTACAGCACAGCTAGGAAACGCACATCTGAACCCACCAACAGTCTCCCTGGGATGGATTATACACGATGTCCCACTGGGTACCGTCCCACAGATTGAATACTTTCACCAGTAGGATTTGGTGTTGAATGAAGGAGTCACTGGGTGGAAGCCTGTAACTTCCATGAGCTCAGAATGGACTATCTTTCCCCCTTCCAGTAATCCGTGAACTTCACCAAGGGATCTACTTCCATGAGCTCCAGAGGAACCTGAGCAAACTGGTTGGAGTAAGAAATACTCAGGGTTTCTTCGCCAAGCACAGGGCAGTCTTGGGATGTGACATGGGTATTGAGGTGTTACTATAATAGAAGAAGATAACAACAGTGGCCCATAAAGACTTTGGAAGAACATCAACACCATATGCTCTGTAGTTGAAAGAGTAAGTGTTCGTTTTTACTCTGTGATGTTTTCTTTATTCCTTCTTCTTGCAAGAAAAAAATCCCTTGAACACCGGTTCCCCATCAGTGGAATATCTTTAGCAACGGCAGTACTACGAATTAACAGCCTTCATAAAATTCATAGGTTGGAAAGGGACTGAAGGAAAAACACTCTGCAAAGGTTACTGGGCCAAAGCCCTGGGGCAACTGAAAGCTAAATTAAAAGGGGAAAAAAAATGAATATCCCATACTAAACCAAAAACCAAAACCCTAATGAAAACACTAAAAGCAATGATTAATATGACAACTGGGCAGCTTTCCCTGAAGACATGAATTCCCATCAGGGTAATCAAATTTGTCTTAAAAATGATAAATAGTGCTACCACTAACCTAAAAATGTACCTTGATCCTACCAAGCTCAATCTCTTCAAACACTAGCTGCTTCATTTGAAAAAAAAAGTATTTAAATAAACAAATAATGTAAAACAAAACCCACAGTCCCAACACAGATTTTTTCAAAGTTACCTCAGTCTTTTTTGGCTGTTCAGTCCACTCCCTGGTGTCCAGGTGTAAACAATTCCCAAAAAGAGACGTCTGTATCCCTGAATTCCAGAAAAGGTAGCGCTTTGTCTTTCTTTCCCAAAAAGGCTGTCTTTATGCTGAGTTTCTCAACCAAACCGGGGATGTTTAGGCCTTTTGATTATTTTTCCCCTCCACTTTTTTTTTTTTTTTAAACATTCCCCTCTACTTCCATTGGTGGCCCTTTATTTCTTAATTATATTCTTCTTCCTCTTGCACAAGGCTATCTCATCTTCTTTTCCACTGCCTGCTCCCCACAGATCCCACACTCCTTGGCAAACCTTTGTGCTTCATACCAATGCTCGCTGCCCGCCTTGGCACCTTGGAGATGGACTGGGTCTACCGCGGCTTTCCAGGCCAGGATGAAAAGGGATATTTATGGGCATGGTCATGCAAGACGGGTCTAACACCACGTACGTCCTTGATGAGAAAGCCATGCTCTGAGCTTTCGGTCATCAGTCCTTTCTCTTGCTCTTCATTTTGAATCTTCTTCCCTGCAGCTCCCTCCTTGTAACAGCTTGTGGCTTTTGGAGGAGCAAGTGGAGCTGGGTGAAGACTATGAAGAAAAAGAGCACTTACCTGGACCTCCTGACTACCCAGGAAGTCAAGTGGATGGCTTCATCTTTGCTATGACTTTGCGTTGGTTAACCGGTTGAGAGCAAGGCCAGGCAACGCTACCTTGAGTCAGAATCAGTCGCATTTTCAAGCCTTTAGTGGTGATTTTCAAGCCTTTTCTTTCTGTGTTTCTCCCTTTTCCTCTTTGTTTCTCTATCAGCCAGGAGCCCTAATCCTGACACTGCTGGGCTTCCTGTTTATGTTGTTGTAAAGTGCTGCAAAGGAGACAGCTGGGCATATAGGCTTTCAAGCATAGTTTCTCACCGGTCCTCTCTTTTAATTAGCTAGACAGCTACTTAAACCTTCCCTACGCTTGAGAAACACCTTTATAGCAGAGATGACAGTAATTTACCCTTCCCGGGCAGGATACGGTGGCTTTGGCACCAAAGAAAATCGGTCCCAGATGAATCAGGCTGCAATCTGTCAATTCAAAATAGAAGTGGCTTTTGTGTTTTTTCACTTCTGCATTTCATCACTGATTCTCAGAGGCAAAACTAAATGCATTGTCCCTCATTATCCCAACGAGCTCCCAATCATTTCAAAATTCGTCTGTGGCATGTTTTCCCTTTTCTTGCTAAAAATGAATAATAGTTTGTCATTTAAAATCTGTCATGGTAGCAGCAGGGAACAAGTGAGTAGGTGCCATCCTTCAGCCTCAGCCCCCGGGCTCTTAATGAGGGTCTGATGCCAGTGAGAGAAATCTTCATGCATTTTAAGCAGAGTGCTGCTGGGATTAAACAACAGAGAAAGGCAGGTCTAGCTGACTGAGAATTGTCCTTGGGACACTGGATTCAGAAGAGACTGCCCAAGATTTTGGACCTCTTTGTGCCATTCTCTCATTTTCTTTGCTTTTGAGGCAGGCAGAAATGTTATGGCCTTAGTTTTTCTTGTATTCATCCTCCCTGCAGGGATTTGCAGATCTGCTTTATTGTTCACCTTTGAAGCTTTTAAATATCTCCTCCACCTGCAAGGTCTACAAAGGGCTGAAAATTTGCTGGCTAGGCAGCTTAAACAGCTGTCATTTGGCTGTCACCTTCTCTCAAACTGGGACAAGGATAATATTTAAAGAGGTGGAGCTGCGGTCCATGGCTGGTGCTTCAGATTGCTATGATACTAGTATCACTACGTATGGTAAAATCTTCATTATTGAGCTCTGCATACCAGTAAATCTTCCTACTGTGGCTTCGACATTAACAGGAAAAAATCATTTTGGTTGATATCGGTAGTGTCCTCCTGGAAAAGGAAAACATTTAGGTCTTTCTGTATGTGGTCTTTTCCTGCAGTGGCCACCTTCTAAAAGAAAGTACAATAGATATGGGCTTCTTGGAAGTAAGTAGGCACCTATAAACATTGGCAGACGAGAGGCACATGAGATGCACCGGGGGAGCGCATCCACAGTTTGGTAGGACGAACTGGATTTCTACAGAGCCCCTGCCCCAACGGAGGCAAAGGGCCATGAATAATGATAAAAAAGCAGCTGGCAGCAATGCTATGCCACCTCCCTGAGAAGGCATAGGCAGACACCAAAAGCTCTTTTTTGCCAGTGTTGTTGGATTCCCAACAGGAGTTTCGTCGGTGGAGCTATTTGAGGTGTACTAGTCCTTCCACATCTTGCCAAACAAGGCAAATTGTGTCTCTGGGGCACAAGCCTGGCTGCAGTAGCTCCCAGATGTCCTGCCGGTCTGCAAAGTGAGAGGTGAGCATTGGTATGATTTTGAGAAGTTTCATGCAGAAAAAAAGTGTGTTTGAAACCTCGTGTTCACTGGAGTGTATCCTTAAGATTTAGGATTGGAGACTGATGAATTCCTGCCTCAAAAGTATTTTTGATCTCTGGTTGATCTCAAGCTGGATTCAGCTGACTAAACAAGAGGTGTCTACATCATACACAGTAGCTTCTGAACCAGTTAACCTGGGCTGTCCTTGTCAATGAGTCCGGTTGACATCACCAGTGGAGCTTAGGTTACAACCCATCTCACCCTGAAGTGGATGTCCAAGACCATCCAGCTGAACCACGTTTCTCACCTCTAAGGGGGTCTGGGATGACCATATCAGCTTGAAGACTTTTCTAGATGAGATGTCAGGAGTAAAGAGCAATGAGTCACACCTCATCTCTGCAGCCAGAGACAACAATAAATGTTTTTTTCTCACTTGCAAAACTCGTATCTCTCCGAATCCTGTTGTCCGTGTCTGACATCTAGACTTCCGTCATCTTTTCCAGTGTCCCACTTCTCCCCTGATGAGCGTAGCTCCAGCTGCGCTGTGGCAGTGCATTACATTTCATTGAGCACAAGTGGTAGTACATCCCAGTGCAATCAGTAGAGCATTTTTATAGGTACAATAACATTTAAAAGGTTTTACTTTGAACTATGTCCCGTATTCAGGGAGAAGAGACATATGCAGGTAGTAATAATGTTGTCTGGAGCCACAAATGGTTTCAAAAGAAGCTCTGACCCGAATGATTGAGTGTCCTTGGCCACTTATTGCAGAAACGAGAGCAAATGAATAAGATTTTGGAGTGATGGGTGACTAAGGGTAAGGCTGTGAAGGATATGGTTTGTAATAAGCCCTGAATGTGATGGACTAGCAACCCCCCAAGGTGAATGAACTGCCAATTGCCTGCCTGTTAACACTCATTTCCACCCCGCACTGCTTGCTATCCTTTTTCCTCTTGTTTTCCAAGTGATTAAAATAATTAGGTCAAACACGGAGCGATTGTTTATCACCTGTTTTTCATTTAGACTCTGCCTTCTTTGTCAGACCTGATAAAGGGATTATGTGCTTGGAGGCTTTTTATATCATCAAGTCTAATAAAGAAATTACCTCTCCCAATAAGTAGTAGATCTATAAATATACGTGACCTTGTTAACTATGGTGGGATCTATTGGGATCTTCAAGTATTCACTGGAGGCATATGTGGATTTAGTTTTAAGATCAGGGAGGCACCATAGAGACAACGGATAAACAACCTGTTGGCAAACACGGTAGGATTCATGAAGAGCCACAGCCTACCCTCCTGCGTAGAAAGCTGCTACTGTTAGGTGTCTACCAAACTTAGAGGACTTGTTTCAGCAAAGCTGGGATTCAGGGAGGTGGAAGGAAAAAACCCCTTTGTATTTCACCCTACGCTTTTCTATATATCAGTCAAGCAGTGGAACAGGTTGCCAAGAGAAGTTCTGCAGTCTCCATCCCCGGAGGTTTTCAGGACCCAGCTGTACAAAGCTGTGAATAACCCAGTCTGATCTCAGAGCTGACCTTGCTTTGAGCAGGAGATTGGACTAGAGAGCTCCTGAAGACCCTTCCAACCTGAGTTATTCTGTGATGCTATGATATCCAACTCCATAACTTGGAGCTAGGCCACAGCGTATCTCCAGAAAAAAAGCATCTGGTCCTGATTTAGAGAATGTAAGCAAGGCCATGTTTTGGGTAGCAGCTGAACGCATCCATAACTAATCTCCCATCATATGACAAGGACCATATGTCATGCCATGTGGCGATAACTGAATGGGAGTGAGGGGGATTATTACATCCTCTTTCATCTCCAGGATAAATCTTCTCGATGGAGAATCTGTATTTCCTTAGTGAAGTTGTTCCATTGATTGAATTATGCTTGCCATTAAAAGAATAATTCTGTGCATAATTACTACTTCGGAGCTTTCTGGTTTTCACGCCCATTAGGGGTTTGTTCTGTCGTTGCCTCTTACACGAAAGAGTCTCTGAAATATCAGATACGTTCTGTCATTGTATATCTTTCTCAGCTAGGACAGGATCGTCTTTTAACCTTCTCTACCACGTTTGAACTCCTCAATGTGCTCAGCTTGGGTCTTGGCAAGTATCCAAAACGCAATAGGACAAGCAAGCTGTCCCTTGTTGCAAAGCCCCTATAGGTCAAAGTGGTCTGTAATGATTCACAAATGATTCAAGCAAGCCAGCGCCCAGTGCTAAGTGTTCCTCGCATGATTTATAGGTTTACCTTC
This sequence comes from Pygoscelis adeliae, assembly GCF_000699105.1. Lineage (NCBI taxonomy): Eukaryota > Metazoa > Chordata > Aves > Sphenisciformes > Spheniscidae > Pygoscelis > Pygoscelis adeliae. Next base: position 150,956 of record NW_008825616.1, read on the forward strand.
AAAAAAAGGAAAGAGAATGCAATGTGATTGCAGCTTCTAGTTATGATTTCAGAGCAAAGGCAGCTGACACAAGACCAAGGTGAGCTTCACTCTTAGCCAGAGGGCACGTAGCTCAGAGAGAACCTCATGGTATTGTGGGAGTCATAGAGATGAATTACCATGTTACAGAGTTGAGGAAGCAAAAGATGGAAGAAGTTTAATGAAGAACATATATTTGCCCGTGCTCCCCTGCAATAATCTCTTCTCTCTCAGATAGAACAGGCTGAAATTATAACACGTGCTGAAGCATTTACACCACTGTCAGTCCCTCTGGTCGATGGAGAGACCAAGAGAGATGGGGACCTTGAATTACTACCTGGAGATGACTTTCTCTCTCTACACAGGGAGAGGAAAAAGACTCCAAAGTTAGATCTTCATGTAGTTGGATGAAGTCATGCCCTAGGTCTACAAGTCCCTTTGCATACCATGGCCTTGAGAGCAGGATTCAGCAAAATTCACAGGTCCATTTAGGCATTGATAGCTTTTTGACAGCTAAAGGTGAGCCAGAGCTCATTACTCCCCTACAGGCTCTGGGCAGAAATGGGTACTTCCAGAAAGCAGTTCACTCCATAGTAGGATATGTATCTGTCGTGGTTTAACCTCAGCCGGCAACTAAGCACCACGCAGCCGCTCGCTCACTCCCCCCACCCGGTGGGATGGGGGGGAGAATTGGAAAAGCACAAGTGAGAAAACTTGTGGGTTGAGATAAAAACAGTTTAATAATTGAAATAAAATGATAATAATAATATGATGATAATAATAATAACAACACACAAAGCAAGTGATGCACAGTACAATTGCTCACCACCCGCCGACCGATGCCCAGCCAGTCCCCGAGCAGCGGCCCCCCCCCGGCCAGCTTCCCCCAGTTTATGTACTGAGCATGACGTCACACGGTATGGAATGTTTCTTTGGCCAATTTGGCTGTGCCCCCTCCCAGCTTCTTGTGCCCCTCCAGCCTTCCCAGTCGGTAGAGCATGGGAAACTAAAAAGTCCTTGGCCAGTGTAAGCATTACCTAGCAACAACTAAAACATCGGTGCGTTATCAACTTTGTTGTCATCCTAAATCCAAACCACAGCACTGTACCAGCTACTAGGAAGGAAATTAACTCTATCCCTGCCGAAACCAGGACAGTATCTAAGACAGGTCAGACCAGTTTGTCTTCGGAGACATCAGTGGCTATAAAGAGTTCCCATCTTGCTCAGATGTCAATACCAAACTTCTAGACACACAGTGTTTGGAGCAGATGAATGCTACCTCAGACTTGCTTGAAATAAGTGGCAGGTGATGTCCCCAAGACTTCATTGACTCTGAGGTAGGTGACTAATTACTTACGTGAATCCAACTCCCATCCTGTCTCCCCCTTTACACTGTGTAATAACTAGTTGACTCTCTGTCATGATGCCAAGACATCTTCCCGGGGATGGACTCTGATGCTTGCTGTTTCCCCAGAAAATCCCTTTTGAGAAGCTCACATGTTCCACCCTGCCTTGGCTGTGCACATGACAGACCATGGCCTGGCTTAAACAGATACCTGGGGTGGTGAAGGGTTTTGGGAAGACTGCTTCTAAACATCTACCTCTTTAAACTGCTCACCAGCTGCCTTTTTGTTTTTTTTTTAAGTCCTGTGCTGTGCCCTGCCCTGCGGTTCCTGCCCTTGGGTGTGCTTGGACAACGTAGTAAGGAGCTAGGAGTGCCCCTGGTCTGGGAGATCATGAGACCAGGGCTGCTCAGTGTATGATGTGGTATCAGTGTATGATGTGGTATCAATGTGCTCACAGACTCTAGGGCTACCATGAGGTGGCAAAATCCAGCTCCAGTTTGCAGAGGTGCAAACAACTGTACATGACAAGAGCATTGCAAGCTACGGCCTTTTTCACACCAGGACTCCTCCTTCCATCTTTGCAGACCTCTGTCTATGGGCTTGCTCTGGTCATCCTCCACCCGCAGTTCTCCTGTCTGGTAACAACAGGGACAATTTGCCTCGTCTTCCTCAATGTCAAAATCACCAAAATGATCTTCCCACTTACTGTCAGTCTCCCAGCTGGTGGGGGCTGCCCCTTACTCAACCACGCTCCACCGAAGCTCAAGGAAAGTTTCCTGTCCACCTCACCAGGTTCAGGATTGGGCCCTTCTGGCCAAGTCATGAGTGCTTTTTCCTCCTCCAGCACTCCCAAGGCGCTTCAACGGTTAAGCCAGCAGGACTGGGTTGCCACTGTACTGGGAAGAGGGCATCAGTTTTCCTGCCTGTAAAGTGCTATGGCATGGCGTGAATGCATTTGTAACATGAGCCAGAAAAACAGTCCGTGGATGCTATTGAAGATAGCCCCAACAGCGAGCCCAGGGCTGCGCTCACCACTGAATATGATCCTCTGCTAAGCACAAAATGCACACGTGTCCTTGTTATTCGTTCTCAAGCAACGCCCCCGCCACCTCTCCGAACCCCGCCAGGAGCCAAGGTCTTGTGATGCTCTGCGTATAAAGAAACCACAGTCCAAGGTTGCTGCGTACCCCCAAAAATCTTAAAAATGCAGAGATGGCTTTGACAGACCTCCTGCCTGAATAGCATGACTGCTATTTAGAGTGCATGGCTTGTAAATAACTGCACCAAGAGAGGGGTTGTTTACTGCAGCGTTGTCTCTGTGACTGGTGCTGAATTCCATGTCAAAAAACCCCCCAAGGAGGTTTCAGCTTCCCCCCGCTTCGTAGTGATTTGGGTATATTTTGGGACAGACTGCTTTGACGACAGATGATGGTTGAGGTGCGACAGGCACTCTGAGACCGCTTCGCCCTAATAGGAGATTTCAGCTTGTTTTCATCGGTCGCAAACATCAGTGGTTTTATATCGCTCTCGCTTTACCCAGGGGAGCTGGACCGAGTCAGAGCATCGTGTGAGGGTTTGCTTGGTTTCTTGAAGCACCCACCGTGCACAAACTCCAGCCCTGCCCAGGCTGACCGACTGCAAAAGGTCACCCCCGTCTCCCCCCCAGCATCTTTCCTCTCCCATGAATGCCTGCAAGAAGCAATCAGATTTAAGGAGAGCAGGGCCAACCCTGGGGATAACCATCCTTCATGAGCTGGCTTTGCTGTGACCAACCTGCCCGACGCTGATATTTTAATTAAAGTGTTTTTTGCTTTCTTACACGTTTTTCTCTGATAAGCCTGGTACTCCGATCTAAAACCTCTCACAGCCCCTCACGTGGTTTGTCCTAAATACTCTAATCTCTGGGGCTCCTTTCTATCTTCCACAGACCTGACTTCCTTCTCCACGTTATTTCTGTGCAGCAATGACACTCTTATCTAACTAGGATATCTACTTAGCAATTTCCTCCCTTTGTTGTTCACTTTTGGCTCTCCGTGGCTTTTACGAAGTCGGTGGTTTATCTACCAAGTTGCGCGCATAAACCTGTTTTACCCCAGCTCTGAGGATGCTGGGTCCTACGGCCGCGTTTGCAAGCTCTGGCCAGCAAGAGGAGGGATTGACCCAGTGTAGCAAGGGAGCAACCATATATCAGGCGAGGAGCAGGCAGGCTGGGAGGGGACGAGGGCTGCGCTGGCTGGGCACGCCAGGCATGGCAGATGCGGGTTGTGGTTGTCCTCGGAAAGGGTTGGCAATACTGACACCTCCGCTGGCGTGGGGATCCCTATGGTGAAGCTGTCAGTCTCTAGACCTCCTCTTGTGGCAAGTTGCTCTGTATGTTGGTACCCACCGGAGGCAGATTTTTTGGGTGGGTGGGCATCCTGCCGGATACAGGCATCCCCCTGTCTCCCCGGCCCTCCCACGGCCGTGGATTTGGCCCTGCCACCCTGTCATGTGCCGTGGCTCCAGCAAAAGACCTACACGGTGGTGCTCTGGAAAGGGTGTGGGACCAGAAATACAGGTATCTGCTAGAGCAGGATGATGAAGGCATCCCCATGCAATCCTGCACGAGCTGCCCCAGACTTTTCTCTTCACTTACCCAACTCTGTGTTGGCATCCCAGACAAATTTGCTCCCTGCTGGTGCTGGAAATCTCGCTTTTTCTTAGCTGCAGATGTTTCTGTATGACATCTCCTGCACGGCCATTTGCTGCTGTCTTTTTGTTTTTCTTTTCCAAGAAAATAACTCCACCAACAGCAAACCCCAAACTGCCTGTATTGTTGTGGGCCTGAATTGCATGTTCAAAATCCCTGTTTTCTGATGTTTAATTGGAGCTGAACCCTACTGCAGACTTCCCTCCTGGGGGGGCTGCAATTTTCTTTCTGCTTGACCTGACCACTTGTTTTCAGAAGTGTTGCAGGAACCCAGTATCTTTGAGAGCTTCAGCCCCGTTCTTGAATGCAGCTGGAACTGGCCAGTGGGTAGCACAGACAGAAATACACATGATGAAATAAGGTTCTTTTCCTTAAAAGCCAGCCAAAAACATCCCTCTGAGGTGCACCGTTACAGCCTATATTGTTCCATCAGGCCCCATAACTTCAACATTTGGAGACGGGAAGCTAAATTTAGGCGTGTTACTATTTCTATTTTAATATCCTGGAATTGGCTCAGAGTCCGACACTGGATTTTACATTCTTCTTTGCCAAGTTCCTCCCACTCAGGAGTCCTGCCTCGATGGTGGCTCCACTTATGACACGCCTGCCAGTCCCCCCCAGCCTGATACGGTTGGGAGGTTTGATCGAGTTTCATCATGGTGATGAAA
>NW_008825616.1:155750-167436 GCF_000699105.1 Pygoscelis adeliae
CATCCTCCAATTTAAGTTGTCAGAGTGGGGTTGTACTCACTGCAGGTGCCCTCCATGGGCAATGGAGAAGGTGGTTCACCTCCTGCTTTTGCTTGTGGCTCTGCCCTGACTCTCGCAGGCAGCGAGCATGAGTAGTTCCTTAGACTGGTGCCTTGGGAAGGTGCTTGAAGGGACTTGGAATAATTTTGACCCCACGTGGCAAAAAGAAGCACTGACCTAGCTCCTGTGACGGGGTTTGCAGCTGACATGGCAGGGGTGCAAGTGGAGCTGGGCTTCTGGACCATGCCTTGGAAACGTGCTTGCTTGCAGGCTGGGCTGAGCACTGCAAGGGCCAGTGCTGCAACCATCACCTCTTTCCTGGACTGGTGCTCCTCCCTTGCATGGGACCAAAGTGGCTGGGGGACAGCAGATACGGCTCATCAGCCCCTGGGAGGAGGGGTTAGGGACTGGGAGCCGGGACACAGGGCTGTGCAGCATGTGCTGCGGCTGCAGTGGCATGGGCGTGAAATGAATTCCCCTTTGCCAGGACACGATGGACTTACTGCTTTGAGCTAATGCCACCTTCACCTCCAGGCCCTGCAAGACCTAACCTGGACAGATAAAGGACACACTGACTGAGGCTTGTGGCCCTGCTGCTTTAGAAACAGCCATAACAACCATGGCCACGGCATTTCCTGACTTTTCAGTGCTTAGCCAAGGAAACTTGCTTTTCACACAGGGTATCTTTTTTAAAACCTCTATCTATAATATCCTAAGGAGACTGTCGGTATGTAGTGGCTCCTAATAAAACAAGAGTTAGCACACTGTGGCATGGAGGTATTACACCACAGACAACACCACCCTGCACTTAGAATAAGAAATGGCTGGTGTTTCTCATTTTAAGAGTGTCACGGAAAGCAAACACATCTATTTTTATTTCTCTCTCTCTCTCTTCCCCCCCTCCCGGTTGGAGTAATATCCCTGTTGCTCTTTGGTGCACATCGCTATCAGGAGCGAGGACAGAACTGCCTTTTTCCAAGCCATTCCTGACTTCCCAGCTAACTCCATCCACCCCACGCTGGAATGTCGCTGTGTGTCTTTGATCAGTAGCTATGTCCTCCTGGTCACTCCTACCCAGGCTCCTCTCTCATTGGTCTCCACCATTGCAGCCCTCCTGACCTTTGTTTGATGGTCCTGTTTGTTCCTGCTTTGGTCTCCAGGTGCCAGGGCTGCAGCAGAGCATTTGGTGGTGGTGGGATCTTTCCACTGAGAAAGGGAGCGGGGTGCTGATGCTATCAGGACGGTTCAGAGTCCTGACTCATGCAGTTGCACTTAAAAAGTAATTGAAATGAACTCTTTTCTTGCTTTGTGGCCTATGAGATACGTATTGATTCCCTTTTGTTCTTGGCCTTTTTCTTCCCGGATCAAAGTTGAAATTAGTTTCTGGAAAGAAGGTTTGGCTTTATTGAAGATCCTTGTTTTGGGATGAAGGTATTTGTGTGTTGATTGAGTTGCCTATTTTCTGCTTTCTTCTGGCTGTTCCTGTTGAAGATCTCAAAACACTTCACATGAAACTAAAGGACCTTATCTTCTTCTTCAAAGCCGTCCAAGTTTGGCCTAAACTAGGGAAATGTAGCCCTGTCTGCAAAAGGCTTCTCCTCTTCTTGCTGGAGAGACAGAAGAGTCCACCTCAGGCACAGGACCTCGGCTTGCAGAGGGGGGGCTTTGTCTTGGGGTGTCTCAGGGACCACGAAATGAAGCTGGTGTGTCTATTTGGTACTGCTGGGCATGTGTCTCTGTGGTGGGCTGAGGAGCAGAGACATGAGCAGAGACAGTTGTAGTATGGCAAAGCTCTGGAAGAAAAAATAGCTCAAGCACCCTGGCAGGAGGAGGGACAAAGCCATCCTGCGTCTCCCTGAGGTGGGTCCTAGCCCATCTGGAGGATCCATCCTGATCAGTCTGATATTGCCCCTGACCGGCCACCCCATTTGGAGGAGTACCTGAGCTCCAGGCAGCATCGCATGCCTGCCTGTGAGACAGCACAACCATCTCATTACTCATAATTACTAATTATTAACGGTGTCAGGTTGTGCCTCGTGCATTGTTGACAACCTTCACTAGCTTCTGTGTAACTTCATTTTGTGGCAAGTCAGGAAGTTATTTCCATTACGTATCTCAGCTTATTTTCATAGGTGATTTTATAGAGCTCATTTAAAAATAGACTGGGTTTTAAAATACTTTTTTCTAAGAAATTCTGTTTCTTGGTTTTCCCTTTTCTTAGTTTCATCAGACATAAAGAATATCCAATGTCTAGAGGCAAGTAAAACAAAAAGAGAAAGAGAGGAAAGCAAAAAGAGGGATGCAATTAAAAACAAATCACTGTTCTGTCATTCCTTCACCTCATAAAGTCTTGAACTGCTACAGGAAATATAAACAGAGCAAAAATAAAGGAAAGTAGCAGTAAAAGCACGGTGAGCAAAGAAAGCTTTTGGTGGACTGGCACGTGTTTTAAATGGACCATATATTGTTGCCAAAGAGTTTCATATGCAGAGGGACGGCTCATGCACTGGGAGGATTTTAATGGAGAAAACCAAAATCCCCCCCTTCAAACTTTGAGAGAGTCACATTTTGCTATTCCTTAATTGAGATATAACACTTGCTGTGAGTCCTACCGGCAAGGGAGTTGTTTTAGGCTGAATTCCGTTTTTCTTCAGGAAAAAAAAGAAAAAATGATGGGCATCGGAACAGAGGCTGTTCTGCAAATACTTTGTAGCCTCAGAGAAAACAGGACCAGAAGAGACTTTCGGCAATTGTGTGAGCCAGCTTCTGACCTCAAGGCAGGGTGAGAGCTCTGTGAACCACTCCTGAAAGATGTCTCTTTAGCATGTTCTTGAGACCTCCAGGGATGATGTCATTAACTCTATAGGCCACCAACAATTTCAGCTCTATTTTTATTAAATGTAGAAACTTGGTAAGGCTGTTCAGGTCTTTATGGAAAGAACCGGATGTTACGATTATTTGCATCCTTTGAAACGTTAACTGTATGTTTACTTGCAATATTTTTAGTATTTGTCTCACCTATCAGAGGAAACCTTTCCGTTCAGATACATTTCACATTTGTAATCGGTGCCTCAGCTGAAATCAGCCATAAAAAATGACTCAAACCGCTGACATACAAATGAAGGAGGAAGGGATTAGGATATGGGTTAGTGAGACACAGAAAGACTTTGTGCATGGTTTAAAGACCTCAAACTGAATGAGTCCTGCTCTATTAAGTCTTTGGGCCAGCCCCTGAGCCTCTTCTCCAGGCAAGGCAAGGAAATGGCTCCTTTGTAGGTTTTAGAGGGCCATTTGCTTGTCCTGGGCACCTTTCATTCGTTTGGTCATTGACGGGAACGTCCTGTGTGCTCAGAAATAGCTGAGACTGGGGTACTGGCTGAAACGACGTGTGTGCTTTGACTCTTCCCCTCCAGAGGTACCCAAAGATGTGCTTATGCAGAAACCCTGTTTGTGCAGAATTTAATTTTATAGCCAGCCCCCAAGGTCCCTCACGGAGACTCTGGCACAGCTGGGAACCGAGCACTCACATCCAGATCTCAAATGTGCAATGCAGCAGAAGTTTCTCTGCAGAAGATCCTTCCAGCCTTCAAAAGTGTTTGGCACCTGGAGGTGGTGAGAGTGTAGCCTCTGGATTGCTGAGGAAGGCATCACTGCAGAGCACACCATCTTTCCCGCAGAGCCTGCCTCTCAGCCCTAATTATCTTTTGGACGGTGACATGAGCCAGTGGTGGGCCAGGGGAGGTCTCTTCTTCGAGGAAAGTGTTCAAAACGAGCTCGCAACCATGTATGAAATCTCACAGAAGTCCACAGCAATCCTAATCTAAGCGTGCTTGTGTAATTTCCCAGTTCAATGCTTTTTTTTTTCCACATAAGATTCCTCCTTGGCCTGTTTAAAGGACGTTTTCCTCAGCTTCAGAGGCTAAGCAAGCTGCAATACTTTCATTTACTTCTTAGAGGCTGCGAAAGGGAAAGTTTCAAGAAATATAAACAAAGGATTAACACTGCTAAAACTGAAGAAACACCTTGTTATTGTTGATGCCTGACCACCTTTGGCTTGCACCAGGTCTTCGGTGCCTTGGCACAAGTTTTGCTGAAGTTTTATTCCTGCATCTTTCCTCCCAGCTCTTTTTTCATGTGTTGTTCAACATTCAGCTCCGATGACCTTCTCCGGTGTGGACTGTTCGTCCTCTTGGCTTAGCGAGGGTCCAAGGTCTGACTCAATCCTTTTTCTTTCCCTGCTCAGCATGTTATAGCCGTGCATGCTCATCTTGTTTGCATTTTTTTTGGAAAAGGCCCCAGTGGGAAGCTTGAGTCTTGTGGCACATGGCAGGCATTTCACTCTGCAATTATCTATCGATGCTGCTAATCTGCTTCGAGTGGAGCTGGCCATGCTCAAAACGTGCTTGTGGCTTTCCTCATCTTTGGCTCTTTGCTGTGGTTTAGGCCCTTTCTGAATCCCCCAGTGTTCAGGAGGAGCCAGAGCAGTTCTCACACTCTATTTTCTCTCCTCCTTTACTTTTTCCCTGGCATTCTCTAGGTTTTCACTTGCATTCCATGTTGTTTTTTAAATGCACGTTGAAAACCTTATGTTCCCCAGGTTTTTTTCACATTGGATGTGAAAGGAAGATTAGTCTCTATATTAAATCTGTTTTCCCTTCTTTCTCTCCTTCCCATCTCCTTCACCTCTTCCCGCGGGTCCGTTGTTTCCAGACTTCTCTGCTCCTATCAATGTCCCAACAGCTTTCAGCTATTCATGCGTGTCAGATATACGTCAGGGTGTTTGAGTCTCATCACCAGAAGGAACTTTCCAGTGGAGGCATAAACCCCTTTAGGAAACCTACCTTTATGAAATACTGTATATAAAGCACTGCCTGAGGGAGATCAGTTACAGAGCAGAGAGGCAGCACAGGCTTTGCTCTCTGTAATAATTTGCTTTTTTGCCAAGAGAGCATAAAACGTACCATGCTAGCGATGAGAAAAAATTCTCATCCTCTTTGCGCAAACAGAAAACAGCAGATAATCAAGACTGTATCTGTTGACTTCGGTTAGTAAGATCATAAATAACCCATAGGATGATCCGGACTGCTGCAGAATATAAGCTGGAGATGTCATCCAGCGAGTCCGACACCAGCCTATATAATGAGGGGACCGTTGGTTTCAAGGACCTAATTCTCATTTCTTTCCCGGTAGCAATATTTAAAAAAGGACTCAGAGGAAATGAAAAGTGACACCCAAAGCCCATATTTCTAGGGATAACCTGCCCCATTTCCAGAGGATTATTTGCCATCACTATGAAAAATCTGCGCCGAGTACCTACTTTGAACGTGTCTAAACTCATCTTCCACTTTCACACACCATTTGAGCTCGCTTCTGCCTTTTTATTGTAAGTCTTTCTCCTGTTGCAGCTTTGTGTAAACTATGATTGAACTGCTTCTCCAGGAGTCTTGCCCATGTCAGGAGAACTATGTGACCCGAGAGGGCTCTTTTATTTTCAGCATGGTGTGATCCTCCACAGTGTTTTGCATCATCTTTTGTCTCAACTTCCATCATGCCATGCATGATTGATTTGTCTGCTTTCTACTAGGCTTTGCTCAGTTATTTGTTATCTCTATTTGGGCACCATTGTGTTCAAATCAATGAAGTCATCTGCTCAATTTCAATGGCCATAAAAAATAAAGTAGGAGCTGGCAGAGGGTTATTTTGAGATCAAACACATTTGTGCTTGCTTGGCTGGTGGCCAAGAGACCATAAATGTAAAATGGGACAGTATAGTCTTCCCTTGACTATTGCACTCTGGTTTTATGTTCAAAACAACACAGCAGAAATAGAAAAGGTCTAGACTTGAAGCTAAAGAAATGCTACAGCATTTCTGGAGCAAGGGACTTCAGAAATGATCCTAATCAGTCTCCAACAGCTTCCCATAGCTGAGTCTCTGTTGAACTTCCCTGGAATTATACTTGAATTACAGCAGCAAGAGAGGATGATGAGGCCCAGTAATTGGACGTGAGACTGACGTGTTAACCAACAGCCCCAGCCCAGTGTAGCTACAGACCGAGTCTGCTCTGGGTTATGCCGTTTTGCACAACTGCACCCTTGGCTGGTTGACAGCAAAGGCAAGTGGCTCGTATCTGTAGTGCTTGGACCAAGTAGGATGTTCCTGCATCCCCATCGTCCTTCCATGGGTCCAGCTTCTCATAGAATCCTAGAATGGTTTGGGTGGGAAGGGACCTTTTGAGGTCATCTAGTCCAACCCCCCTGCCGTGGGCAGGGACATCTTCAAACAGATCAGGTTGCTCAGAGCCCCGTCCAACCTGACCTGGAATGTTTCCAGGGATGGGGCGTCCACAATCTCTCTGGGCAACCTGTGCCAGTGTCTCACCACCCTCAGCATAAAAAATTGCGTTCTTATATCTAGTCTGATATCTCCTCTTATGTCCTGATTCATTAAAGGTTTCCACATCTTTGATATTGGACTGGTGAAGGAGTTGGTAATCCTCACGTACTCAACCTCAGACACACAGCGTTTCAACGCAAAATTGGGGTCTTTGTGGATAATGCTTTCCAAAACATGTCTGCTTTTCACTGTGAGAAGTCCAATTTGCGAGAAAAAACCAAAGACCTTCCTTTTGATATGTTTCTCAGGCGATTCACTGAATTGTTAGTGTGGTTTCTGTTGTTGCTACCCTTCCTTGCGGATAGGCTTCTCTGGTAAGGCTGCATCTCCCAGGGCTTTTCCTTGAGCTCAGAGAGCAGGAAACGGGTGTCTCTGCAAAAAGTTTTCTCTGGACATATTCTCCATATTCTCTGGACGTATTCTCCAGGGTTGTCTTGTGCTAATGAGATAAAAAGTGTAGTGTGCCAAAATTTATGTGCGGGCATATGTTTGTGTGAGTGTGTGCATATATGTGTACACGCACGTGCATGGGTTGATGCCTGGGGTGCTGCCTATGCCAAGGCACAGGTCTCGCCCATGCTGGCAGAGTCCCTTATAGACTCCCCTCCCAAAACACACACCCGGCTAAGGTTGTCTAGTTCATACTGTCTACTGGGAACAGTTTCTGCTCCTGAACAGTGCGTTTCCTAGGAGGGCCATTATTAGCACGACCATGGAGCTTGTCAGCAATTAAATGGTCTGGATGGCTATGTGATAGAAGTCCTTTGCAGACCTCAATGTGATGGAGAGTGCTGTGTTTAAACCCGATTAGGAGGGGAGTGGACTTGCTCCTACCAAGGGAGCGGTTTCTGAGGAAGGGAACAGAAATTGCAGGCAGCAAAGCTCGTCGAAAGTGGCTTTTAATTATCACTTCAGGACCTGCCTGTGATTTCAGACACAGCAGATTCTACTGAACCGGACAAAGCAAATCCAGTACAGCCCTGGTGTGGAGTTATATGCCACTCTAAAGAAAAGGTGAACAAAGTTAGCCTCAGGCTGACACCTTTAAAAAGAATTTTTTTTGCCTTTGGAGGGAGATTCTTGTTGCATTCATCTTTTTCCTCTTTTAACAGCCATAGATGAGAAGGAAACAGGATTTCTGATAATGACACTGAACAAAGTTTCAGGTGATGGGGATTCAATTTGTGATCATTACCCACCTGGGAAATAGCTTAATGCCTCTCTGAACTTTAATTCCAAAGCCTGTATAGAGAGGACAAAAATTCTTCCTTTGCTTTCCTTGCATCAGACCTCAAATGCCTGTGGGCTAATGCAAGGTGCTCCCCTTTTCCTTCCACCTCCACATCTTGCTGTGGCACTCTGGGTGCTCCCACAATATAAACTGTAATTTCAATAAGGCCAACCAGCTGTTCCTGAAGGAGAGGACACTCCTGAACCCCCCCCCAGAGCTCCCAGCCTTCGTCAAGTCCTATAGCTCCTGGGAACATCTTTCTGGGCCTCTTCTCTCCCCTGTCCTGTGCTAATTGCACACTCATGTTCACTGGCTTTCCAAAGGCATGGGATGGTCAAGTGTTGCAGAAATTCTTGCCAGAAAAATGAAGCCTTTTCCTATAGAAGGACTTTGTCTGCCCCAAATTGACTGGCTCATTCTGTGGCTCGAGGAACCACACTTCTCCTTGGATTTGACTTTACCTTAGAAATGTTCATCCCTGAAGATAGGGGAACAGAATGTGTTCCCGCTGCCAACAGAATCAGACCTCTGCTGCCAGGAGCAAAAGGTTGCAGGAATGGTTTGCAAAGAGCCTGTGTAATTGTCTGCACTCCTGGGTAAGATGAGACAGGCACTATTTCAAATGGGGCTTGTTGCTTCAATGCAGGTTAACCTTCCCACCTTCTTCAGCCCAGACTGGCATAAAGGCTCCTTGATGCGAGTAAAAGCAGATGTACATATAGCCCAAATATCATAAACATACTCCTCGGGGATATGTCATCCCAGAGGTTACAGAGGCGCCTTGTCAGGATGCCGACAGCTCAAGAACAGCTACGGCCAAGAACAGCACATGTTTAGTCCTAGGTGCAGACAGGATCATGCTTTCATTTAAGTCCTTCCCCCTCTCTCCTTGTCTTTCAGGACTTCTGAGAAGCAGTCCTCACCCAAAGGGTGCCATCCTGCCCTGGGAATCCCTTCCAGTTCCTCCCATGGGGCTTGGGCTGAGCTGTGTGGGGTGATGGACCAGCCGCTGGGTTATTCCACCTTTCCCCTCCTGTCCTCAGACTCTGCAGGCTCAGCAAAGGGAGCAATGGAAAATGCTAGATTCAGATTTTGGATGGTTCAGACCATCCATGGGATAACCCCGCTTTGCCCTCTGGTGTGATCTCATGGCACTGCAGGCTTTAGCATCCACATGCCAACCCCCTGTGGCCTGCTCTTCCGTGGTTCTCCAGCAAGGAGCAGCCTCCAGCTGAGATGTTGGGTTATGTCCGTGACTAAGATGCAACAGAGAGAGGACTCAACAGAAGTGGTGAGAGACCCCAGAGAAGGAACCAACTGGTTGTTCTCCGTGGGTGGGATTTATCTCCATTAACTGCAGCTGCCTAAATATGAGACAAGCAGTCGACAGCAGCCTTTAGGCTCCCTCTAAAGTCAATAGGGAGAGATCAGGGACTGCAGAGGGTGGCTTGTTCTGCCCTGATTGGTGTGCAGTAAAGATGGCCTGGATTGCCTTCTGAAGGCGATTTCTCATTCTTGGAGAGGTGTTAGATAATAAGCTTAGACAAGATGCTACTTTTTGATGGCTAAAAATGCCCAGGATGAATCCTGTTCTTTCTAGATCCAGCCTCCATCTGTGGATGCCAATGTTAATTTTCTTCCTACTACCAGTTTTATCCTTGTCAGTAGCGCTGACCTGGTACTGGGGACAGGACTGGAGATAGCTCCCAAAATTCACCTCTTTGGTGGCAACATATCATAACCTTTCTCCCCCCTCTGCTTTTGCAAAACGTGGTAATATTTCACACTTTTAATTTTTTTTTTTCCTCTGACTGGAGGTTTCCCACTGCGAACAGCCTAGGCAGAAAACTCAAAACACAGCATGATGCACCATGAGCAAAGTCTTTCTTTGGCGTTTGTTGACTTCTTTGGCTTTAGACTCTGTAAGAAGCCCTGGGGAATTCACTAGGACTATTCACATAATGAAGTGTAAAACCTTTTGGTAGCAACAGCTTCTAGCAAATACTTGTAAACTCTACAAAACCGAGGCTCAAGAGTTGGAACTTGCCCATCGATGCTGTTTAATAGTTAGCATGCTCTGCAGCACAGCTTTGACCCATGCCAACTTGTGATCTCCTAGACATGTCCCATCAGTTGCCTGCATATGGAGAAGGACATAGCATGTACCAAGAACGTCCTCTCCTATGCTATGTAGAGAAAGCCAAAGTTTTTTTTGGGAAAAGAGAGTTTGGCTGTACCGATGTCCACCATACTGCATCGCTTGCCATCAGGGCCACGCCTGTCTATATTGCTAAACTGCCACAGCAGCATCTGGCTTGGTTTTGGCTCAGGTCAAGTACAGTTTTCCCAGGCAACTCCCAGACATGCTTTGGAGGTTCATGTGGGCGAAGAACAACTTTCCGGTGGGCAGTCAGCATGCGGCCACCAGGCTCTGAGCATGAAAATAGAGTAATAATGGGGGTGCAGGATGTGTTGTACCAGCTGACGGCTGTGATGGAGGGCACACAGGACCAAAGATTGCCCCGGTACATCTCATTCACTAGTGCAGACATGGCCGTGGGGAGCTTGACCTCCTGGTTCAGGCTGAGTAGAGCCAGAAGTTTCCAAACTGCTGGTGGTATGTGAAGCACTTCCAAGTGCAAGGTGGAAAATCCAGTGATGAATGTAATTTTTGCTTTCCAAGCATGTGGGTTCATGCCCAGTGCAGTGTGTCTGGTGGGCCTTCAGTTCAGAGCCCGTACATGACTTCTTTGACTAATTGGGTGCATCGATACAGTTCAGGAGCATCCAAAAGAGCAGCAACGCAGTGACAGTAAGCCTGGAAATAACTTTCCACTGCTGCTTTCCCAACCTCTTTGAATGGATGTCCTTCACACTTGAGCAACTTTATAAGCTAAATATTCACACCTCATTGATTGCCGCCTGGATGTTTATAGGACCTGGGCAAAGCTGCCGTAATGGAGGGAAGGATAAGAGAGCAAAGGAATAACGGCAGATGCCTCAGCGAGGCTTCATGTGCAGACTTGGACTCAGTGAATTGTCTGCCTCTGTCTCAGCCAGGAAAGTGGTTGTTCAAAATGACATCATGGGATACCCTGTTAATTTTGTCTCTGTGCGTGCTTCTAGATCAGATTTCACTTTGCAAATCTCTCAGCTGTTTTTTTTAAACCTGCCAAGAAACATGCACTTAGAGTGACACCAGCTTGTTTATCTCCTCCTGCCCTGTGCCACTGCACCTGTATCTCATGGGAAATTCCCTAGAAAGAGTCCGGTCTTGCTTCTTCTCCCCCTTCATGCCATCAGTCATGGTAGGATTATAATGTCCCCAGTACCATATCCATGCACAGAGAGCAAGAGACTGCAGTGAGGAAAGGCCAGCCATAGTTCAGCTCTCTCTCATTACCTCTGGATATACAGGTCTCCACTGGCACAGCTTGCCTGACCACGGGAAAATCCCCAGTGAGCTTCATCTCACTGAAATGGAAACATTTATAAGGCAGATGTCTGCACTGGGGCTTGTCAGCTTGCGTCCCCTCCACTGTCTGGAGTGGGGCTTGTTTCACCCTAGAGCAGAAATGTAAAACGGGTTGGACAGATTGCATCTCAGCAGTGCCAGTGTCTCTACAAGGAAATGCTGGGGTGTGTTGCTGCAATGTGGATGACTGCAGTGATGAGAGCTGAATCCTATTTGCTCCTCTTTTCCCCCTCCCACCCTTTATCTGCCCTGTTTATTCAAGACGTCCCAGAAAGGACAGGTTTTCTAGGGTATAATCCTCCTCCTAAGCATCTTTTTCCCATGGCTTGTCTTGGAACAAACCAGTGGGTAGATAATGGTTGCTCCTAGAGAAGTGCATTGTGTCTCTTTACCTCCCCACTGGCTCTGGAGGGACCCCCTCAACTAACAACGATGGGGTTTGACATAGAGAGGGTTCACAAAGGGTAAGGTGAACTCCACCCTCACGACGATTTGCTTTCCTAGCTTGAGAAAGGGTAGAATGAGCACACAATGCTTTTTTAGGGAA
>NW_008825616.1:167565-171037 GCF_000699105.1 Pygoscelis adeliae
AAAGACCAATAAAAATAATAAAAATAAACACCCCCCCCCCCTGCAAAATTCCCCGGACCCAGCTTTCAGAGAGATGTAGAACAGACTCTAAAAAATAAAAAATCATCAAGGTTTCCAGAAGATGCTGTTGGCTTCTCTGTAGCTCCCAAGGCATAAATTATCATTGACCTCTATTAAATGGCTCATATCTGTAAACAAGGTTTGCTACATAAAAGTCCCTGTGTAAGGACATGATTGATTGCCTTCCAAGAGCAGGTGAACATGCTGACCACCTCTCCTCCCCGCAAAACAGGCTTTGTGTTATTTTGATTATTTTATTACTATCCATAGGATTTCCTCTCTGAAATTCAGTTAGAGAAGTAGGACTTGGGAATGCAGAAGGAACTGGAATACAACAGTGCTACGTCTGTATACGTATTTGGGGGAAAAGCCTTAGCTGTGGGACATTGCTGGGACCTCTTTCAGTCCCCTTCTGCACATACAGAGATGTCAGTTTGCAGTAATGTAGGATGCTCCTCTATTGATCTATTCATTTTGGTGAAAAATGTTGCGCGATGTACAAAAGCCACAGCTCTGATGTGGCTGTTGGAGGATTTCTGTGCAGCAACGGGAACGTTGCTAGGACACGTAGGTGGTATTTTTTGTTTCCTCTTGCCTGGCAGTGACTGCAGTTCTGCCCAGCTGATGAAGGCATGTTCCCGTCGACAACATTTGTCTGCTTAAGCACTTGCTTTTATCTGTACGTCTCCTGTGGTCTTCACCCCATTTCAAAACTCTTCTGGAAATACATCTTTTCCCCTTTCTGGGATTCTCAAATTCCAATGTCCTATTTCACTCAGTCATACACTTCCATGTCTGACGGAGTATCTGGGCAGCTCATCCTACCTGACAAAATGTGTAGTTTCAGTTGACAGCTACGCCTAAGTTAGTTGACAGATGAAGGGATGATTGCCTCCTTCTGTCTCCAGTTGTGTACTTCCCAGCCCACGTGCTGGAGCTAACATTAGCATGTCCATGGGCTGAATCAGTTCATCTGGTTGACTTGGTGGACAACTTTTCTTTCTCTTTTTTCTTCAATTTTCTTCCAAATCAGCTAGCTGGGCTGACTCATTTTTGATTGCATGATTGTTAGATCCAGCTTAAGGAATTGATGGGAGAAGGGGAAGGTGGAGAGAGGGACCATGCTTTTGGTTTCGGTGCGTTGTTAGATTTGGCTGGGCTGTGTTGTGAAATCTCATCCTTTGTGACTTAGGCTGGAAAGACTTATCCTTGAGAAGTTCCTATTGTCTCTGGAGCTGCTTCTGTTTGTCTTCCACATGTAGGCTGATGAACATCTCTGCTGCTTATCAAGCAACTTTTGATGGCTGGGCATATAGAGCACTGTTTCAGCCTGGTCAGCCACCTTTTTCGTGCTTAATAGTTGTTGCCTACTCAACTGTGCTTGGTACATCTGATTAATGAGTGGTCTGGACATCCACAGAGGAGCAGAGAGCCAGCACCAGTCACCAATAACCTCCAGCTGGTCCCTCGCCACTCAGGACCCTATGGAGAGGTCCATCAACTTTTCATTTCTGAACCGGGTAGATCCAATTTAGGAGTGCAAGTGGAATGCCCGTGGGCATCTTCCTCTATGAGAAACTGCAGGTGCTCCTTGGAAGCCAATGGACTTGTACTGGGTTTTGGCAGATGATGAACTAGCTCCAGGTTTATGGGGATGCTCTTCAAAATATTTCCACAATTTGAAGAAGTGTCTTTTTGTGATAGGTAAATTTGGGCGCCACTCCACAGCCCCAGAGAAGCTTTACAAAGATTATATAGAGTTTGCTGAGTTCTCCTGGGAAAATTTCTAGAGCCAGTTTCAAACACCTGCTTTTTAGGGTTTGGACACACGTAACGCAGTTATTGCTGGTTGACAAATTAACGCACGTCTAGTGATCCATGATCACTGCTTGTATTAATTCTGCTAATCCATGGCTTTACCTTTATGAAAACTTGGTGCCAAACAGCAGAGCTGTTGGAATGGTGCAAAAGCAGAATTACAAATACATAATCCTGATGAACTGACTCAGACACATTATATGGTGATTTGCTCTTCGTGGCTTGCAAATATTTGCAGGATTGCTGATACTTGTGAAAATGTTTGTCAACCCTGTAAAGACAGTATTTAGTCATGGAAATCTGTGTGTGTGTTTGCTTAATTTTGCATTTACATGAAGCTGTCTCTAGACACTTCACCAATACTCCTCAGTGGATTATTAGTTGTACACTTAGTAGTGTACTGAACCCAGTTTTAAATGGGGATTAAGTTAAAAGGAAACTAAAACTCTTAGCTGCATTTCTGACTGTGGTAAAGTGGTTTGGGATGAGCTCTGCCCACCATAAATTTGCACAAGATCTGCCTGTTATTATAACCGATGAGCAATTGGAGCCTGTAATTCTTAGCCTTCAAATAAACTGTCATGGTGAATTGAGATATGAAAGATTGCAACTTGCATTTCAGATTCCCTTAACAACACCGTGCCATTTTAGACTTTATTGATAATAACATTATTGTTCCCATTACCTTTCGAAATGGTATTATTTGAACCCGCTCTTGTTCTCTATTACCTCCAGTCCCATTAAATGAGGAAGACGCATTAAACACACCAATCGATGTTTCCCTGACGTTAGCACAACTCCCGCTGGTGGAATTGCTCCCGTCCATTCCCCTCTTTCTCCCACTAGCATTGCAACAATTCAATTCTCCTTACTATAATCAGAAACAGGCTCATACTGAGGAGCACATGAGAATGATTCTGGGCATTAGATGCAATTTAGGAGATGCTGTGTAGCCTTGTTGTCAAGTCAAGGCAAAGGTACTTCTTTTCTGGCAGCCTCCAGGACTTCTGATGGAGTTTGCAGAACAGCCGGTGTAAATCTGCCTCACCCTTCACCATGTGTTTGCACGTTCATTTTCTTTTCCCGTGTAAGACATTTATTTTCTGCCCTTGTATCTCATCCTCTTTTCCACGCACACCCTGCAAAAGTCAGAAATAATTCAGAGTCAAAATACGTGGTTCATCCACAACTTGAACTGTCAATGTCATACCCCGTAAATGCTGCTTAACAGCCCAACCTCTAAGTGGAGAGACTCAGAGGCGAATCATCATACACTCATCCCATGATTGCTACACTTTAATAACACTAATTCATGATCAATGGTAATAAGAAAGGCAATTGTAAACATATGAACATTACCTCCTAATAAGTGTCATTCATTTCTCTTAAAAGATCATCATAGACATCTGTCCTCAACTGGTTGAGTCACCATCTAGAGGTACCAACATCGCTTCACTGAGTCTGGAGGTCTGAACAAGATGCTTGCTGTCTGACCATCTGGGTCTCACAAGAGCTGTCTAACACACATGGGCAAATAGTGCTTTTATCTGTTGGTCTCCATCCAGGACTAGAATCATAGAATCATAGAATCATT
>NW_008825616.1:171853-235496 GCF_000699105.1 Pygoscelis adeliae
CCCAAGTGCAGGACCCGGCACTTGGCCTTGTTGAAGTTGGCCTCGGCCCATCGATCCAGCCTGTCCAGGTCCCTCTGCAGAGCCTTCCTACCCTACCCTACTACTGCGAGAGACTAAAGGACTGGCTGAGACTATATTCCCCACTGTTAGTTAATTACTTAAATAAATTAAAAATTAATCCAAAATTAGGGAAGAAGGATACAGGCTCAAATGTCCCATTTGCTTTCATGCTGGAGTCCGTTCATTTGCTCTACATGGTGTTTCCTTAGAGAAGTAATCACTGAAATGGGGCTAGAGGATCCTTGAGAAATTGGGTCATCCATCCATGGTCCCAAGGCAGGACCAGCTCCACCTAAATTACTTCTGACAGAAGTTAAACCAAGCCATTGTTAAAAACGTTCAATAAATGAAACTGTGGAGGACTTAAGCACCAATACTGTGTTTGCCTGTGTTCTGATGCCTGATAGTACCATCGTCATCTTCTTTGTCATATTTTTCAGAAGCTTCCAAAACTTCATGAGATCTAACCAATGCAGCAGCATTGGACACTCTCTTGGGTTGTGTCGGTAGCCACTGCACATGGGTTTTGTGCTTATGTGCACACACTTAGTTTCATCTCCTTTTTTCTCTTTCTCCCTTTTTGGAGTATTTTGAGATCTATCCATTGTTTATCACACTGTGATGCTGCCCAATTTACAGGAACGAGGAAGCCCATGTGAAGATGTTTCTTGCAAGTTGTAATTACTTCAGCATCTAGTTCTTGGTTTTCCAGGAATCTCTCTCTAGCGCTTTCTCTCACATCTTTGCTTCCACGTTTTCTAGTAGACACTTATTTGTCTAAAACTTGTCATTTAAGTCCATGTCAAATTTTTTTTTAAATTGAAATGCAACTTGTCCTATGGAGTTCTTGTATGCTTTATTCCTTGAATTTCTGTCTAAGTTTCACAGTTAATCTCCTTTGCTTGGGTTCAGTAAAAGTGTCAAATGCTTCAATGTCATCTATTTCTGGAAATAAATACGTTTTTTTTTATCACTCTCCTTGGCTACAAAATGGAGGCTTCTGCTCCAGAAGGAAGGCTGCAATCATGAGCAATGTTCACAAAGTAAAATTAAATTCGTAATTTGACACAGACATTTTCCCTAAAACCACTGCGGTGATGACAGAAATATTAACCACTCAGCTGCTAACTAAGAAAATCTGCTCTAAGAAAGATAAGCTTATTTCCTGAAGCAGTTTGAAAGGAATGACTTTTTTCATATAATTTAACACTTTTTTTCGTGAAATCATTTGGGCTTTCTTAAAGCATGCTCATGAATTTTAGAAGAGAATTTAACCCCAAGTCTCCCCTTCCTCCAAATGTGTTTGGAGAAAAATGTTTTCATTTTCTTGCACTGGCAGAAGACAGGGAAAGTGTTTGTCCAGCAGAACAACAATTGCGGCTTTTGCTTTACAATCTTCTTGTTGGAAACCCTGGAATTTCCTTTAAAAGGGAAAATGTTTGTTAAAAAGTTCATTTTAATAATAATCATTAAAAGAATCAGGAGAAACAACTATGCAGCTCTTGAGAAGAAAAACCCTGGCAGCAGAGAGCCAGGGTTTGAAGCCACTATCTTTGAAGTCAGTGATATGAAATGTTGGCTTGAGGGATCCTCCGCGAACCTGTATTCTTCCAGGCTTTCATTCCTCCTGCTCTTTGCTCTGCCTTGCAAATCTCAGCCCTTTGGCTGTGCTGATGTGCTGGTGGGACCACATGGTTCATTACCTCAGGGTGAAGTGACCAGGTCCCTGACCTGGTTTACAGCTTGGTTGTGTGAACATAGCTGAGGGGCGTGGTGCTCTCTGTCTTGGGTTTGCTTCCTTCATCTGCTGCTTCTCCTAAATTACTGCCAAATGACTGTCATTTACTGCCATGGCATCATGGATGCATGGCCAGGATCTCCAGAGGCTGCTTTCCATGACCAGTATTGGCCACACATGGCCGATATCACGGCCATGGTTCTTCGTACTGTGGCATGAAGAAGTGCCTTGCCTGACATGGACTCCCATGGAGTCCCGTGCTCTGTGAAAGGCTTGTGGAAGGGAGGAATGGGCTAAAACCTCTTGGACAGCTTCCTTTTCCCAGGCCATGGTTGGGGCAGAAGAGTGCAGGAACCTTTCTAATACGTCTTTCTGCTGGAGGATGCAAAATGTGGAATCCTAATATTTAAGCCCAGAGCTTCACTGAACAGTCTCACAAAGAGCTTCAACTCCTCCGTAACCCCTCCCTGTGCCATAAGCCTGTCTGGTCTCAGATATCACCAGTGTAGGCACTACCGAAGCTGCTCAGAGTAATTATTAGTGACTTCATCAGGGAGAAGCTTCTTTGTAGCACCAGGCAACATGTCTGCATCACATTGACTTTAAAGTCTCAGAAAAAAAAAAACAGATAAATGAAATGTCACATCAGTTTGGATATCAACAGCCCCGATTAGTCAAAGGGGGCACTGAAGCTGGGGGATGTCCACTCTTCAAACAAGCAGAGAGGAAAAAAAAAAACCAATCTAGTGGTGAAGTCTTCAAGTGTTGTTTGCCAGGATAGTGAAAGGTGACTACGTTACAGAGGCTGAAGGCATGTAGTGACACCGCCACACTGCTTTGGTGCCTCATTATTGTTGTTAATGTAACTCTTTTTCCGGAGCATGCAGTTAGCTTAGGAGAAAGTAGCCAAATATCACTAAAAATGACAGCTTGATCAGATGCAGAAATGCTGCTGAAATGGAAATGATCAGTGCTTAGAATTATAGAATCATAGAATCGTTTAGGTTGGAAAAGACCTTTAAGATCATCAAGTCCAACCGTCAACCCAACACCCCCAGGCCCACTAAACCATGTCCCTAAGCACCCCGTCTACATGTCTTTTAAACACCTCCAGGGATGGTGACTAACCACTCTTTCAGTAAAGACATGTTTCCTCACGTCCAATCTAAACCTCCCCTGGCGCAACTTGAGGCCGTTTCCTCTCGTCCTGTCGCTTGTTCCTTGGGAGAAGACACCGACCCCCCCCTCGCTACAACCTCCTGTCAGGTAGAGAGCGATGAGGTCTCCCCTCAGCCTCCTTTTCTCCAGGCTGAACAACCCCAGCTCCCTCAGCCGCTCCTCTTCACACTTGTGCTCTAGACCCTTCTCCCCTGATAAAGGAGACCAAGTTCAGTGGCCAGAAGGATAATTTCCTTTTTACAATTATTCAAGTTCCTGAACTCTTTAAAGCAGTTGGGCTAATTATGGACGAGGGTGGGATTTGCATATCAGGGTTTGCTGGATGGTCTTAGGGCAATCGCTTTCTCACTCAAAAAATGCACTCTGGTGGTGATTCATGGGTTTGAGTCAAACAGTGACCTTATTTCTGGGGAGGAAAAAAATACAAAATAAACCAACAACAACAACAAAATAATCAGGAAAGTCTTTCCTGGCAGGCAGTGTAAAGTTCTGTCTGTGGTTACTCATGACTTAATTCCTTGTCCTGTGGAGAGGGCTCAATCCTGTTAGGCCCTGAGCTGAGTAACTTCCTATTACTTTTGTGGTAATGTCATAAAAATCCTTACTTCTCTGGTCTGTGAGCTGGCAGGGGAGGGGGGGGTGTCAATGTCTGGTATGTCCATGTCCTTAAGGATGCTTTCCAGGGGGAACATTAGGGAGTTTATCAAATTAAAATCAGTTCATATAATCGAATTACCTTGAGCCTATGATGTGCCAAGTGCATCGGGGGTCTGGCTGGTGAGTTGGTAGAGCAGGTCCATCTCCCCTCACATTAGCATGTTTTTTGAAGACGCTATAGCTTCGGGAGTAGCAATCCTCAGAGACCCTGCTCAGATGCTGGATTATTATTATAGCTATGGGAAATTATATAGTATTAGAGTCTGGCAAAACCTGAAAGGACTTGGTCTGTGTCTTAATGGGAAGTGGGCTTGGACTGGTCTCCAGGTTATTTTGGATGCGTGGTGGTTTGATACAGGCAGTTGCAAAGATTATATCAATGCTGGGTTTTGAGAGCAAGCAGATTGAGGCAGATTTTGCCGCATTTAAACTTGGAATCCATCAGGCTGATTCACGCAGGCCAGCCAATCTTTTTTTTTCTTTGTTCTTTGACTGCGTTTTATTCTCCTATCAATCACTGAGTCAATTAATCTGTCACGGGGAGATTTCCCTGACTGTGTCAGACAAGCGATAGTTTTTGTCAAAGCTCTTCCATGGTTCAGCACGAAAATCTGTGGAAAATGTATGGTGCTGCTGCTAACAATGAGAAGAGCAAAACATGCATCCTCCTGAAAGCCAAACCCTAGTAGGGAGCTATGGAGTTTTAAAAGCCCCTCATACTTCCCAAATAGGTTTTGTTTCCTCCCTCTCTCTCCCTGCTGCTATTCTTTGAATGGTAGACTAAATGCAGTCTTGTTTTGGCCTGTGGATCTAAGGAGGTAGTGGAGATTTTTCTTTTTTCTTTTTTCTTTTTTCTTCTTTTTTCTTCTTTTTTCTTCTTTTTTCTTTTTTCTTATTTCTTTTTTCTTATTTCTTTTTTCTTTTTTCTTTTTTCTTTTTTCTTTTTTCTTTTTTCTTTTTTCTTTTTTTTCATTTTTTTCTTTTTTCTTTTTTCTTTTTTCTTTTTTCCATATTCCATGTAGAAATCTCAAATATCTCCCACAAACGGCAATGTTGAAAAAATACGTAGCTGTGACACCCATCAGCTGTCTGTAACAGCTGAGCTCTTTCCCACTTCCCCAGCTAAAGCCTGGGTGTGCAGTCTGAGCAGGTTCATCCTCCAGCCAATGCCAGAAGAGGCACCTCTCTATTTCAGGGAGCTGAAAGTGTTTGCACCAAGTCAGGCCAAATGTTCCCTTGGCCAGAATCTCCTATGGCCTGGTCAGCAGCAGATGCCATGGGAAGATCAGACATCAGAGCAGATGCTTGGGAACCATCTCAGAGCCTCTCCTCCCAGCAGTCTGCAGCTTACGGCATCCCTGAGCTGTCATTTATCTTTGGGTTTGTCCCTGCTTGCACAAGGTGCCAAATGCCATTGAGATGACTCATCTCCTGGGAAGACCTCTCCTGACTGTGGAGGGGGCTGACACGGGTAGCTTAGCTGAGATGCCCAAGATGAGACCCTTCCCACCTAACATTAGACTCCGCAGACACTTGCTTTAGGTTTTAGCATGAGACGAACTGTCTGAAAAGTGCTTCTGCTACCTACTGACCAAAAAGAGGGTTTAAACAACGTCAGCTGGAAGCGTCTACATTTTGAAAATCTCCCCTTGACTACAGTGGTTTCACCCTTAATATTTAGACAACTGAAGTTACCTAGACTCAGCCAAAGGAGAAAGAAAGGAATGAAACCACTTAAGCGTGTGGTGACCTCAGCAGACATGTATCTGACTCTTTAGGTACCTATAATTGAAAAATGAGTGCTCAAAGGCTTGTCTGAAGCCATGTGGGCAAGCTCTGGCAGAAAAGAGAGCCAGACCAATAGTTCAGGTGCGAATCTTCCGACTGAGCCAACTGAAGGCAGGGGAACACAAAAAAGCACATGGAAGAAGAGGAACTGTGATTAGTCTTTATGAGAGACGACCTGCCCAAAACATCCTACTGGTGCTTATTCAAGAGATGCTAATCAGCGTCTGTAACTGTGCTGAATTTAACGTAGCTTGTTTGGTTAATGCTTCCTGGTCGGATTTGGATAATTACAAATGAGCAGGTGCAAGACCATACGTGACATAACTGGAAGGTCCATGCCAATGCCTGCGGTACTCGTTCATCCCTGTCCCTCTTTTTAAGGCGCAGTATTTTGAATGGGACAACTCTGATACCATCTGTGTGAGTGACCTTGCCAATCGCCTTTGCCAAACACAAAGAAATTGGTGGAACAGGGAAAAACACAGTTCTGGGCCCTTTGCATTTGATCTCAGATCCTGCTTGCATCCAAAACCGAGGATAAAGGAGAGGAATTTGAATCTGATAATAGATGCAGGCTGCAAGAGAGGAGCAGAGTCCTTCAACCACAGCAGATTTTCATTTCTGAAAAGACGTCTGTGTTGGATGTGATGTACCCTGGTTCTAACACAAAAAAATTTGGAGGCAAGATGTGTTCTCTACTGGGTGTTCTACGACTTGCAAAGATGAGAAGTGACGAGTGTGTGTGAGCGATAACTGAGGCTGGCGATTGCCTCCTGCGTGACAGACTCCACGTACTGTTGGAACGGGACCTCATGGGTGGTGCTCGGGACTGCTCTGCTTTCCCCGTCTCGACACCCCCTCCTCCTCTCAAATGCCAGATGGGAGGAATGTCTGCACCACAAAGTAAATAGCAGGCTGGAGAGTGAGTATAGGCTTGCCGAGTCCTGCAGTCTATATGCTTTCTGCCTGCACTGCTGGCCCTGTGGGTCACACACAATGAGTGGGATTCATCCTCACTAAAGCTGGATGTTGACAAGACAAGTGCCTCTGCCTGCGCGAGCCACCCTGGAATCCCTTTACTGACATTTAATTGATATATTTAATGAAGCCAATGGTGTGATTTCTTTCAACCCCGCACAGGTGCTTCAAGTAGGACATATGAATTAAACCCTAACATTTCCTGCTTTTCTCCATGGGAGCTATGCACTTAGCATCTACCCTGGAGACATTTGGAGCTGAATCCATCCTGGGGTGTCCATGATGGGCTCAGGTCATGGACTAGGATGTGGCAGGGTGAGTTCCTCCTGTAACTGACTCATCCTGGCTGCACTGAGCTTTTTCGGAGAACATTTGGCAAGGTGATGACTGAGTTCTTGCTCCCTCCCTACCAGAGGGTTCAAGCTAACCCTGTGCCTGACAATGAGCACTTGTATAAACAACACGGATAATGGGTGAGCTCAAATCTGGACTCAATTTGTTATTTAGAGAGCTCCCGGAAGGACATACAGTTTACTGAATGGGCTTCCAAGGTAGGCTGGTCTAAATGACCTTGAAGGACTAGTTTGATAGTGAAGGAAAGCTGAAATGCCTATCTTAGTTGTAGTATCTTTCAAGAATATGATGTTGACAGAGAAGGAAGGTGCTGGGAAGGCTGGAGCATCATCCCCAGACAAATTAATCACCAGGACAGCTCCAATAAGTCAATGACACTTGACCTGAGCTTGTTCTCCTGCTCCACTTGGACCTTGACAAGTTGCAATCAACTCTCACAACGCTTCAGAGAAAGGCTGTATGGATCATCAGACCTTCCTCCTCTCTGTCCTGTGTCTCTGCCACTGGTCCCTGCCTCCCAGCTGGCATAAGTCACAGCCAGGAAAAAGCATGCTGTAGGATGGGTTTCTGAAAAGACGAGCCTCACAGCTTCTTGACGCAGCTGGGCCATTGCGAGCAGATGTTGCGAGAAGAGGAGCACTGGCATAACAATTAGTTCTGCGGGGCACACTACAGGCTGTATATATTAAGAGCAGACCTGCTTGGAAGGCTTTTAAACAGAAATGAAACATTCCTCCTTGGCAAGATGCTCAGCGGAAAATTTCAACTTGTCAGTTAGACCCTCTCCTTTCCCCCCTCCCCCGGTCTTTTTTTTCCTCTGCTTTTGGCTAAAAATTTTTTTTGGTTTCCAGCTGCACCGATGAGAAGATTTCACTTGTGAAGTTTTTGGTGGAAAAGAAACAAAAGCCAATTTTGATTGAAATGGGTATGTTCCATGGGATTTTTCACCAAAGTGGAGAGAAGCACTCACAGGCAGGAAAGCTTTTCAGACTTTTGTCTAATAAAAGAAATTAGCTTGCTGCTTAAAGCTTGCCACGCACTGTATTTCTGGATCATCACGGCTGGAACAACACAGCTAATAAAAATATCAACAGCAAATTTGTGCCTGCTTTTAATTAAAAATTGGATTTTCATAAGCAGTCACTACTGATTGAATTCTGCTTCAGCAAAGTCAACCACTTGCCCTGGAGGGCAGAGGAGGGACTATTTCCAAACTGTGTGGTCTTGGGCAAACTGCTTTCCCACTCTGTGCCTCATTGCACGGTCTCTCACATGCTACATGTTTTTCTCCAGGCCACTCTGTGGACCAAACAAACCTCTACAGAGCTAATGGTTATTATTAACATAAGGCTGCTCTGCTCGCCTGTGTCGTGAAACCCTCAGCGCTGTTCAACATGACAGCCACTGTCCCAAAATAAATGCAGTTGTTTTTAAACATAGCTGTATTTTTACCCACATACTTCTGAGTCATTTGGGGTCAGAGTATTGATTCCATTTGTCACCCAGCTTTATCTTGGCCAGAAAATGTGTTTGCAAATAAATAATCAGCAAGAAGGAATTCATGGGATGTGATGTCATTACTCTGCTTTCCTGCGGGACCAAAGCATCTTGTGCGTTGTAATAATACAGTTCCTCCTCTCTTTTTCTTTCATCTGGCTCCCTGGTATTGCTTTTGAGTTAATATCTCAGTATTTCACAATGGGTATGCTAATCTCTCCCCCTCTTTTCTCTTCACCTCCTTCCAGAAGAAAACAAAGCAGAGCACAGTCTAAATGCTTAAACCTGGGATGAGCAGAAGGGTTGCGGAGAGTGCAGGAAGCCCATACATACCCCTGGGCTGCCTGGGGAGTCCCAGCCCAGAGGGAAAACGTCCAGCAGAGAAGCCTGCGAGCTTTGCTGGAGATGGGGAGATGGTGCCCACAACCAGGATTGCAACCCAGATGTAGGTTCTTTCCTTAACTCCTGTGTCTTTGTTTCTCTAGCTGGTGTTGACATTTATCTGTCCCGATGGGCGGCTTCACTACATGAATGAGTTCGTTACGCTCTCCTTGAACCATGTGGTTAGTGTTTGCTTTACAAACACCATTGACTTTACAAACACGGGCTGGAATTGCATTGCTATATCCAGCTAGGAACCCATCTCCAGAGCTCCTCTGGACTTGCATTTTTCTTTTCTTTTTGGGGTGGTGGTGCAACGTGCCTGGAAGGAGGCTGTCAAGGTCTTGCTCGGATCCAGAAAAAGGTATTCCCCCAAGCCTGAATAACTAGGGAGGTTTATTCCCTGTGATGAAGGAAGTTTTATCATATCTTGAGCTGACACAACTTAGCAGTCAGTTGCCCTCTGAGTGTACTCTCAACCACTGTGTGAACCGACTGCTCTGCTCTCCCAAGGGCTGCTCTGACCTCGGCTCGTCTGGTGGGTGTGTAATGGGTGGGCCACACCCAGAGCCAGGAGAGGTGAGGATGTCATGGCAGGACAGAAACCCGGCACAAGACCCCTTTGTGTAACCTCTTCCAGAATTAGCAGATTGCTGTGCGTACACATGGAGTGAAATGGAGATCAGCCAACATTACGGGCTTTATTTCTCTCCTCGCCTACGCTCCTCTCCCTCATCACACACCTCCGGGGAGAAGACCTTTCTGCTGCCCTCTGATAAAGAAGGATGCCAGACTGTGGTGCTTGACACAATTTTTCTCATGAGCTCAGCTCATGGGCTTCATTACATCATGTGGATGTACTGGACGAAGGGCAGCTTGGTGCACTTGAATCCCAGCGGTGGGAAGAAAGGAGGCAGCTGTAGCTCCTGAAATCTGGTTCAGCCATATCTTCCTTGCTAGTGGAGTGGGGGGACATCAAAGGTGTCACTGTCATCACTGGCAGCAGCTGCTCTTGTGGGGACACTGGACATGCCACTAGCTGTGTGTTTCCAAGATAATACCAGGTCATAATGCTTTCCCTGCTGAAGGCATTGCGAAAGGAAACAGGTACATGATTGAGGCATTGCACCGTCTGCTGAAGTGTGAAACATGTGAGAGGCGAGCAATCCAAGCCAGGGCCATCAGCAGGCTGATAAATACAGCATTCCTATCCCCACCCTTCCTTGTAAAGCAAAAAATAAAAGTTTAATAGCAAACAGACAATCAAGCTGTCCTCAGCTTTCTGGTTACGAGGTGTCTCTTGTTCCAGATGGCTCACATGATTGCCAGGAAATGTTATTGTTAAACTTGCTAAAAATGGGGGAGTTGTTGTAAGGTGTAACATTCTGCTTGGTTTTAGGTTTTATTTCCAAGACTCTTGGGGAAGGCAGAAATCTTCTGCTAGAAGGTGGGGACCTAGAATTCCCAGGACTAGACAAGGGGGTGTGGAGAGCTGGAGCGTGACAGGAGGTTTAAGACTTTCTAGACCAAAGGCTGGATCCTGGCTGCTGCTGGAGCATCCCTTACAGGTATGCAATGTGGGTAGCTGTGTGTTCATTGCAAGATGCTCTCACCAGCAAAGAAACACGCAAAAAACCCAAGACCCCCGAAGCATTCATATGTTGAACCCATGGAGAGTGAGAAAAATCCAGTTCCCATGAACTGAAACAGATGCCTTCACTGAGCTATTGTTTCCATGTGATAGAGAACATCGCTTTTCGTGTCAGAAAGGCTCGTTCCCTCCCAGCACGTGTGACGTCTTAGTGCGCGCTGCCCCGACTCTTTCATGATGAAGGGTCTGTTTTTCCAGGCTAAGATCTCACAGCCCTGCCTTCCTTTGACCTTTTGTTCTCCAAAAAGATGACTATTCGCTTGTTTGGGTCTGCTTAGAAGACCACATGGTCTCTTCCGGTTGGAGTCATTCAATGTATTGTAGCTGTAAAAATATTTATCACCCTTGCAGCCCATGCCTGGAAGGAAATCCCCCCGCCAAGAGGCTGAATTTCTTTCAAGTAGTGATCTAAGCTTTCTGATGACCTCCATCACGTCCTGTTGTAGGGAAGACACCTCCCTAAAGGTCACCAGCTCCCACCGATGTCAAAAAAGGAGTGGAACCACCTGAATCTTCCTCCCTTGGCCATCTGGAGAAATGGTGCTGTGAAGTGTATGGGGCCAAACCCCAAATCCTAATGACATGGCACAAGGCCGTGGTCTGAAGAGAGGCAGAACGGCCATTTGAAGGCAGAACGCCTTTGGAGCACGTGTGGTGACAGGCAGGAAAATGAGTCAACTCCACCAAGAGGGGACAGAAACAACCTATGACCTTTGAGAGAACATTTCTCACTCAAGAGTGTGTGGACTCTGACCTCTGTCCTGAGCCTTGATGTAAAACATCTTCTCATGAAGAATCTGGACACAAAGCTTTGCAGTCTGACATGTAATCTCCTTCCTCCTCCATCGAATGCTCTTTGCTCCATGTGCGATGAATTCCTTGTCTTCCTTCCTCAAGGAAGACAATCAGCCACCACCTCTCCCCATCACGCTCCCTGCCCTTCTTCTTAGCAGGTACTATCTTTTCTGTCAGATGGTCTAAAGGATCCATAGCTCATTAAGCTGATGTGTCAACTTGAATTTAGCTGTGACATTTGCTACTTTTCCAGATCTAAAAAAGGCTTCTTGTATCTGTAAATTCACCTTTTTTTCCCCAGCTATGTCATTAGGTCTAACAAAATATATAATTTTTACCTACTAAGCTGTCCTTGCCTATGTAATAAAGGCAGGCAGCCCGGCTGTGTTCCAGCCTTGTATCTCCCGCACAATAAAGGGAGAATTTTATACCTAAGATGATGCATTGGCATTGCCCCTCCAGATGGGCAGGTCACAATGTTCACCCATGTTTCTGCTCTGTGTATAGGGGAGGATACGCCCTTTCCCTCTTGTCTTCACTACGTAGACTCTTTTGAGCAAGAACTGCTGCCTGAGGTATCTTTGATAGCATGTCCAGCTCTGGGCAAGGGGTTGGATTAGATGACCTCCATGGCTCCTTTCAAATTTAAATTATTCTGCGATTCTAGGCTGCGTATTGACATCTCTTAATGCAATGAGGCTCTGGTCTTACTATGGACTGAGGCAATATAAAACAAGGATATGATGAAACCATGCCCTAAACTAATATTAATGTGTGTGTACATATATGTATGTGTATATGCTTGTTATACTTAATAGGCTTATGAATTTAAGCTCCAAGGTTCATTTTAAGGTCTTTATAGGTCTCTGTTGGGGATCAGAACAGGGAGGTGGGAGATGGAAGGGCTTACTGTGCATACCCAAAGGTCAGGAAAGCCATGGATTCAGGTACTAATTGCCCTGTAGACACCTGGAAAACATGCACACTAGGCATTTGGGCAGGGAAGGGGCCGTTACCCCATCACCTCTGCCTTGTGTGTTGCAGGAGATGGAAGGGGTGGATGGACAAGGCAAAAGCTTGCTGAAAGAGGAGAGATGATCCTGCGTTATGCTGAATATTCCCACATCTGTGCCCTCTAACCATAGACAGTTTTTAAATGGACACTGAGTTCTGCCTGATACTCTCACCTGATTTTAAGCACTTCGCCATGGCAGCTAAGAAATCCAAACGCCTGATCTGAAATAACAGGGGTTGGTTTGCAAAAGTGCCGAGGGCTCACAGCTGCAGCTGATGGGTGCTGTGCCTTGAACGTCAACAAGCATTACACAGAGCTAAGCGCTCTAAAATAAAAGACCCTGGGGGAGGATATTCGTCTTCCCTAAGCTGGACATCTGAGTCTGAGCTGGGCCCATCTGAGTCTGACCATGTTGTTGGAGAAAATAGGCATGTCCTGAGGTCTTTCTTCTCATCATAGGATATATTTCTCATGGAGATGATATGATGGTCCTCTGGAATAGCTGACTGATTGCAGAGGGAGTCTGTAAGGACTGATTTGACAGCTAATTTTAAGGCATCTACATTTCAGAGAGAGAAATCCCTACTGAAGCACCTGTAGATTTCCCTTTCTCATCTGCTGCAAGCTAGCAGATACTCTCAGGTTCACCGTGTTGACATTGGTTTTGCAGGATGCTGCAGTGGCATCCTTTCTGCTCCTGAGCGTTGCGATGTCGGATTCCTGTTTTGAAAGTGCCCAGGCATCAGTGTCACAAGTGCTGCGGGGGTGCCAGGAAAAACAAACTATTCAATCTTCAGGGTAGGGATGGGTCAGTGACAAAAATATGGGTCACGACAGCCAACAAGGAGAAGAAAGCACACTTTTGACAGTTTCTTCTCTAGCAAGCCCCTCCGTCCTATGCAAAAAATACATGATGAGCCCCAAATGTTGGGCCAGAGGAGCACACAATCATCTTATTCAGTTAAGTTCTGATGCATACTCGTGCAGAAGATAGATGTTGGCAATTAAAACCACATGTCTTTGGGTTGTAAATAGCAAACTGGTTGGAAACTGCAGTCTGTGTGGGTGTATGTGAGTGAATGGAAGATGGGGCATGGGACTCACGCTGGATAAATAAAAATTCGGAAGATTTTTCAGCCATTTCAAACAGAAAATGTCAGGAAGAAGCAATGCTTCTGTTTCAAAGCCGAATCTAGACATCATTCTGAGAGGATTTGATAACTCTGCAATATGTTCATTTTTGTTCCAAGCCGATCCCAAATGAAGTTGTTAAGACTTTTATTTTTAATCTCATTAATCAATTCCATTTCAAGGGACTGATTCCAATCCCTTCCCCCAGTCAAACAAATAATCTGTTTTCATTTGAAGCTAATCTTTTTTTTTAGCTTTGGCAAGCAAACCAAAAAAATAATAATCCTTATTTGACCAGCATTATTGTGCAGCGACCTTAGTTCTGGCATTTCTTAAATTTTAAGTGTTTGATCCTGCAGCCCTGATGTTTTTTTTTGAAGGGAGGTGTTTTAACGCAATTAGAATGGCTTATGGGTTTCCACAACAAGCCTTTGTCCCACAAGACCAACCTGTGACTCTGCCCAGCCCTGTTTCATAAAACGAAACCAGGAAGCCTCCCAAACATGGTGTTTATCCTAAGATTTATGTAACAAATTAATTTCCCTTTGAGCTCTGGCAAAAGATTTGTGAGCCTGCGAAAGTGTTTATGAAATCCAGCCGGTTTAACTTCCCCTGCTTGGAGCTGCGCTCGCTCTTGTGACAGAATTAATCAAGGAGGTATGGCAATTCAAAGAGCAGAAGGGCAGAGCCCAGAGCAGTGCCAATGGAAAGCATGTGAGGCTTTGTGAAAATAATTAACTTCTTGTAAAGGAGTATGTCATCGTTTTGCCATGTGGGGATTGAAACCGACTCCCTTCCCTATATCCTCCATAAAAAAAAGAAAGAAAAAGCCTCTCTGTTACCCGCTTGGATGAAAACAAAACTGGATGGGGCTCATTATTTTGGCTAGCAGCAGGTGAACCTGACGCCTCCTCTCTGAGCTGCCCCTTCCCCAAGAGCCTCCCCCAGGTCCTCGGAGATCGGAGTTGCTTTCAAGTGGAACCTGGGCCAAAACCCGAGCGGTCCAGGGCCAATTTGTTCAGTTCCACATTAATCTGGTCAAGTCCTGGGCAGGACTGGGTTGCACTTCAAAAAAACCTGGGCTGGCTCTGGAGTGAATCCAGGATGAATTTCTGAGCAGGCATGACATGGAGGCAGGCCAAGTTTCAAGTTAACCTGGGCTGATTTTTATCACTCTGGTCAATCATGGGCATTTTTCTCTCCCCCTTTCCTTTTTGTCCACCTTTTAATTTTGCTTTTATTCTGAATTTAGATACTCAGAGCAACACCCTGTCTGCCAATAGCAATGAGGGCCAGAGCTCTCTCACCTCTGCTTCCCCCTCAGAGAAGGAAGTAAAATGATAATTTCTAGCTTTGGCTACAGGCTTGTTTCTCATGCTGGAATATACCTGGTTTTACAGAGGGCATGCAGACAGTGAACACAGAGCAATGCCATGGACAAGGAAAACCTTCTGAACCCTGCAGAGACTGGTGTTCACACTAGAACAACTAAAGAGCCAGGCTATATTTGAATTGTCTATCGTAGCATCCTTATTCATGGGTTTTAGCTATTTTCTGAAATAGTGTGGAGAATCAAGACCCAGCAGATGTGGATAGGAGGTGACCAGAATTGTCCCTGGCTCTCCTCACCTTAGACACAGTCCATATTGTCAGACAAAGTTGGGTGGCTATAGGTGGTCTCTTTGTGGTCCCCAGAGCTACTGCTGGCTGTGAGATACTCTGTGCAGTGCTGCCCACGGACCGTGAAAGGTCTCTCTGCTGGAGTCTTCTGGCTCATCTATATTTCCTTTGCCCTCCTCATTCTCAGGGTTTTCAGTACCAGGACTCTTCACAAGGAAGGGAGGGAAGTGCCTTTTGTGACACTTGGGATTTGGAACTCCAAAGTGATGGTACATGTGCGGTGTCACCTGTGTGTGTCACTAACAGGCCAAGCCCTAGAGGCAAGGCTTGCTTTCAGCAGAAGCACTGCGTTATGTTTTTAAAGCTCCATATGTACTTATCATACCCCCGCTCTTACTTCTAGTAAAATGACTGACCTTTCTTCTTCCATGTGCCCAAACCACTGAACCATATGACGTGGTGAGACTGCTTTGTGTTGATGCTATTAGCATATGCAAAGTTACTTCCCTATGCTGAGACCTGCAGTTGCCCCTCTTGGAGTCATGGAGGAATTCAGAATAAAGTGATTATTGCTGGAGTTTCAAATAACCCTTTTCGAGACGGTTGTTCCTCTCTGGACTAATTAGTTCCACAAGTGCAATAAATTGGACAAGGGCTGCATAGAGAGAGCTGAAGGAAAGCCAAGGTCTGCAAGCTAAAAGTCAACCTCCAGCTCCAATTTCTACTCCAGGTTGGAGCTTTCAGAGGAAATTTTAATTGATCATGTTTCACCTTCCTTCTCTGAGTCCCCCTTTCCTTCCTGTTCCAACTTTCTCTCCTTTCTTTTCCCATTATCAATTTTTTTTCCAGAAGTATTTTCCTTGCTTCCTGAGAAACCAAGTTCATGACCATCTTTCTGCACCTAACTTCCCACTTTATGTGAATTAAGGTCCAGCATACAAAGATCAGCATGATTTCCTCTGCAGTCTGGATATGATTTTTACTGTTGCAGTAGCTGAGAAAGCTGATAGCGTAAGGGTGGGGGGACACTAGCCCTCTCTGAAACACATGTTGAAATTGTCTTCCCCTGATTCTAAATTGTTAAAACCCTAAATTCAGGCTTGAGTGCTTGCTCAGCCTGACTCTAAAACCTTTCAGCTCCATTAGAGCCAGCCTAGAGAGGTAAAGACTATTTTAGGTCTACCTGTAATACAGATTTTTTTTTTCCCCTGGAGGCTGGAGGGGTCAGGCAGAAGTTTCCCAGCAGTTGTATGGTTTTACTGTTGTTACCAGCCCAGACACCCACCTGAGTAGGAACCCACAGCAGTGGGTCCGTACGGTCCCCACATCAAAATCAAGACTAGTCTTAACAGGCAAAGTAAACACAGATTTAATCTCCCTTTTTCTGTATTCTTAATGTATAAAATGGAAGGGATGTTACTGCCTTTCCACCAGTTGGATGGAGATTGTCTCTCCCTATTAGACCCGTGGGGGGAAATTCCAGGCAGAATTTTACATCAGAAGCTGCAAGGTGGTTGAAACGTGTCTAAGGAAAGGGTCAGGATGTGGAGGAATTTGCCCAAAGGGAAAGCTTCATTGAAACATCTCTTTAATTTGTCAGCATCTCTTCTCTTTCCAGGACTGAAAAAAAATTTGGTTGGCCTGACTCAGGCTATGTTTTGGTTTTTGTTAAAGCTTTCAGTGTATTGACCATTTCATCTGACACGGGGAGCCCAGGACCCCACAGCTGGTGCTCCTGTCCCTACCAGATTTTAGGAATATTGGCAGTCTCATTGTACTGGGCAGTTTAAGCCTTACTATAACACATATAAATAAACAAGGTGTTAATGTAAAAGTGCAAGATGGAAAGGGCCATTTAACTCACTAAGTGGGGATGTACTGAACTCTGTGCACATTTGCTGCGAGCCGAGATCTTTTAAACACTTCCCTCGATTAGGCTGTGCTGATGAATCAACCTTGGAAGGATGTTGTCCATCTGTACATCCTCTCCAGGCTTTTATCCTCCCACAATGGGAGAGAATAGATACTCGAGTCCCTTTTCCAAAGCCACCACTTAGAGAGAAGGACGTGAATAAACCCAGGCGGTTAGTCTTGACGTTTAATAGTAGTATACGATGTGGGAACATCAGTTTTTCTAACTGCGTAACTCACACAGTCACTCCCCGCGTGCTCGTCAGCCCTTCGAGCACCTGAGATGAGATGGACAAGGAGAGAAATGAAGCATGACAGGAACCTGAACGCTCCTAATTTTAGTCTTGAACTTCAGACACGAGATCAGCTGAACTAAAACACCGGCATGCAGGGCTTAGGGGAAACACCTTTCTGCAGCAGGAGATGGAAAAAAGGCAGGACGCCCCAGGTCATCTAAAATAGTACTAGAGCTTTCCTATAGGCAATGGAGACCCTTGCCTACCGTCACCCAGGTTATCACGCTTTCTGCTTTGCTCCATACAGTAATACTCGCCCCCTCTCCCCAGGGAGAGGAGGAACACCTTGGAGGTTGCACTGTGTGACTCAAGGAGTATGGGGAAGAGATTGCCCAGAGAAGCGGAGTAGGGAAAAGAGGTGTTGGGAGTGCAGAGATGCGCATTGACTACGGAGGAGAATTGGGAAGTGCCAGTAGGAACTAGAAGAGGGTAGGCTGAAATGCCTTAATGAACTGGGAAAAAAAGTGAGTAAGGAAAAGGAAAGGAGAGGAGAGAAAGCAGGGAAACCTGGAAAAGCAATTAGAATAAGGAGAAATCTTGTAGAATGGGTGGAAGGGACTGAGAGAGCAGAAAGGAGGGAGGGAAGAGCCAAAACACATGGCAGTGTGTTTATCCAATTGATACTGTCTCTCTGTGATTGCATTACCCTATCTGTAACAGGACAAGTTCCTCTAGCTTCAGGGAGGAAGGGCAGTTAGCTGCCTTGACACGCTAGATTAAAAATGTTGCTGCTCTGGATGCCATAGATAGCTGTTTAATTATTTAGAGGGGAAGAAAACAATTTGAGAGCTCATCAGAATGCCCCAAGGGCGTCTCCAGCAGCAGGAGTGCCGGGATCTCCACTATCAGCTACCAGCAGACGGGGACAGGCTGATGGCAGCCCTCCAGACGTCTTCCTTGGCCACAGCAGTCAGTCTGGGTTTGCTAGTCTCTACGCTCATCCCCACCCCTTCAGCACCTTCAGCACTGGCACCAGGTGGGAACTGGGACAGAGCCAAACCCTTCTTTTTTTGTCATTTTGGTGCATTAAATGAGAGCACAGGTCTGCCGATGACCCCCAAGTTGTCTAAAAACAGGACTTAGAGACAGTGGGCAGAATTGTACCACTGTTTAGTTCTTTGCTGTGGATTTAATGCACTGGAAAGGGTGCTCTGGGATATTTTTCCTTATGTTCTTTTTCCATAGTAGAAACCTCTCACTTTGAGCTCTGGATAAGCGCGTCATCACCTCCTTGCCAGGAACCTGCTTGATAATTAAACTAAATCTTTCTAAGAGGTGCTGACTCAGCAGCCCCATGCTCTAACAGAGCAGTGCTTCACACTTCTCCTAAATGTCTCTGGCACGAGGAGTCGCGGTGGTTGAATTCAGTTCTGCGCCAGTGAGGGAAAGATCACTTTGCTTTTCAAACCTCAGCATCTCCATCTATAAATGAAGACATAAGAAAGGCAGGTAAAGAGTTAATTGTGTTCAGAGCTAATGGTGCAAAATTCATTACTCTTAATTCTAACCTTTTGCTCGCACAGTGGATCATGCAAAAAACCATCAAACCCCGCAGCTGAAGTTTGACTACTAGCTGCAGAAGGTATTTGTGTCAGCTTACAATATTCTTTAATACATCATTGTACTAATGAGTAAATATTTTTTACTTATCTATTTTCTCTCTAAAGAGTGATTCTGCCATGGGATATAAATTCACAGTCCAAAGAGCTAATCATGGGGGATATCTTAAGTGACAAATCCAATACAGAGTCAAGTTATTTTTAATAGAGGAGGCAATAAAAGCCAAACAACGCCAGAAATAAAGGTGCATTATTTATCCTGGTCCGTTTAGAGAGTGGGCAGCAGCCGTTTCCATGGATTATTTCTCTCCAATGACCTGTTGAACACGGGTGATGGAGAGGAACAAGGGGATAGTCAGGATATTTCCATAAAGTGCCTCCCCGGTCTGCATCACCGAGTGGGAAAGCTGCAAAACGCGTCCTCGCTGCTGTGATTGCTGACCGTGGGCAGAGCGAGAGCGGGGACGTTCAGGGTGGAAATTAGATTGAAATGGCTCTGCAGCTCTTTACTCTGCTGCCTCTATTGCAAACGTGGGTCCTTGTTTCCCATCTCCTGGGGCTTCTTCCCTGCTGTTTTTGAAGGGCTTGTTGAAGGGGGAAGCTCCCGTGCAGCCTAAATTGCTGTTTGTCTCTCCAAAGCTGTGCCTGTGGTGGTAAAAACCCATGGGCTCCATGGGATAGTGATTATCCATACTACTAAATTGTTAATATTCTTCTTATCAAAAAACCATGCCCCCGGTATGGTTTTATTGGTATGGTTTTATTGTTTTATTTAGCTATCATTTTAGCAGACAATTCCAGGCATAATTTGGGGTCTCCGGGTGGCCAGTGAAGCAGTACAGAGGTGTGTGAGAGAGCATTCAAGCCTGTGCCTTGCTTTGTTTGCTATTACAGACACAGCCAGTGTGCATGGAACACCGAGGAACCGGGCTGTAGCTGCATTTTCTGCTCTGGCCCTTCCTCTGTCTACGTGAAGGGCATTAAGAGCCTGATCCAGCAACCATGTGAGAGGTGTGGGGTGACCGAGATCAACTTGGAGAAACATTCAGACACTGAGGTCTCACGGAAGTTGTGTTCTTCCAGTTTTACATCCGTTTTGGTTTGGAAAACGTGTAGAAAAAACTAATACTGGGAGGGAGAATGGACCTGTCATGTACAGTCCTTGAGCTTGCTCCTTCACGGTCACGCCTGGGAGCAACTTATCCCCTGCTTTCTCCTCTTTCCAGAATAGCATCTCTGTTGTGGTCTCAGCCTGTAGAAAGGCTGAGCACTGAATCCAGCCCGTTTCTGCCTTGACAACTTCATCATTTTACAGCCCCATGAAGTTGTGACTGCCTGGATGGCATAAATTCCTCCATGCTATTGACCATGGAAAAGAGCAAACCCAAAGCACAAACTCACATGGAGAGAGGATGAGGGGATTCCCTGGTCCTCTGTATGTCAAAAATGAAGAATCAATGGATCTCCTGGTGCCAGTTCTGTATGTCATGATCCCTCCCAAGGAGTGTCCTTGCCCATGGATGCAGGCAACCTGTGGGTTGGAGAAGTTATTTTGGCAGCAGGGTTAGCTCCTGAGAGTGCTGCTGGGGTGCAGAGGAAGGATGAGGAGTGTGCTCTTGATCCCGTGCAAGATCTCACCCATGCTTCGTGCAACAGCATTAACCCTTCATGGTCACCCCATGAGGGCCCAGCTCCCCGAGTAGGGCTTTTGTCTGCTCAACTCCCAGTTCACTACAATGGGAAATCAGGCCCTCCTCTTGCCGACATTAACGTGTGTAAGAATGCTGGATAGAGAAAAAGTGCACGGAATGGTAAATGTGTAGGAGAAGGGGTATTAAAGATATTAAAACTGTGTTGCTTCACGTGGGTATTTTTAAAATGAGCTTTTTTTCATTTGCTTTTTAAGTTTCATTTTTTCTGAGTGGATATGGAGAATGTGCCCTAGAGATACGTACCTATCCATTATCAACCTTTATTGTCTCCTGTGATTGCAATGACATTGGGGCCAAAGAATTATGGGAAAAAGTGCTGATATCTGGGTCTATCCAGAACAGCCTGGATGCGTACTGTAGGGGGACTAACGTACTTTTATTCTAACTTGATTGATCTGTATTTTTTTTAACTGCCGTATTACTATAATTGCCTGTAGAGAATGAAGTCAGTGCTTGGAACGGGAGAAGCCATTTCTCAGAGGGTCCCAAGCCCAAAAGAAATTTGTTCATTTTATGAATGAGTGAAAATGTTCAGTGGTTTCCCCATCAAGACCGATTTTGAAAGATTTTTGGCTCTGTGTGGACGAATGCAGCAACTTCAAGTCAGGCTCTGCTCAATGCATTCACTCTTTGCCCCGTCACTTTCTTTCAAGCAAAACATTTTTTTTAGAACAGCTGTTCTATATTACAGATGTTGCCTGGCCAGGTCTTCATCTATATGCAGAGCCTAGGCTGTTCTCTGGGAACTCATGTATCTCTGAAGTAACGTTACTGACTTTCATCCGGGTTGAATACGGTTCAGTGTGAATATTACTGATTGTATAACTATATCGCACCAGGTTCTGACATCCTTCCTCCAGAACCAGCTGCACTAACTTCAGTGGACCATCACAGGGAAAAAGATACTATTCCCTATGAAGCAATGTGTTAAAGGCTGAATTTTTTCTTCTAAGTTTCTGATCAAATGGAGGTCACGACGTGGTAGGAGACACCCTCAAAATGCAGCAATCTCAACTTGGGGCAATAAAAAGTTGAAATACAAATATTTTTCTGTAGTTTCTTTATAATACTGGCAGGGCAGAGCCTTAGCTGGTTGCTAAGGTTTAATGGACCGCTATTACAATCTCATCAGAGTCTAAATATTAATGCTCGCTTATTGCAAGAGCAGGGTTGATGGGAGGGGGCCAATAACGCCAGTCAAAACAGGTCAAATGCTGAATAATTCTCATGAAGTGGCAATAAAAACGCACTCTGTGGATGAAAGTCCTGTTCTCATAAATTAATTTATGAATAACAGATGAACTGGTAGAGATTTTGACGTGCTGTCTGACAGTTTGTCAATGGGGAAAGAGATTAAATCTTCCAAATAAATAGTCTGCCTTTGCTTGGTTGGGTATATATATCTATTTCAGATAAAGGATCATTTGTAATGGTTGATATTTATTACAGACACTATGTGACCAGACCATTATTTGCATGCAGAGCCTAGCGCTTGTGTCATCTTTGAAGAGCTCTGGGAAGATGATGGGAGCTGATGACAGCAGCCATCAAGTAATTCAAGGATCCTACAAACTGTGATTAAACCAGTGATTATTGTAACAAATCTGTGGTCACCTTGGACCTTGCAGCTGTCATTGTGCTGCTCGTCTCGATGCACCAAAGTAACCGCGACGGGGAATGGAGAGCTGAACTCAGTGCTTAGAGAATTATAATTGACTACGGCTTGATATGGGGGATTTTCTCTGCTATCCCCAACGCCCGAAGACTTTGATGCAAAACTGAGTCCTTCACCAGCCCTCCAGCAGAGGATGTGGCACAAGAGAGCACCCAAAAGCTATTGCAGAATTTAAGCCCACCGCCAAACCCCCTCACTTTCCCCAATATGTTCTTAGTTGCTTAGGTGTCCCTACTCTATTGGCTCGTTCACTATTAATTAATATATCTGTAATCATGGGAAAAGAGGAATTGCTATAAAAATGTAAAATAATAGGATGAGACACTGGGGCAGAATAAGAAAAGAAATTTATATCACCATCCCTTCCTTTGGAAGAACCTTTCCTATTTTCTTCTCTTAGTGTTTCTATTTCTCTTAGTATTCCTATTGACTTCTCTTAGCATTTCTCATTCCTTCTTTCGTGGCCATCTAAAGGGCTAACCAAATGTTCTAGTCTCTCTTTAGAGGCGGTGAGAGAACATATCCCCATAGTTCCCGTGTTGGGCTCCAGGCCCATTGCGTGTCCCAAGTGCTCTGCTTGCACAGGGGTAGTTTTCTTTAACATTTACGAAGGGTGCCCTTTAGTTTGGCTGTCTGTAGAAGGGGACGAAGGACCAGGTGATGGGAGCCAGATGAGCCCATGCAGGCTTCAGGCTCAGAGCCCCGGGAGGCAGTTTCTCTATGTTGCTTTGGTTCAAATGCACTTTTTTTATTCTGCACTAGAAAAACTAGCCGAGGGAAGAAGTTAGCCTCTGTGCCTGGTGCTTGTTTATTAGTAGCAAACCCACTCCTGGCTCACAAAGCAACAGCTTCCCTAACACAGTTGCTTGAATCTGCCTATTGCCCCCCTGAAAAGATAAAATATGAGGCTTTGCAACCAGCACTCCTTCTGCAGCACAGCGTGGAGGAGAAGCTGCATTGCAGTCAGGAGTGCGTGTGTGTGCGTGCGCGCGCATGTCTGGAAATGGTTTTACCTAAAGGTGAAGACCTCTCTGAGCTCAGTTTCTGGCGAAGTGACTCCAGTCACAGCTGCCTAAGCCTTCTTCTGGATGCGCCCAGGGACATCCTTCTGGATGCCTCTCCTAGAATGTCACCTGCTTTTGCAGATAGCAGGGGAACGATGGGAGGGAAACCTCCACCTCGGCACAGCAAAAAGCAAGGACCTCTTCCTGCTCTTTCTCTTGCATCGCCTTAAATGTTGTGTGAGCTCATGTCCCCAACTCTCCCTTTGTCCGGCAGCCTCCTCCAGACAGCTGTCCTGCAAGCTCAGTCCGTGGTTTTGCTGGTGCATGCGTATAACTTCCCTGACCCAGCAGAACTTCTCCAGGTTTACACCAGTCAGGCAGGAGGGGAAACAGCCCCCCTGAGCCCAGCGAGGAACTGGCGCAGGAGAACAGATTTACTGCAAAAGCTGCTGCTTGTGATACTTCCAACCTGCTGAGAGAATTAGCACTTTGATCTCCCACTGGCAGACACCTGCTCTTGGAAGGACTTTTTAGGTTGACTTCACCCTGCAGTCATTATAATGGCCCACACTGACAAGGGTGGGTCGCGGTCATCAGCTGCGTGAGGTTCAGAAGTGCTTTTGAGGCTGCCTTCATGTGGACCAGAAAGTCTTCTGCCTTAACGCTCCTCTCCAGGGGTGACGCTGATCCGGGCTGAGTGCCCGTGCTGCCGTATGGAGGGACAGCCCTGATTCTGTGAGCCACATTGGCCAGCGGTGATGCAGAAAGGTCTA
This sequence comes from Pygoscelis adeliae, assembly GCF_000699105.1. NCBI lineage: Eukaryota > Metazoa > Chordata > Aves > Sphenisciformes > Spheniscidae > Pygoscelis > Pygoscelis adeliae. The sequence goes on from NW_008825616.1 coordinate 195,628, forward strand.
AAACATTGCACCCTTGTGTAAGATGTGCTGGTCTCACTTTGTTTTTAAATGGGCTGCTGCAGATCTTTTCTTGCTGCCAAGTGCCTTATTTACAAGATAAAAAATTAAATGTGTAAGAAAGCTCCTAGCCTTAAAACAGCTTGAAACAAAATAAATTATTACTGTTGTGGATTCCTCAGGAGAGGAGGGAGACTCAACAGGGAGGCGATGGGAAAACACTCCCAAAGTCCGATGATGAAAGGGAAGAAGTGGGTTATTTTCTTTCTGAAGTCAGCAGATGCTGAAATAAATAAATCATTAACCTCTGCCATTTTCCTAGTCCTGTGGTCTAATCAGGAGAGCTATTCTCTCTCAGCGGGACTGATGTGTTCGGCTGTCTCTGTTCTTCAGGTGATGGGGTGAGGTGACATGGTGTTTTCTGCACACTGGGTCACTGAGGGGACTGGGACCATGGTTTTCTAGTGGAGGTATGGAGCCTGCAGCAATGAAAATCCCTGCCCTGAGCATGGCACCCAAGGCTGAAACAGCTGGTTAATGGAGTTACTTTTCCTCCTGCCTGTTGGCCCCCTGTCTCTGGTTTCTCCAATGCCGTAGATATCACTACCATTCTGGAAAATGTGGGGTAAGATTATTTATTTGGGTTACTGTAATTTTAGTCCATTTTCATCTTGGGGCAAGTGAACACTTAAAATGCAAAACTACCCAGAATATATGGGATATATGGCAATTCATGGAATCCACAGTGCTGCAAAGTTGTGAAACGTCCTGCTCCAGGAAAGATCCCAAAGAAGAGAAAACTTGAAGCAGGAGTAAAAACTGAAGGGCTGGTTTGTATAGAAAGGATGACATGGGAATGAGACATGGAAATGGTCTTCAAACACCTAGGAGGCAGCTGCAGAGATGGAAGGAATTGTTACTCATGTCTCCTGGTAAGTGATGGTCCAAGCTGCAGTGGAGAAGGGATCAGGCAGCCTCTAGGAAACACTTCACAGCAATAAATAGGTGAAATCTTAAACTGACTAGCTGGGGAAAGAGAGACTGGAGGGTTTCATGACCATGTTAGACAGATGAGAGAGGAATATAAGGTAGAAGGTGGATTATATGTCCTCAATTACCGCTATGAGATGTCCTGCCACTGCTACTGTGCACGGTTCTGGTCTCTACAGGTGGACCAGAGTATACTTACACGCGGTGGAGCAAGAAGAAGAACAAAGAAGACAGCTACAGTGTTCAAGAGGATGGTTGCATTTTTCCATGAAGGGAGACTCAAATACTCAATCTGGAGAGGAGAAGAGAGAAGGGAACGCACTCCAGGTTTCCAGCATCATGAAGGCAGTGGCTAAGGTGAAAGCAGAACTGTTCAGGAACACTTAAGTCTTCTCTGTATATCGTCCCACTTCTCTTTCTTTTTTTTCCTCCCCTGTGCAACAGTTTGCCACATTAAATCTGTTGTAGCCTGAGATTATTTTCCTTTGGCAGGAGAGAGTAATATGCACTTCTCTTGCTTTTAATTGTTTTCTGCCTCCTGAGAAGCCTGCTCTGTTTTATGGTGGTACAGCAGCCTCTACCGTGGAGCTGACGTTTGAGAAGTTTCAGAGGTTTGGTTTTCTTTAAAATTTTTATTACAAGGAACAAAAATCTCTTGCACATTCCTGGCAACAGGCTCTTCTGTCTTAGCACCAGATATGCCAGCCATTGACTTGAGCTATGATAAAATGCCAGATGCACCAGGCTACACGACCTGCTTGCTCTGCTTGAGAACTCCTCAGGTTGCAAATGTTTTCATCTGGAAAAGGGGCTCATATTGTCCTAAATTCAGAATTTCTGGTGACAGAAACAAAAAAAACCAAACAAGCATTTTAACCCTCCCCTTCTCCTATCCTTTCCCTATGACAATCCTGAAAAAACCCACGTTTTCTTCATCCTAAAATGAATCATGACATTTGGGATCATTGTAAAGCAAAAGTAGATTTCTGTGGAGGTTTGCAAAGAAGGTGCTGATTGGGGTGGAGAAAATCTGCATACCAATCCAGTCACCATCTACCCATCACTTCTGGAAACTAAACCTGTCCTAAGCCAGTAGCTGTGTGCTGTGCAGGATGATACAGAAATTAATGGCAAAAGGGGTTCTCCTTAAGGACTTGGTTTGAGAAGTTGGAGTTGGTATTTGTTGGAGTAAAGGAAGACATGTGCAATAGAGACCTTTCCATCAGTGATGATGAGCCCTGCTCCCTTACTAATTACCAGAGTTTGAGTCTCTAGGATCACAGAGTGGAGAATATGATTTGTCTCATTCTAGTGTCAATGTCTGGAAATAGGACTAATTAATCGCACTCTGAAAGTGCCTATTTCCCTCCCCTGACTTTAGGGTGAGGCCAGCTTGACTGGCAGAGAGGAAGAGGTTACCCATAGACATGCAGGGCTTGATTCTGTTACCAAAACAAGGCATCTAGAGCCATTAGAGGTACCCAAGTACCTTATCCCTCCTGACCTTCAGCTGTGGCTCCGAAAGGGCAGTGGTCTCCTTTGGCCTTAAACCATATCTACAGTCCCATGTAGGCGTTGCGAACACCCCAACATAGAATCATAGAATCATTAAGGTTGGAAGAGACCTCCAAGATCATCGAGTCCAACCGTCGACCCAACACCCCCATGCCCACTAAACCATGTCCCTAAGCGCCTCATCTACACGTCTTTTAAATACCTCCAGGGGTGGGGACTCAACCCCTTCCCTGGGCAGCCTGTTCCAATGTTTAACCACTCTTTCAGTAAAGACATTTTTCCTCACATCCAATCTAAACCTCCCCTGGCGCAACTTGAGGCCATTAATGTCACAACTGGCACTATATGCCTATTTAGACAATTATGTCTTTCCTTAAAGGCAGACAAGGCAAGTCCCACTTTCTAAGTCTTTCAGGGTAAGGGGTGACGTTCTGGGTGAGTAGCAGCCCCTGCCTTCTGGATGGGTAGCATCCTCTGGGTGAGGGGAGTCTTGTGTGGCCACCCAGGACACACAGGCGTGATGCTCCACCAACAGCAAGTGTGGTCCTTACCAGATATTTGCTCACCCCTTTGGTCGTAGCAGAAACTCCTGCCTGGGCAATGGGTGCTGGGACTGCCACAAGCAGGAACAGGTAGAAGCAGGTTGTGTCTATTGTGGGAACTCCACAGAAGTCCACCTAGGGTTGAAGAAGTACTTCCAAGTCAGGCACAGACTGTTGGTCATTCAATGGAGGAAGCAGCAAATGGAGAGACGAAACAGAGCAGACTGCCTTGGGGGAAGATCGTACAGGGATGAGATATCCCAACATCATTGCTGTATCTGTGGGCTTGGCGGAAGATGAGAGAAGCTGCTAGCAGCCCGTCTATTTTCCTGGTGCATAGCATGTTATGTGTTTTTACTGGCAGTTAGCATATGCTGATGATTTAGCAGAATATATCAATGAACATCTGAGGTTGTGGCTGTGCAGTCTTTGATAGGGACTCTTTGAGCCTCCTACACTAGGCAACACAGAGCTTCCCACTTTTCTTGCTTTCCCTGGCTTAAAATCTGGGTCGCTTCCCCGGCATCCCGTATCTTCTCCCTTCCCATGCCTCGGGATGCAGTCTGGGATCTCAGAACAAAGCTCGCCAGTCCAAAAGTCACGGTGTCCCCCCTAGGGTGCTGCAAAAACCCAGGCCACTGTCCTGTTGGGTGGTAGGCTTCCAGTCCCTGCTCTCGTGTCTGGGACGGAGTCCAAGCCCTGGAGGGGGATGCCTGTTTTTGAGTGAATCCCTTTGAGACTGTGTAGTTCTCCCTTCCATCTTTCTCCCCCCCACCTCGGTTTCAATTATTTCTCTCTTTGACAGAGAGAACAATATTCATATGGGCATAGGCAACTGATAGCTTGCAGAGCTGAAGGGAAATTAGCAGAGTCTTAAAATCCACATGGGTGGCTTTCAGTCAGAGCGAAATGAAAGAGGAGGGTATTGAGTGATCTCCCCTCTCCCTCCGATGACAGGCTATACATTGTTCGTTGTCACACGATGTGATGCTAAAGGCAAATAAGTAAAATAAATGTCAAGGCAGAAGGAAGCTGCGAGGGCAAAGCTGGGTTCCTCTTGCTTCACAGCCTTGTTTCGGAGGCAGCCTGGGAGCGACAGCTCACCGGAGGGAAGACATGAGGCACAGATTGCAGGATGAACAAATAGCTCCAGATAGTAGCGTGATGAGCATCACAGGGCACAGGATGGATGCAGCTGGATGGGTTGAAAGAGGCTTTAGTGACTGCTGATGCTGTTCCTCTTGCAAGTGTCTCATGAGCTCTGTGGCATGGGCTTAGCTGGCCTTTAGACACTGGGTACGGGGCAGGTACATCAAGAGAGAGGTCCAGTTTGGACCAGCATGTAGCTGGCAGCATGAACAGGCACATAACAGGTAAAATACAAAATAGGATGTGATGTTCCTAGTGTGGAGGGCTCCCAGGGCCACCTTACTGCAGAAAAAGAGCTGAGTCCTGGGAAACTCTGAACATCAGGTGAGTCCAAATTCCTCACTATTTCAGACAAGGAACGTCAGAGTGGAGAGGAACACACATCAAAACCCCGGTGTGACAGTACGCTGTGAGTGGTCTGGCTTGTGGTTAGCTCTGATGTGGCTGCAGCTTCTCCGATGTGGCTGCAGCTTACCCGTTGCCTGTGCAGAAGCCAGGTAGCACGGCACAGCACTGGAACAGGAGGGTCTTCCAGCACCCTGGCTCTGCATGATCTGTTAACTTTGCCACCGGCAAGTCCCTGCAATAACCTCTTCATCTCTACAGGGAGATGGTTTATCACTCAGTGAGATGAGATGGTGATGCAGCTGGCTATGGAAATCCCACCTCGTGCAGAACTTGTGGGACGTTGCTGAGGTTTGAGACAGCTCCGGGGACAGACTGTGAAGGGGAGGGTGAAAAGCTGCAATCCAAGGTGTGCGTCACACTTTTTCATTCACTTCAAGTTCCTTATCCCACTGCCCATGAGAAATGTGCCTGCTTTCCCTGGGATGCTGGCTGCTGAGTGCGGCGTGTTGGTCCTTCCCCTCCTCCGTGAAGGAGGCGTGTGAGTTGCACCACTGTCTTTTTCTGAACCTAATCAGTACCACTATTGTAATAAATCCCATCCACCCAGGACATAAATTCAGCTGGCATGTGTATTCACCACAGAGGCTTCAACAGCTCCCTGCAGGGTCTGTGCTTTCCCGAAGCTTGGCAGCTTTTCCTCCTATCAGTTACTGTGTCCTATAGGAGGGACCACCCAGAAACTCTCCTGCTATTGTTCCACTCAGGCGCAGAGCGGCGGCGTGCGAGATGCTGATTCTGCAGGTAGATGCCACCCTGGCTGATCGATCTGACTATTAAAGATTTCACAGCCAGCCCCATAAACAGCTGATGAGCTGACCCAGTGGCTGCCGAGCAATTTCAGTTATTGGTCTCTTACTGATGTTGCAGCAGAAGCAAGGCATTAAGGAAAATGTCCTTGCTTTGAAGCTCCCTATGTGCTTAAAATTAAGCCCGTGCTTGAGTGGAAGATAATCACCAGGACAGGAGGGACCTCAGGAGCACGTCTACTTTCTCCTCCTGCAGGAGAGCCCAGTCTGGTTGCACTTGCCCATTGCCTGCTTCGGAAAGGTCTTGAATCCTGGCCATTTGGGACAAAAATGTCACCTCTAATGTTTGAACAAAAGGAGGAATTCTCCAGGGCAGGCGCTAAGGCTCTGTCTCCTCATATACTAGCCCTTGTAAGGGAATGTGGCACTGGCCCTTCAGGTGTGCTACTCTTGCATGGGGGAGAGAAAGGGGAAAGGGAGGTCAGGAGATATTGGGAGAGGCAATTGGATGGAGGTTGCTCCAGGACAGCATTCACAAAACAAGGGCATAGGGACCACGGAATAATTCAGGCGGGAAAGGACTTCAGAAAGGAGGTCTCCAGTCCAGCCTCCTGCTCAACATAGGGTCAGCTCTGAGGTCAGACCAGGTTGCTCAGGGCTTTGTCCAGCTGGATCTTGAAAACCTTCAGGGATGGAGACTGCACAACCGCTCTGGGCACCCTTTTCCAATGCCTCACTCTTCTAATGGTCGAAACCACACCACTGAAAGGAAAGACATCACTGACAGGGAAGGGTAGTTGAACTGGAATTCACAATTCTTAATATTTTAACTGGAGGGGAGAAAAGTACTCACAATACCCTAAGGAAGAATAGAGCTCCACGGGGTAAAGTGGACTTGCTCTTCTGAAGATGTGAGCCTGGTTGTACCATCAGACACTGTGTTACTATAAATATGTTTTCATTACCCCTCACAGAAGGAAATTCCCAAACTGAAAGCAACTGCAGTTAAAGCCAGCTAACGCGTTGTCTGCAGTGGCTGATAAAGCAGCCAGCTCAAGCCTGGAAAGGAATAATCCTGGGATAGTAAAGAGTGACAAATGCAATTTGACATAATAAAAATGCAGTCAGGAGACTGGCTATCCCAAATTTGCAACTCCAGCTGCAATTTTAAGATATCTGATTTGCCATCTGCAGCAGGCAGAGAGGTTTCCCCAAGACTTCCACGCTGCCGTCTCACAGAAGCATCAAAGAGGAGCCAGCGGAAGAGAAAAATGATTCCCCGTTCCCCCTGTTGCTGATGACAGTGCTTGGAGATTTTGTCTCTGACTTGGAGCAGAACATGTGACTCTTTTTTCCCCATGACTATGACAGTTTAATTGGAGCTGCATGAAATTGTTTTCCTTTCACAGTAAATAACATCAAATTTGACTACTATGCCCTCCCCGGTTCTGTGTCGAAACTCTCAGTGACTGGTTTTATTAGGGGTATGCATCATCTGAGCAACAGTGGAAGCAGTAGACCAATTTCTGTGCTTAGTCACAGTGGCGTGAAAGTAGATAAATCTCTAATTGAGTGAACGTAGCCTATTCTAAAGCAATTAAAGCCAATGCAGCAGTGGGGGAGGACTCTGGGTGCAAACCATTGCAAGTCAGAAGTCACCAGGACTTATCTGACCTGTAGCACATTTAACAATAGGGCACAGGGGTGAACAGACTACAGAGATTAGCAGTCACGTAGGGTGGGTTTCAGCTCCTGCTTCAGACACCACATGGAAGCCAACCTCCCATTGCTAGTAGACAGCAAGAGGTCTCTTGCTAGCAGAGCTTCAGGGCTCACTTCTGTTGTCCACACAAGGGCAACAGGAGGCAATTTCAGCTGCCCTGAGGTATCTTAGACATCCATACGGGCCCAGCAAATATGGCACGGGACTTATGAGAGATCTGTGCCCTTTTATACAGGTGGCTGGAGGACAAAGAAGACATACTAAGGTATGTCAGATGGCACTAGATGTACATCTGGTAAACGCAGTCAGTTTGACATGCTGTAGAGCAACCGCAAGGCTGCCGTACATTTGATTTTGGAAAGCAATCATGTTTTACATCCTGTACACCAGGCCCAGCACCCAGAGAGCTGGGCACCCCAGCACATCTTTTGCAAGGGCATCTGAGATACAGGTTTCAAAGAAAAGAAGGGGACAAGCACAAGTACATTTAGAGGAGCACAAACAGGTTGGCTCAGGTTTCTGGTTTACAATAGCCAGCTGGGAAGGTGAGGAGAGAGAGAAAATCTTATTGTTAGATCACGAGTTGCACAGTATTTTTCCTGGGAGACACACAGATGTGACTGGTAGTAAGCAGGGCTTGTTTTGAGGTCTGGATCCCTGCATTCATCTTCTGGGTCTGTAAGAGCCCACCCACTGCGGTGCTGAGTCAGTACGCACATGTGTGTGAGTGTAGGTTGATGCAAAGAAAGGAGAGGCTGGCCCACACTCACACCAAAGCATTAGCAGCTCATCCAGTAAGATTTGGGAATCCCAACCCCTGAGCCAGATTTGCTGTAGGAGAAGGATGTTTTTTCTTTCTGGTAAGAATACTGACTTTTTCTGAAATGATGAATTCTTGTTTGTGAGAGGAGAAAAATAGCTTGTTAAGCACCAAAACCATTAGCTCAATTTTCTCATCTTGCTCGAGCAGTTGAGTTTTAGTGATCCCTTTAAGTTTAAAATGAGTCCTTTTTTTCAATAATCAAGCTCTGGCAGAAGAGAAGTCCTCAGTCACAGACCCAGCTTGCCTGTTGGCTTCTGGAAACCTCCCAGCAGCTCCTCGGGGGCTGCTGAATATCTTTGTGCACGGAGACGTCCTAACCTTTGCGTGTGTATAGAAATGCAGTGAAAAACATCTCTATCTCACTTCATGCCTCCATATTAGGGCAATGTAGAGTGAGAAGCAGAACCAGGAACATTGCAATTAGAGATATTTAGCTGAAGCAGCAGCCTGTTCCTGGGTGGCAGCGGATAATGAATTTTGACTGCAAAGATGTCTCTTTCTTTGAAGGGTTTTGGGGTGGCAAGTGTGGGGGCCGTGCCTAAAAGTTTGTCTCTGCTGAGGTTCATTGTGGAAGCTCTGTCGTGTCGCAAGTTGGTGTCTCGCTGTGCTGCCCTGGGGTGGACGTGCCGCTAACTTGCTCCTCCGAGGCTCCTCTGCTTTCAGAAAGGACTTTTCTGAACACCTTGTGGTCCCATGCATTTCAGTTGTGTCTGTGTACACATGGGCATGCCAGGCTCTTTCCCCACTGGCAGGCAGACCGAGAATAAATTCAGGAGTGACAACTCACTGCTTGCTGGCAGCATGGGGACCTCTGCAATGCATGGACAAACAGAATGGTGGGACCTGCTCCAGAAGCTTTCTGCTGAGTTGTGCAGTTTGGTGACCAGAGCCATGGGAATTTCCAAAGCTGTGTGAATAACCAAAGTGGGAATGAAGCAATCGGACTTGAAAGGGATGGTAGGAGCTCTGCCCAAGGGAACATCGCCATAATGCAGCTCATATACCCAAAATCTCCTTAGCTGTGTTACTAATTACATCCTGGGTTATTAAATTATATCTCCACTCTGGGGAAGAGAGAGGGGGAAGAAAACAAACAAAAGAATTCAGTGAAGGCTTGGTACTTAAATCTAGATACTTCAAATCTGTGTCCCATCTGTTGTGGAGACTGAGCGCGCTGCTTCTTTCAACCACAAGCGTTTGGTGCAGCACTGGCTGAGAACAACCCTCCAGCGTGTGTTGCGTGAACGTGTAGGGGTGAATTCAGAAAGCAGGACACCTCATGAAGTCAAAGGACATGTGTCACCCCCAAAGGAGTACCACAAACATATGTACTTTCATAGCTGCTTTTATGGTTCTGTATGTTCTGCCCTAATAAAGTGAAGATCTGAGAGACAGCTGGCTCTTCATCCAGTGCTGCAGATGAGGGATTGATGGATGTTGCTGAGAAGGCTGAAGTGCCCTTTTTTGTGCAGTCTGTCCTAAAAATATCAGCTGTGACCAGAGAGCAGTGTTAACGCCAGGGTTAAGGGGGTGAGATCTCGGTCTAGAATAGGGAAGGAGCCAGTTTCAACACTCAAATGCATGAGAGAATTTAAAATTGGCTGCCCTCACTTCATCCTTGAATATTTTAAGAGACAGACAGTGGAATTGCAGAGCTTGTAATGACTATTCTAGTGAGCACATGGAAGATGGATGAGGTACTTGAAGACAGGAAAAGGTGTAATGCAGTACTTTAAAAAGGAGAGACAGATGAATGAAGGAATTACTGATGAGTCAATTTAACTAAAATTTCTGAGAAACAAACTGGAATAAGTAATTATATTATTTGTAATACCAAAATTCACAGACTGGGTGCCAGGTAGGCTGGAAAACAGATTTATTGAAAAGGACAGGGGGTCAGCAGTGCCCTTGGGGCAAAGAAGTTTAACCCCATACTGTGCTGCACCAGCAAGACTGCATCCAGCAACTGCAGGGAAGTGATCTTTCCTCTGTTTGGCACTTGTGAGACCACATCTGGAGCACTGCCCAGTTTGGGGCTCCCCAGTACAAGAAAAGACATGGATGTACTGGAGGGAGCCCAGTGAAGGGCTGCCAGGATGGTTGGAGGGCTGGTGCACTGCATATACGAGGAGAGGCTGAGGGACCTGGGTTTGTTCTGCCTGGAGAAGAGAAGACAGAGGATAGAGACGCTTGTGTCCTAACAATTACTTGACGGTGTGGAGATAGAGCCAGACTCTTCTGGGAAGGATATAGTAGATGGACAAGGAGCCACAGACTCAAGTTGCAAGAAGGAAAATTCAGATTAGATATTGGGAAAATATTTTACACCACAATAGTAGTCAAATATTGGAGCAGGCACCTGGAGAGTATTCTGGGATCTCCTTCCTTGAAGATATTCAACACTCAGCTTCAAAGTCCTGAGCAACCTCTCTATTTTGGGCAGAGGTTGGACCAGAGGCATCCACAGATCCAGCCTGCATTACTCTACGAATCTAAGAAGTTCATGTCCCCACAGCACTGGATAGTTAGGCTTTGTTAAAATGCAAAATAAGGTGCAGCAGACGTTTCAGCTGACCTGTTTCAAGCTTCTCACAGCAACTGCTGGACTGCAGATAAATGGCTTATAAATGCCACAGTCCTGATTTTGGAAATTGCAGCTCAAGGATAGAGACATGTAGCAACCTCGGATTAGCAAGGAATACGTGTTCTGGCTATAGTCAGTTAATAAGGCAGTTGACCATAAGGCTCTGGGCTTCCATGATGAAAAGAAGAGTTTGATTCTTCATGTTTCTATTTGCATCTTTCTTAGTTTATTTTATTATTGAGCTAGCTCCATTGGGTGCCAGTTTTCTTACAAAAAGACTTGAGAGTACTGGTGGATGAAAAGCTGGACATGAGCCAGCAATGTGCGCTCGCAGCCCAGAAAACCAACCGTATCCTGGGCTGCCTCACCAGCAGCGTGGCCAGCAGGTCGAGGGAGGAAATTCTGCCCCTCTGCTCTGCTCTGGTGAGATCCCACCTGCAGTGCTGCGTCCAGCTCTGGAGCCCTCAGCACAAGAAGGACGCGGACCTGTTGGAGAGGGTCCAGAAGAGGGCTACGAAAATGATCAGAGGGATGGAACTCCTCTCCTATGAAGAAAGGCTGAGAGGGATGGGGTTGATCAGCCTAGAGAAGAGAAGGTTGGGGTTGTTCAGCCTAGAGAAGAGAAGGCTTCAGGGAGACCTTATTGCAGCTTAAAGGGGGCTTATAAAAAAGATGGTGGCAAACTTTTTAGCTTTAAACTAAAGGGGGGTAGATTGAGACTAGATATAGGGAAGAAATGTTTTACGCTGAGGGTGGTGAGGCACTGGCACAGGTTGCCCAGAGAGGTGGTGGATGCCCCATCCCTGGAAACATTCCAGGTCAGGTTGGACGGGGCTCTGAGCAACCTGACCTAGCTGAAGATGTCTCTGCTCACTGCAGGAGGGTTGGACTAGATGACCTTGAAAGGTCCCTTCCAACCCAACCCATTCTGTGATTCTGTGATTCTATAATATCTTCCTTCCCATGAAACAAGGCAGCCTCATCCCCACTCTCAGCTGGGGACAGTCCTTGGCCTGTGCAATCCTGTGCTCGATAACTTGGGCAAAAACTGTGCCAGGGTCTGTGATAAGACTTAAACAGGACAGTTGTAGGACAGTCCTTGAACCAGTGCTCTGCCCACTTTGGACAACTGATGTCCTTGAGTGAGTTGTGTCACTGCAAGACAGCTAGGTGGGAATTCCCGAGGCCCAGTTTCACATCTGCAAGTAGCCTATTTTTGTGTGGATTTGGTAAATTTAGTGAACTGACAGACATCAGGAAAAACATTAAGAAGAGGTAAAGTAGGGCTCAGGAATAATTTACAGGCAAATTTCGCTGCCCTTCCTGCCTGTAAATAATTTTCTTGCAGGTCCTTGTTTTATTCAGCCGATTTGGCTGGTAATTGCTTGCGTGTAGATCTTTCTCACTGGAGCATGAAGAGAATTCAGTAGCAGCCACTCAGTTTGAGCTGTACTTGTAAGAAATACTGGTCAGCAAAATTTGGGCGACACAGCTCTTCCTCCAGCTTTGCTGATACATCAGTTTTGACTGATTTTCCTGCAAAGTAAGTTTGCTGATGAATGGGCTGGCTTTGCTGTTTGTCTTTGCACCCGCCGTCCTCAGAGTCTGTAGGGCTGCTGACTATAGAGTCCTCTGGAAGCAGGTTTTAATTTTGCAGAAAATTTCTAGATTTGGAGATTTTTGTCCAAGAAAAGTGCTGGAATTCAGCAATACTGGAGTTTTCTGGAAAGCAGAATGATGGCTGGATTTTTTATCCTCGCTTACATCTGTGTCCCTCTGCTTGTTTTCTGTCACACGGGGAAATCGGTTGAGTGTTGTGCTCTACGCTGCCTCCCTTTGCGGGAGATGATGACTCCCAAATGAAAAAATGTGATCTTTCTCAGTCGCTGCAGTGGTGATGCCACCATCCTGTACATCAAGATGCATCTAAATGTTATACAGACTGGGTAAACCTCCCGGTGCTGGGCTTGCACATTTATGTATGGGGGCAGACAGCAGACCTTTGGAGCAAATCTTGATCATTGCAGGGGACCCCCCTCTCTCCAGACTTCAGCTCCCTGGAGGACTTCTGTGGGGTTGAAAGTTTAATAGGAATTTTGCCATTGCTGGGGGAAATGGCTTTTTCTGTCCCTTCCTGACATCACGGAGTACCTCTGAAGATCTCCTAGACTCGTTCTCCTTGGCAGAAGGGAAGAGGGAAGGGGAAGATACAAGATGGAGTCTTGCCTGTCGGTGTGTGGGAGTGGGCACCAGCTCAGCACCAGTGAAGGTATAGAAAGATTTTAGTGACACCTTCCTCCCAACTAAAAGGTTCCTAGAGGGACCCCCTCATCCCATTACTCTCGACTGTCCTTTTATAAATCCATTGGAGCACAGTTTTAGCACTGAGGAGGAAGATTTTCCTAGTGTGAAAAACCCCTCTCTCCTGCAACTGATTAGAAAATTCATATCAAATCCAGAAGGTCCCAGGCCAGGCTTTTATTTGATGTATTCCTGCCTGTTGCTTGTTGCGGAATGACTCTGTCACCCAGTGGGAATCCATGAGGGAAATGTTGGATACATGAGATATCTGGAGATGTTGGAGCCTTTCCCAGTTTTGGTCACTCCATAGAGCAATGACAATAAGAATTTGCTTCATCTTCAAATGCATTGGAGGAATCTCATCTTAAAAGCACCCTATTGCTGCAAGACAGACTGGGATGACTGCTTTGAATCTAGATGTTTCCTTTGGAAGATCTAGAAGGATCTAGACAGCAAGTCTGATGAGGAGAGGCTGAGGGAACTGGGGTTGTTTAGCCTGGAGAAAAGGAGGCTCAGGGGAGACCTTATCGCGCTCTACAACCACCTGAAAGGAGGTTGTAGCGAGGTGGGTGTGCGGCAGCCCCCAGAAATGTTTAGGGATGGGACAGTGTTCACAAAGAGATTTTTATTAAAGAGAATGAAATTCAGGTCAATGCAAGGCGGAAGTGGACACTGGGTAGCATTTGCTGATGATGTGTTTGGCAAACAGCCAGAGCTCCTTGGCAAAGAGGGGGCTGTGGAGAGCTCTAGTCTAGGTGGCTCAAAGTGGTTGGTCTTTGGCATGGCAATGCCAAGCGCATGGGGCTGTGAGGAAATGTAGACCTGCTGCTTTAGAGACTGCTGAACTAGCCTTGTAGAGAGCTGTTGGCATGAGGTGACCCTCCAGACTGCTGACAAACCAGACAGCTAGAAATACGCTGTTTTAGGGGAACCAGTGGGATCTCAAGGCTAGGATGAGTTTTGCAGAGCTGGATGTCTTGGCTCGTGTGGGAGATAAGTATTTTATTTAACTGAACTCTTCCACACCTTAGTTTCCTGGTCCAAAGAAAAATAAGCCCTGGGGGTTGGGGTACAAACCAGGACTTGAAAGATGTTATACTCTACCACCCTGGCTTGGCTCAGCAGTAATCCCACCTGCAGGAGCCTGTAACCATAAGCATAGGTGAGTCTAGGTTACTGTGGGACCACGGGCGTGCAGAACAGGGAGGGGGCTTCTACTTTCAATTACACTTCAGGAACTGACCCCCTCATTCACCTAATTTCCCTAAGCCCTTGGGCATGCAGAGAGCTGAAGCAAGCTCAGCACCTTCTCCTGGGTCCATGCAGGTGCACTCAGGCTTCTGTCAGATGGCACTCGTGAAAGGGGGCTTGCGTGGTCTCAGCCCCAGGCCGGCTGCGTGCATCTGAGGAAAAGCACAACGTTTTCCTGCAGGATGGCCTGCCTACTCCAGAAGCAGCCTGCAACGAGGCCTTTGTCAACACAGGACAGTTGCAATGTCCTTTAATCGCGTTGGGTCTGCCACTGAGTGAAAGTGAGTAGGTTAGAAGCTCCCTGGGTTCCTTGGCATGAGTGTAGGAGCTTACCATGGAGACACCTCTATCTGCGTCCATCATCCTAGGCTTCCCTATAGACCATGGTCACCAGGGTCAATCCAGTTTGTGGATGCAATTCATCTTACCATAAAGCTGATGACCATCATTTGTTGAAGAACTCCAACAGCACTTGCTTCTTTCCATCAGTTAGAAAGGGAACCTACGTGATGAGTTCAGCTGGAGACTGCTGTGCTGGTTGCATTTAGGCAGCTGATAAATCCCAACATTTATGGCTCAATTTTCTGTCTATGTAAGTGGGATAATGGCATTTCCTCATTTCATCTGAGTGTGCGCGCGCGTGCTTGTGCAGGGCAGGGGGGTGACAGGCACAGAAGCTGGTGGAAGATCACAAGGTCCTCCCCGGATTAGAAAGTCCAGATGAACAGCTGAAATAGAAGATCTGCCTCCAAATAGCATGAGAAATGTAGTTGCTGTTTCCTATATGCTTACAGTTCCTTGGCCTCGGGGTCCAAGGCCTTGTGTTATTGATGATAGCGAGTGCATTTAAGGGCAATCTAAAAGGGTTTCTTTTTTTCCCCCTTGCTAGGCTTTTGAAGGCTTCAGCTTTCAAACAAAAGGAGAAAATTAAAATATTAACATGTGCCAGGGACCCTTGAGGGAGGTCACGTTCTCTTAATATTTCACATATCCCTCTTTTTTTTTTTGCTATGAAAGAGTTGGGCGCAATCCTGCCCATGTCTGCTGACTGGGAGGAGGAGACAGGGACCTTCAGCCTTGGTCCCATCAAGCATAGGTGGAAGGTGGCTCTGAACCATATATTGTGTCTCCAACCAACTGCCTAACACCAACATGACTGCCATCCTGAACTGCTTTAAAAAGTGATGCTGTCATCTGGTTTTTTGCCGTTTCTCTCCTTTCCTCACTCAAGAAGCCATGGCAGTCCAGGCTGCAGACCTGCAAATCAGCATCTTTGAATAGTCCCAGGAAGGAGAATGACAAGCATTTTCTTTCACTGGCAAACTGGATTTCTAAGCAGAGACCGCTCAGCATACCAGGCTGTAAATTAAGCATTTACCAGGGCACAAGCAAAAAGAAAATGAATAATAAAATATGAAAAGTGCCAGCATTTATTTTTCTTCATTTCAACAACCTGCTCTGATATTCTCCCCAGGAACAGTTTGGCTTTGTCCCCCGAGGCCGGCACAGGGCTGGTATGGGGAGGGGAGAGGAAATGCCGTGGTTGTGAACCCCAAGGGGGTCATAAAGAAAGTTACGGTATTTGCTTGTGGAGCAGACGCCGGTTTTCTTCTTCTGCCCTCACCTCACCGAAGGATGGAGCTGCCTCAAAGAATAGGAAATCTGTCAGGGAGGTGCACTGGGTGGGGGTGACCTTCACGTGTGTGTGGCCCAGCATGAATGAGTTATGTGGCCCATCACTGAAGGTGGGGTTTTGCCACCACAAAAGGGTTTCTTGTGCTCGAGGATGATGTGTTGGCAACGCATGGAAAGTTTCAGTCTGCTAAAGTTGGAAATCTTCCGCTTCCACCTTGTTTCGGGTGTTTTGTCCTGTAAAAGCTATATCCGCTTTGAAACAGCAGTTAAAACAAACGTGCACATTAATGCAGTGGAATACTTCCAGCATATTCCCTTCTTGCAGTGAATTGTTGACTTTTTCTTCCCTCTTTGAGCCAACAACAGAAAATAAAACCTTGCAACTTTTCTCCAGGATAAGGGTGAGGGATATCATGCAGCTCTTCTCTATTAGGACATGGTCAGATGTCCTTTTGTCAGTCTAGCTAGAACAGGTCACTGCCTGGTTGCATGTCCTCATGGTTACTGCCCTGGAGCTGAGCAGCATTTGTAGGCCAAGTGGTCGCCCTTCACACCTTCGGTGCAGTCAGCCAGCTTAGCTTAAATGCCCACAAAAGTGGTTTCAGCCAACATGTCTGACTTGGAACCTTAAGCTGTGTGCAAAAGACCTCCTGGAAGTACCTCTCCATTGTTGCTGACTCTGCAGGAAGCCTAAAGGTCTGGCTTTGACCCAGGTGAGATTCATCTCCAGTTGCAGAGCTGACTTTAGATGTCAGCAGCAAAAGCGCCTACTTGTGCATGGGATATAAGCAACAATTAGTGACAATATCAGTGATATTAGTGCCAATTAATGATTCAGCTCCTAAGCACTGATGGCTAATGTCATCTGAGACGCTTTAGGGTCCTGTGTCACCCCCTGGCAGACAGAGAGGACCAAGGCACGAGACTCTTCTGCCTAGATAAACTGGCCTTTGCTTTTCATTGACTGGAAAAGGAATTTAGATTATCAGGGTGTAATTCAGCTGCCAAAACACAGTTTCTCAGTGCCATTTGAAACTCTCTCGGGTAATGTAACACCTGTGGGCACCTCCATGTAGTCTCTAAGCTGAGAGATTTGAAATGGTGAACTGAATCTCAGCCTGTGAGCCTCTCTTTTAGAAAGTTTGAATTAGTTAAAATAAATCCAATGCTCAGTGTCTAGCCCCCAGCTACAGAAGAGACCTATGGCAAACTTTGCTAAATTTAGATAACACAGCATCAATGGGTGCCACAGAGCAACCGTGTGTGAGGACAGCTCTCCAAGTGGTGAGTTATCTACAGCCCTGAGAGGACACTGCATCCCCATGAAATGGATGGGGGGTTTTAACAGGATGAATGAAGTTGCTCAGATGGGAACTTGGCCAGGAGAGTGGGGTGAACACCTCTTCTCCTACAAAAAAAGTGGCAGGGGATTTCCATTGTGGTCAGGCCCGCCGTTTTTCACATGGCATTTGAAAAATGTGGGGGGAAAAAAAAAAAAGGCCACCTTCTGTAGAAATGCATGCAAGCAAACCTCTTGGCTTGGTTCAGCTGTGAGCTGGAAAGTGCCCAGCTGGTAGATAGCTGGTTTTCCAGTATGATTTTTCTCTCATGCTCCGTTAACGCTATCTTGTTGATCCTTGGCTTTATACCATATCTTCGTGATTCTTGGCTTTATGCTCACCCTCTGATTTTTGATCTGAGGGTCTTCCACACAACATTAACGGTCAGAAGGGAATTCCCAGGAGACTGGATGGTGTCTGAGAACATTGCTCCTGATGTGATAGAAAACTACGTGTATGGGCGTTGCTCCAGCCATGCTTTACCTTGGGCTTAAAAAGTTTCCACACATCTGCTGCTTTGAAATGACCTCCATCATGGATGCCCCCTTCTCCTGGCATGTATGGAGAAGACGGGGTAATTTCTCGCTCTTTCTGCGAGAGAGGACCTGCATTGAATTGCTTTGCATCTGCTAAAGGGGGAGATCACTGCTGAGGCAGATACTGTGGAACAGCTTGCATTTGGTAACCAAAGATATTTGGTAACTGTAGATTGCTTTGATTCTCTCTGCAAGTTTGCTCTGTGCCTGAATTCCTTGTCCTGCAAGTGTTTTGCACCCATTTCATCAAATTAATCTTCAAAATTCTCCTTTTCTTTGATCCAGTAGACAGGCAGCAGCTGGGTTGCTGGCATATGAGACTAAACACCGCCTTTGATGCTGACTGATAACTTCTTGTAGTTTCTTTGATGCGTCTGCCTTTTGCAAAGCCCGTCCTTCTGATCTGTGTTTGCACCCTGCCAAGCTCAGTGGAAGTTCAGTTCACTAAAAGCCTATTAAAAACCTCCTTGGCCTGTGTCCTTCACGCTTTCACGCAGCTATTTTTCGGTCCATTCACTGGGCGTTCGATTTCCGTTAGTCCCTTCACAGACGTGGAGCACCTCGTGTGTACACAGGCTCACCAGCCCTTGCATGGAAAGGTTTTTCAGGATCCAAGCTGAAGTGTTAATGATGCTATAGGAGAGGATCAGCACTTTTCTGGAGTGGGCTGGAAGGGGAGAGACCGTTGCTTCCCAGTGAGCAAATGTGCTAGCTCACTTGCTACACCTGGAAAGGGGAAAACTGGAGTTGCTGGGACTCTAACTAGCACGCTGGACTTCCATTTACATCCCCAGCAGCAAGATGAGGTGTGAAGTTGGTTTCTATGGATAATTTAGTGGTTGGCAAAGGCTGGAGGTTGTAATTGGTACCATTTGTGCTAATTTTGTCAGCATTTTTCCCCCTGCCCGATTGGATCGTGTCAGCTTTTTAAATTTTTTGTTTTGTTTTGTTTTTTCAGTTTAGGGGAACAGAGTGTGGTTTCACATTCTTGTTAAAGACCAGGGCTGTGATTTATTCTGGGTGGAGGCTGGGGGGGGGGAGAGCACAGGGAAGGAGGTTATAATTGGACTTGGGTTTCATATTAGGTTTAAAAAAATAAATAAACTGGCTGGAACAGCAGTAGAGCCAAGTAATTCTATTTCATTTCCATGAAATTTAGTAAGATGAGGGGAAAAAAAAGCTCAATTTCACAAAACGGTGGCAATTCCTTCTTTCCACCTGAGGTTTTCCTCTCTTCTCTTCAGTTTGTGTCTACTGAGAAGAGGCACACGTAGCCTTCAGCTTCCCTGGGTTCCAGCGTTAAAAACTATAAACTTTATATAGCATTGAAGGGAATGTGGGAATAGAAATGGGTCTTTTTCTGCTAGGTCAGGGTTCAAATCCTCCCTTCCAACACCACTGGCAAAAATCCTACAAAGGCTCTTGCTTGCAGGAACAACCTCCAAAGGTCAGGAGGTGATCATCTCACCAGGTTTACTTGATGTGTCTTGGAACAATAAAGAAAGGGTCCTTTTATCTGCTGGATACCTTGGCATTTGATAGGAAAAGGACTGGTTGCTGGCAGTTTGCTTTTCTTCAAAAGCTGCCCCAAGGGAATGAGTTTTGATCAGCGTGAACTGACTTGCAAACCTGGAGTGGAAGGTGGATGGTTCTTCAGCTGGCACAACACGAAGGTTTTCAAAGGCGTGAGGTTGCAAAGACCTTAGCAGATCCGCTGTGCCCTCCAGCTGCCTCAGGGACACAGCCCACGTAAGCCAAGGTGTTGGTGGAACTTGATCACTGGGGATCAGTTTGATCTCATCTCAGTCTAGACGTTTCCACCTGAGCTTGTCAACCTGGACTCCTTCTATAGGCAACAAAGAAATACAGAAACTCTTAGGACACCATACATTTGACCTGTTTTCAGTGTCTTCTTTGGGTGAGATGAATCATCCCTTCAGTGGAAAGGGGAGCCCAAGGCAACCAGGTCTCATAGAGATGTCTACATTTCATCAGGTGAGCCCTGCCTTCCCCATTGGGACAGTGCTTTTCTTGGCAAAAGGGTAGGAAGAAAACCCCTCAGAAACAAGTGGTAGAGCAGTTTTCTGCCTAGAAAGCAATTTGCACTCTTCTAATGGTGCTCCCAAGCTGCAGAAGAGGTAAGATTACGCTGCATTTTGATTTTCTTCGCTGTGTCCTCTTTTTCTCTTCAGATATCTTCTCTTCTTTGGAGAAGCATTGGCTTAACCAAGCAGGCATTCACTGGGAACTTGCTCAGAGCATGCACAGAACGTCCTGCAGGTCTCCAAAGTGACGCATTTACTGTGCACACAGATATTTCCATCTGGGGACTTTCAAAAGGGAATGCAGCAGCCTTTAGGACTAAGCTGTTCTTCGTGCTGGACCAGTCTGGAAGTACCGCCAGCCAGTGAACGCTGGTGTGAGTAAAGACCTAAATTCAGTTGATATTGCAGTTCACCGACTCTGGGGGCAAAGATTCACCTTCAGGCTTCCATTCTGGGGGGACTGGAGGGCTAATGATATGAGATACACACACTCTGCAGTACTTCCCATCAGTACACATCTTTGGACTGTCAACTCTTTGATCCAACAGCTTCCTTGAGTATGTTACTCCTTATGTCATCGCTTGCATGATTTCATTCCAGCAAAATGATTTATCAGTCTCTAGTTTCCATAGCTCCACCTTGCAGATAGACTTTAAAGACTAACTGCTGTTGTCACTTGGTCATTTTTCTTCTCTTTCCTCCTCAATGCTTAAATCACGAGCTGCTACAGGTAAACACAATGAATAGTCCTAGGGAGGTGGTGCAGCATGAGACTCCCTGGTTAGAAATGACTTGCAGAGGATCCAGCTCAGATTTCCCTCTGAAATGGGGCCTGAGGCACCAACCTGAGTCTGCAGAGAAGCTGAAAGAAAAGGTCCAAGAGGAGGCAACTGACCTGTTTCTATTCCTGGAATTCTTCTGCATTGGGAAAATTGGGGCAGGTGACCGTGAACATCTGTGTATGACATCCTTGGTCTGGGGTGGGGGCATCCTCCCTTGGCTGTGGCAGACCCCAGGTTGTCTCAAGGGCGGATGGAGCTCCAGGTTACCACACCAAGGAGAGGTGTGCTGCCAGCCCTAAGGCAGAAGCAGATCTGAGGTGGCAACTGAGATGGGCTGAAAGCCCTGAATGGCTCCGCTCTGCTGCAGGCCAGGCTGTCTGGACAGAGCTGGGGACACAGCGAGGCCATTGCAATTAGATCCTGGACAGCACTGAAGGTCACTTCATTTAATTTTATTTTTTTGGAGGAGAAAAACACTACACTTCTTTCGATAGATTTTACATAGATATAGTTACCAATCCACAAACATACCTATAAAATTGAGCCTTTTAGGTGAAATCACTGCATAAACAGAAGTGTTTATAGAGAAATTAACCTGGCTGAACTGCTGCCTGTCTGGGTCAGGAGCCCACATCTACCTCCCCCACCAGTGCACGTCACCTCGTGAGCACCGAATACTGGCTGCTCTGGCTTTCCCCATCAGCTCGCGCTGCTCAGGACAGGGCAGTTAACATGGGACAAGGGGCGTTTTCAGAGGGGATGGGTGGTGGAAGAGAGTAGAGATGCAGGTAAATCTTCATCCATCTTCCTCAGTTACTGGATACTCAGGATCCTGGGGCAGAAGGCAGTTAAAAAGGGAATGGATAGAAAACCATCAAGAACAGGGTCTACCCTGTCTAAAGGGACATGGTCTAGGTGTTTTGTTTCTTTCCCAGGGACTCATGGATTATCTTGAATTTGAGGGTCATAAGGAAATGTGAGCAAAGAGCTGTGAACTCACAGGATTCACACCATTCGCAGTCATGAAGTGTGATGATTAATTAATCATTATTTCCTGGCACTCCTTGGTGGGCAGAGAATGCTGCCAGGAAGGGAGCTTTCTGGGATGGCGGCCAAGAAAGTAAAGATCTCTAAGGATGGGAAGAAGCCATCTTCCCATGTGCCTTCCAGGGGCAGAAGGAGACCATGCCTTCTCTTGTGTCCCTCCTGTAGGAGGGAGCATGGTAGAGAGAGGCTGCGGTCTTTGCCATGCCACCTGCACAGAGCAGCTGGAGCTCTTCTCAAGCCTTGAGCTTTGGGCTCCTTCTCAGGTGGACATGCTTCGAACCTGAGCTGCAGCGGGGCTGGCATAGTCATAGGGCTTGGTGGATGTTTGAATCCCCTTTTTCCTTGCAGAGTAGACAGAGCCTTATTTTGGTTCTTGAATACACTTTCTGAAGGCTCAATATCTCACTAGCTGAAATGTAGACCGCAGGTGGGCTTTGTCCTCAGAGTAACCTCCAGTTTAGGGACCAGGGCCAGTGTGGGGATGGCCTGGGAAGAGCCACCTCCTTCTTAACTGAAGAAGGGAAGAGGAGAGTATGTCCTGGTCCCAGCCTGGGCAGGACCAGTCTTTGAGGGTCCTCTGTAGGTGCCTTTGAGCAGTCAGGACTTCTGCCTCACGCTGCAGCTGCTGCCCCAAGATGTTCATTGCTCCTTTGGACGGAAGATACTTACCCTCTTAACAACCACCACATGATTGGGTCCCATCCCTTCTTCTCCCTCCACTCCTCTGGTCACTAATGATAGATCACATTGCTTCAAACTGGTTGTGCACAGAAGATGCTGCCTTATTGTCCGAGGACGAAGATCCAGCTGTTATTTGAATGATGCAGTCTGAAGCTGACCCACTTCCAGGCTTATACCAAAAGACCTGGCCTTGTCCTCCCCAGGCACTGTTCTTGCCCCTGTGTCTGGAAGATTTGGGTGAATCAGTGGGTGAATCACTTCAGCAACTAGCTCTGCTGAGAAAGGGAGGTTTCACACCCCCCCACTTAGTTTTCTGTCAGACCAGCAACTGATGCGATGCAACCTAAAGCTACCGCAAATGCCAAAGCTGAAGCAACCGAGAGGCTGGGAGAATATGGCAGTGGCTGGAGAAAGGGCAGAGGTACCAGGACTGTGGTTTTGGCAGCAGAAGGGTCTCTGATGGACTGGAGCACACCATGACACCCCATCCTCACCCCAGGGGACAAACAGCATCTGTCAGACTGCACCACCATGCCTTGGTTTTCCTTGGCTGCCTCTCTTCTATGGATTGAGGAAATGCGAAGTTAGATGTTGAGATTTACTGCTTGTTTCCAGACGGCACAACCCCATGGTGCTAGGTGTTTTGGGAGAACAGTCATGCCTGTGGGAATTGATTTGTTATGCAGATAAGAAAGAAATTCACAGCGATTCATCCAAACCCTCGCAGAAATTTTTCATTCCTGACTTTTCCAGTACTGCTCAGCCCCTTTTCCAACAGGAATGTGAACGCCGATGCTTCGCTTCCCCAGGAATGTGAACTCTGATGCTTCACTTCCCAAAGAAGATTTAAACTGACATTTGAACAATTCTCAAAGCTGAAGGAGGGAGGGTGTTTTCTCTCTTGGAGGGAACAGAACGTGCACCGAGGGGGTGCAGGTTATGAGAAAGTCCCTTGGAGAGAGGGTTAGGAGCAGAAGAGGAGATGTCCTGCACCTGCAAGACATTTTCTTGTGCTCACCTCAGGACATGGCCATGTTCCGGTCCCCACTTGGCCAAGCTGTAGGTGGGTGACCACCGAGGGTGGGCATGGATGAGGATGCAGGTAGGGAGGACATGGGTTCGGTGTTAAGACAGAGGAGACAGGGTCTGTGTGTATTGACATCCAGGCATGTTCAGTGTGACCAGGGAAGGACTGAGCCCAGAGGCAATGCTCTGTGGGCATTAAGGTATTACATGTAAGCAAGGGCTAACGCTTCAAGCTGGTGATTTTGGGTTTTTGTGTTTTTTCCTTACCCCCTCTTTTTTTAGTTCCTGAAAGCTGTTTCCCACTTTTCCTGGCCTGTGGGCCCATGTCCTGAGAGTTTGCTTTGGAGTTCACCAAAGGGTGACTTTTGCTTTGCTGGCAGCAAGGGCTGGATCAGACCTTCGGGGGCTTCTCTCTGCTGCCCACACCAAGCCTCTAAAAAGGGATTTTCTGACTGTTTGCCTCAGCCTTTTTATTGTGCTTGGCCAGTACCACAGGTGCACATGGGTTATTTTTGTGCTCTCTCCTTCACCCACAGCCCCACGCACACACCCCTTTGCCCCCTTATTCTTTGTGTGCATGCATCAGAGCCCACATATGACATCACGGTGACTGCAAGAGAAAAACCCCCAAGACGAGTGTGTGTGCAGCGTTAGTCAGGCTGCTGTTTGCACCGTGCATGAAGAATTTAACAGATCTCTCAAGAGTTTAAATCAGAATAACAAGCATGTTTGTTTATATTTTTTATTTATTTATATATTTATATCCTGCTGGGGAGGGCAGGGGGTGGGGAGTTGGGAGGGAACTAACGGCCTTTTGAAATCCCACCCCCTGAAAAAACAGCCTTAAAATGCACTCAAAATAGTAAAACGAACAAACAAACAAAGGGTTCACGGCAAACAGCTCGAAAGTGGGGGGAGATGAAGTTACACCCCCACTCCTGGTTTGTTATCGTAGGGGTTTCTATAAGAACGGGACATCCAGACGCTGAAATGACCAGATAAGCTTTCAGAGGGAGACCTGACAGGGACGTGTCTGTGTGAGACATATATGTGGACCTATACGTGTACATGTACACACTATTTACAGGTATGCGTTTGCAAGCAGATATGTGTGCACGCATGTCTGCGTGCCTGCTAGACCTAGCAGTATGTCTTAAAAAGGGTATGATTGAAAAATGGTCTAATTTGCTCCTGCAAAAATCCCACCCTTAAAAGCTAAGCGGCAGGACTTGTTTTGCTCACACAAGCTGTATGCAGAGGCACTTGTCCAGGGTGCCGGTGGGGGAGTAGGAGGTGTCTAACCCTGCCGAGTTTGTCACCGCTGGGCATATGGCCAAGGACTGCATGGGGCTGCCCAAACCTGGCCCTCATCCCGAGGATGGGTGCACCCAACCTTGAGTCCCCTGAACTGGGAATAACCCAGAAGGATCTATCCTGACACGGTGCATCGGTGCGCGGGGCTGGAGGAGCAGCAGGAGCAGGAAGCATAGAGCAATCTGGACGAGAGGAGGCCACCTTAACCCAAGTCTGGGAGTCGTGGCCCCAAGCTCTGACACATACTTCTCCCAGGAGAAGGGCCTCTTTGGGATCTGCTACGGCGTGGGAGGTGGGAGTGAGGGACCTTGCCTTTGATGCATGGGACTCAGTTTCTCCCTCTGCAGATCCTTTTCTTGGCAGGTGGCTAGGAAGCAACAGTGCTTGGCACCCAGACTGCCGCCGAGAGCCACCAGCATGGAGAAGGACTCGTTTCACCGCTACGAGACATCGCTCCCGACCAGAGAGGAGCGGAAACTGGGAAGGATCTGGGCCGAGGGGAGGCTATTCCGGTGTGGAAAAGTGCAAAAAGGGAGTAACAGCAAGATGAGGCAGGTCAGTGAGTGAGGACTTTGCAGGTGGGGCAGCTGAAGAGCACAGGGATCAGGTAGCCTGTCCTAGATCACTTAAACCACCTGGTGAGACTGGGGAAGGAGTGAGAACAGCCCCTCAGTGCGACTGCCAACACAGGGACCTTTGTTTCTTCCCTCTGCTGGAAGACAGTCCTGGCCGGGAAGAAGGAGCAGATTTCAATATAAGTGCATTTAACTATTCAGTTAGTTTACGGAGGCTTGTGACAGAACCTCTGTCCCTAAACACTTTTTTTTTTTTAAACAAGATGATAGGTTTTGCAAATGTGTTTTGGAAAAAAACACGTTCCTGTGTGAACACGAGTGAATTTAGGACTGTAGCAGACAGCGTTATGCAGGAGGTAAGACCAGACATCTGGCTCTGTAATCTATACAGCTATGTCCTACGTCTCAGGCCAGTGCTTTGACCACAAACCCATCCTTTCTCTTTTACGCTGGAGCAGCACTTTGTGTTTGAATGTCCATAGACAACTGGACTTTCAGATTATGCTCAGCATGGGTTTAGAGAAAGACCCAATAAACCCCATCCTAGTTACATCATCCAACTGCCTTCTCCCATCGATTTGATTTCCAAACGGAGGTTTCGCACTGCAGTGCCCTTACAAAATATTTGTGGAGGGTCTTTGGGCCAGCAGGATCTGCTTTACTGTGCTTGCTCACAGTGGTGCCTATGTCCAACAAAAAGGCAGTGGATGGGCGGCAGGAAGGAAGGCTGCCTGGAAGTCTTCCTGGGACCCTGGTCACTGATTTCTTGAGAAGGGTTCTCTGGGACAGCTGTACACAAGGAGTGGCTTTACAATGTGGACACAAACTAAAAGTTTGTGAAACTTGGAAGGCATTTAATGGCCAAGACATAACTCAGCCCCGGGAGAGTCTGCAATGTACTAAAGATGCTCTTGTAAAAGAACCGCAACTGAACCAGAAGGATTTTGACAACTGCTGGAGCCCCTTCGGCTTGTGTGTCGTGGTGAGGATGAGTATGGATGTCAGTCTACCGAGTGACCCCTCTGTAGCTGCTCATCCACAAATTCAAATTCCTGTGGGAATCAAGGCACATCCCACTGCATTCCCAACACAGTATTATTAAGGTATAAAAAGTGATCTAATAACAAGATGTGACTAGGACCAAACTAAGGAACCAAGGCTGTTAAACTCAGCAGAGGGGCTGGTTAATTCAGCTGCAGCTGATGCCAAGTTAGATGCCAAGGTCAGAGATGTGATCCCCGTTATGAACGGTGGTGAAAGATCGCTGAACATTGTCCTTATCTTCCAAGGCCTGAAAGATGCTGAAAGTAGCAGCTGGAACATTAAATTAATGACAGGGATAGTCTTAGGCCGAGTTCTTTGGATTTCACCCCTTTCTTTCTCTTGCATGTCTCCCTTTTTGTAACCAGGAGCACAGCCCTCTACTTTGCCCATGTAAAACTTGTTGTTTCCATCCTGTGCTTGCCCAATGCACGGACCAAATTTGGCGAATCTGAACTGCACCTCCCTTTCACAGAGCTGCCAAGTCGTCATCACTACAGAAACAACATTTGAGGCTCCAGAAGCCCAAACAAATTTGGGAAGTGGAGGAGTCTGTTTCACAGTCATCTACAAGGATTACCAAAGAGATTAGTTATGTCAAATACTAGGAAAAAGAGAGAAGGTCTCCCAGGAAGCATTAAGCAGTGCCTCTCTGACAAGAAACAGATAGGAGGGAGCCAACTGATTGCTGAAGGAAAGCCCTGTATTGTGACACTGTGTTATATGGGTAATCAGTCTCAAATGATCTAATGGTCCCTTGTTGCCTTAGAACAAAAAAGGTCTATTAATTTGTTCCAGTTAGTTGCTCATGCAAGAGAAATTGTGGCAGAAAATGAGCCAGGAGAAAGGAAGGACTGCTAAAAAGTGTTTTCTTCCTGCAGGGTAAGAGGTTTTAAAGGAGGGGCTTGGAGGAAGTCCCAGCACGGACAAACCCCTGCACCCTCACAAACGAGGACTTTTTACTACTGCAAGTTCTTCTGATGGATCTCACCTAAACAGGCATGCCCCCTCAAATCTAGAGGGAGCTCAAGGTAAGTTGCTGAGGCCCCTTGGATATCCATGGGTGGGCACTTCAACGTAGCTGAGGGAAGATGGGTTGTACATCTGGACTCTGATCAGGACCTATGAGTAATATCTGCCAGCGGATGTTGGGGAAAAAGCTTCATGGCACATCCTTGGTTTTGCAGTTCAATGGAGATGGTCTTTTCGTACCAGCAGGTCTAGGCAGCACCTGAAACAAGATGTGAAAATGCTCCCTGAGCTCTATGGGCTCGATCAAGGACTCTCCCTGATGCTTTAGACCATGGTGTCACTGTGCAGATCTGCTCCTCTCTACCACAGCTCTGACTCAGTGACAGCTCCTCACCATGACTTGGACCCCTTGCTGCCGGCATGAGGGCTTGGTGATCCCATACCAAGCTGGCCAGCTGCGTTGTAGACTAAAGGGAGGACGTAGAGCTTGTTGCCTATATCTGAAGCGATGGTCTGGCTATGAAATGGGAGAGAGACAAAAGACAGGTCTGGGACTGTCATACACAAAGTGTCAGAGACGGCATGTCTGCAAAGTGCTCGCAGAAATCATGATACGTTAAGTTAAATGTCCCAAACTCCTCTGCTTTGCAGCAAAGCACGTGCTGATCACAGCATGTGCTGAGCTGGATTGGGGCCCAGTGCCTAAAACCACAAGACCTCTGTGGGAAAGTTTATTAGCTCTTCCTGCCTCTGCTGCCTTTTAATTCCTCACAGCTGACTTCCAACTCGTGCTAACGTCTCCCCAGCCACAGCGCCCATCCCCGGTGAATTCGAAGACAATGCTGCTCTTAAGGAGCAGAAGGGGTAATTATGGGATTAACAACTGACCTTCTCTCATGTGTTTTTATGTGCTTGTGTGCTTCCAAGGACAGGATTTGTACTTTTTGTCCTGTTCAGAAAAACATGCTTGACCGTATTTTATTTTTTTTTATTGAGTGGTGTAGGTTTGGCCAAGAGAAAAACATGAAGCAGAGTGTCACTGAAGCTGTAAACAGGGGAGGAGCAGATGTTTCTTCCCTTCTGCGGCGAATGTGAGGCAAAGGAGAGAGAATGAAAAGGGGAGAGAGGCAGAGCTGCCCAGGAGGGAGGAATGAAGTGTGGTGTGATCCAGTTTGGAAGGAGCTGAGAAGATCTTGCCTGCTTAATTTAAAATACAGCTTGATAGATCTTGAGCATGCCTGTTTTCTGTGTGGGGCCCCCGGAAACCCTGCGGGCAGGATAGAGACCTGGCAAATCTAGTTAGGCAGAAAAAGGGAAATAAAGCCAGGAAAGGATACTTTCCCCAAAATGAAGATTCCTAGGCACCGGGTGACTTGACCTTCACAACCCAACCAGTGCACCCACCATCAGTGGTCCATGCTTGGCTCTGTAAAGGTAGGTGTGGGATGAAAGGCCCGTGAATGGCAGGGCTGAGGGAGCAGCTGAGGCACTACTGGGAAGCCCTGTTTGGATGTGCTTTTTGGCGTTTTCCACCCAGGTCTAGGTGGTGAGCCATGAAGAAATATCACCTGGTCTGAGCTGCCCGACAGCTATTTAAGTGTGGTTGGAGTCCTTCTGCTGGCCCATAGCTCAGGCTTGGCATGGTGAGACTACCTCTGTGTTTTGTGTGATGATGGTGGGACACAAAAGACTGAGGTGAACCTGGTTCTGTCTGATCCTCAGAGGCAATCCACATAATTTAGTAATTGGTGGACTGCATCCATCTGTTGAAGACATGTCTTGTATGAGAAAGAAGTGTTTGGGAGTCCTGCGTCTTGTCGTCACTGTCTTCTGTGGTCAAGGAAGACGCCTTTGAAGTGGGAATGGTGCACAGAGATGACAATATAAGAGCTGGTAAAAGAGGAGAGGTCAAAACTGAAGAAGACATCAGTTTTGAAGAGCAAAACCAGTGCAGAGTGGGGATATAACTGCTGTGGTTTTTAATACAAAGGTCAGTGAGAAAGAAGAGTTATTTAAGCTCAAGGACAATGTCAAAACAAGGGCAAATGAAGATAAACTGAGCACAGATCAATTCAGAGGGGAAATCAGAAAGTCTCTAAAAGGTAGAAAATGGATGTTTTGGAACAGGTTCAGCGAGAAGCAACCAAGGACGGATTGTGACCACTTTTCACGTGGAGCTCAATTGTTTTTGGAAAGGACGGTGGGTACTTTTGCTTGTGACAGGAGGGACTGGACCTTGTAGGCTGGTTGGTCCTTCCTTTCCTTACTGTTGGGAAAACAATGTGTAGGAGATTGAAAAGTCCCTTTGACTAAGACTAGCATAAATATAATCCTCACCATAAACACTAGCAAAGAGCTAAAAAACTCAGGAACCCCAAGGCAAAAGGCCTCTAGAAACTGACTGAATTCAAAAAAGACACCCCTTAAACACGACCAGAAAGAGTTTGAATACCTCATTAGTATAAACAAGGTGCAGAGAAGGCTAAAGTTTCCCGGCTCATTTGTTCCAGCAAGTCCATCTGAAAGCAAGCGTTGTATTTCCCCCTGAGTACAATTTCCTTTTACATTATTGGTCAGTATTTCACAGCCTGTCACTTCATTTTGCTCCCCCACCCAAAGCCTTTCAGTAGCAGGTGAGATGACAATGACACGGCTCTAGAAAGGCCTTTTTATTCCTCCAGTCCAGACTCCTCTCTCAGCAGAACGGCACCCGGACAGACAGGTAGAACTTTCCTGGAGACAAACCAGAACATGAATGCCAGGTTCCCACCCTGAATTACTCTCTGAAGATATTTGGACAGCAAGTGCAGGGGAATTCGTGGGGTAAATTAGACACCACTTTGTGTGGGTGCCACCACACCAAACTGGTGTGGGTGCCGCCACAACCTGGAGTGTCTCCAGCAGCGGATGGGTGAGGTTTAGTCATGGAAATGTGCTGCTTATACACCCATCACCTGGACTTCTTTCTGTGGCCTCAGGGAGGACCTTTTTTGTCTTACGAGTGCCATGACTAAAGAACCACAAATCTTAAATCAGTGGAAAGGTTAAAGGAGATCTTGTAATGTCTTTGTAATGGTCTGGATGCTCAGATGCAGATATATGACTCAGCACACTCATTTAATATTAACAGACAGATGGTTTAGCTGTTACAGCTCATTGCAAGAGAGGACTTTATCTGGTAATCCAATAATCCTAATTATATTATTCTCATAATAAACAATGAGGCAAACTCAAGGGAGGCAAAGGCTAAACACAGAAGTCCATGGAGCTGTATCAGATGATTTTAAATCATGCTATCATACTGGTACTGGATTCTCAGCCCAGTATAAACCAGTGCAGCTTTACTAAAGTCAAGGTAACCTGGTCAATTTTTCCTGCTCTGAGTATCTAGTCTGAAGTGATTAATGCTGTTTAACTTGCAATACTCATTTTAACTGTGTGAATTGTGAAAGCTGTGATCCCAGTAAAAGGCTAGGTCCGCCTCGCATCTAATCAAGTAATTGTATGTAATTGCAGATAATCAGAAGTCTTAGATCTAGAATGCATAGCAGCAAATCAGCTTGCATTTAAAAAAGGCTCCCAATTAAATGAGTGGTGAATGCAAGTGTGTTTTTCTTTCTTTTTTTTTTTTAATCTTTTTGTGGGGCTAATTGCAAGAAAGGAGCTCATTCTTACATGAGACTGTTTTGTATATTAAGGATTGCCTTTAACTAATCTGAAAGCCTCCATTCTCCATCACAAAAACTTCTGCATGTGCATTCTTTTCTAGAACAGATATGGCATGCCACATTTGTGAATTTTCTTAGTCCACATTCACACACAAACATAAACAAACTGAATTAAAAAGAGGGACTCTCATTTCAAAGCAATGCTACGAATACACAAAATACGGCAATCACAATAACGGCAGTGCTGGAAACTAGTGATTGTTGCGGAAATGGCAACATATTTTGAACAAAGTTTTCCCTCTTACCCTGAAGCCCTGAAGGAGAGAAGGCACAGGTTGCTTTTCACTTTACAGCATCTGAGATGAAGTTGCCTGAGGCTGGACACAGCACCCTCAGGGAAAAGCTACAATAACTTGCCTCCACTAGATTTTTACATCAAAGAGATTCCCTTCAATTTCACAAGGTACATTTTTACCCTGAAGATACAACAGGAATCTAATAAAACAAGGTGGTAATTTTTTTTTTTTGTTGTTTTTGTACAGGAGCAGTGTTTCCACCATGTAGCTGTACTGCTATAGCCGAAAGCTTCTTGCACAGAGAGGCTCCATCAAATCTGAAGTGACATCACTGATGTAATTTGTGGCAGAAACACAGAGTTTCTGGGGGATGGAGTTTCAGGTGACTACTGACCTATAAAGCCCTCCCCTGGATTGCTATGCCTGCAGGAGTTTAGCCAGGATGTCACCTGAACCTGCAGCCAAAGCATCTCAGGTCACATCAGTATCTTTGTTTTAGCCATCAGATAAGCTTACATGAAGGCGTCAGACTGGAAATGGAGTGGTGGGGCACAGACCCATTGATCTCTTGCAAAGACATGGCAACAGAGACTTTGTTCAAAATCAGAGCAAGTGATACCTTTTAACGTTGGTTTCCCGCTAAAAAATTGATTTCTGCACCTCCCTTTCGTCCAAGTGCTCCCTTGCACTTTATGAACGCAAACATTTAACTTTTTTTTCAAATTTCCCTCCAAAATCATATTTTCTAGGTTAATTCTCATGGTCCTCAGCTGGGTGTCTCACTCCACCCCAAAAGCTGATGCTCTCCTGCTCCCTTCTGGCAGGATGAATAAAGTCACCTAGTCCCAACGAGCAAGAGGATTTAATGGTCATTGTCTCTCAGTCCCTTGAAGCTCTCTCCCTCTGATCATGGTGCTGTCTTCCAAGGCGCTTTGCTGTGCTGAGGATGGTGTCCACAGCCCCATTGACCACCTCTGTCTTCCTTTGTTCCCTTGACAAATCCTCACTTGCTTTCTTCAACTCTCCAAGAATCAACTCAGTCTGTCCCATTCCAGATAACTAAATTATTCTTGTTACGGTTAAGGAACTGGTGGGACAGCAGTATTTTTGCTAACCAGGTATCCTGGGACACTGTGGGATGCCCCTTCCTCTCTCCCTGCTTCTCACCACTTCCCACCACCTCAGCTAGCGCTCCAAGTCCAAGAGCTGGAGGTCCTGAAAGCAGGGACATTCACCCACAGTTGTCCTGGATGCTCTGCATGACACAAAACACACGTCTGGAGTTTTTCAGCTGAGCCTGGCTCTACTGGGCAAGGCTGGACACGCTGCTTCTTGAAGCTAGTGGAAAGGCTCTCCCCAAAGGCAACTTACGGACTGTTCCCAGATGAGAGGGAAACCCACCAGATGAACACCCTGGAGCTCAGCAGGGATTCCAGCACCAGCTCTGCATGATGTCATTTTCTAGCCATTGATCAGGTAATGATGTGCCCTGGTACACATGGACATGCTCCAGTACTACAGCTTCCTCCTGAGTTGAAGTCAGCTAGCTTGTTTTCCATACAAGCAGAGCACCTTATCCTGAGCGAATTTCACTTCGGCTGCAGAAGTTTTCTTGAAATGTTAAATTGATTCGAAATAAAGGCTGACACTTCTCTTGAATAATCTGAGATGCAAGATACCCGTCAAAAAAAAACCCAAACCAACGCTTGATTGCCTTGAGCTGGTAGGACGCTCAGATAATGAGGGCTCTTCTAGAGACATGGCAGCTTTTTGAAAACTGGCAGCAATTTTGGGTGTGAAATACAGCTTTTCACAGTGCATAGCAACATAACACAATAGTGTCAAACAGGAACTGAGAGGAACTAATATAACTTCTTCACCTTTGAGGTTATTTTAGGCTGTCATTAACAAAGTTAGAATAAAGACAGGACAGTGAATTTTGCAACAAAAGAAAAAAGAAGCAGTAGTAGAAATTTTAATAGCCAGAAACTCTGTTTTATAACTACATCAAAAGAAAGATCCATTCACTTTCATATCTTTTTTCCATTCCATGATTATTAATCCAGGGGGGATTTAAAGGAAAGGGATTATACTCACTGGATTAGTAACACTATGCTTCCCAAATTGGAACCCATAAATCCAGGTGGATGCTTACAGCATCATCAAAGCAGAGGAAAATCATCCGTGAAGGTGAGATTTGCAAGTGAAAACGGCAATCTGAGTGAGGCGATGAATCTGGAGGTGAAATTACAAATGGTTGCCACACAGTTCCCTCCGTCTACATGCCCTCATACCCTGCTGTGGGTGAACGTTGGGCTGGAGGTAGACTACGGAATGCAACCAGCCAGCCCATATTTTGGGGATTTGAATGGCTTCTCAGGGCTCTGGAGAAATGCAAGAGACTTGCCCGTATGTGGTTTCTTCTTACGTGGGAAGTTCTGGGCAGGTTACATTCCCTGGATGGAATTGGAGCAGAATCAAGTTCTGCAGCAAATAGGCATGAAATCTGCTTTCCTCGGTATTCAGCTTTTTCTTTCACCGAGGCTCTCAGCTTGGTGCATGCTTTTGTCGCTATAATTAACTTGGTGAGTACATTAGATCCCTGCTTTCCATTTTTATTCATTCTCTTTTGTTTTGATGCTCTTTTTCACTGAGAAAGAGGCATTAATTCCTGGCTGCTGGTCTTACATCTAATGACTCACACTTGTCACTTCGGGGTTCTTCTTGCTGGGGGTGTAACAGATGTTTTCAGGAAGCACTGCTGCTTTACCAAACTCCGGCAACATGTCAAGAAGGGAGAGCTGACTGTCAGGAAAGAAGCACATCAACTGCTGATGGGCGTTATACTTGAGTTCAGGCCGAGCGTCTGAGTCCACTTAGTCTTCTGATTAAACAAGAGAACGTGCCTGTGGGGCTTCAGGCAATTTCTCACTATGGAAGGGGCCTGGGAAAGCATAATTTACTAGGAGAGGAAATGCATATATTTGCAAAGAGCCAAGAGTCCTTGTTGTAGGGGCTTACCAGTAGGGTGGAAAATGAAAGGCTGGTGGTTGTAATACCCACATTCCTATCATTGTGTTGTCACCAGTGCGTTAGGCTGTTGGAGCTCAGCATCTCTGGGCAAAGTGGTGTATTTCTTCTCTGGGCTCATACAGTGTCTAGTACAGCATGTGTGGGAGAACATGAAGGATCCAGACTATGCCTGAGGCTCCAGGACAAAAAGAAGAACAATTGTTCAATTAAAAAGATAGCACTTTCATGCCTTGAAGAACAAACAGTATGTAGAGAGCAGATGGGCTCAGGCAGAAGGGCTATCTTGGAGCTGATCGATATAAGAACGTTGATATATATGATATACTAATGGAGATATGATGGAGAGGGATGGAGACGACAGATGTGCCTGGGACCTACCCCCTGGCTGTAAGGAAGGTAGGATGACTTCCTCCTGTCTGGCTCCGTGTGCAGGGGAGAATTCAACCCCAGGATGAATCCCAGGGTCTCAGTGGGGGACTGACCGTACTTAACAAACAGACCTCTTTTCCTTTGCCTCCTGAAGGATGAAGAAGTTCTGTCAGGCAAGGTGAAGTTAGGGACACGAACCTGTGATCTCTCCTCCTGCAGAGTAATGCAAAATGCATGAGGTTTAGACAAAGGAAAGTTAATCTGCTTACATCTATGAGAACTAGTCCCTGGCTTCCCTTGCAATAGCATCCCCCCGGTGTTCAAAAATCAGCAGGGCTTGCTAAATGATACAAACAAATTAGCCGTTAATTGGCTTTTCATTTGCTCTGAATATTTTTCTCTATTCTTTATCTGAAAACTCCCCAACTACAGAGTCATGTAATTAATGCTGCTTCTTTTTTTTTGGCCAAGATATATTTCATAATGAAAGAGCATTAGAATTTCCCCCTTTGGGGAAAAAGAAGAGTGTTATTCCTGGCTGTGATAAGCTGAGATATTCTTAAGCTTCCTGCATGAGTCCTTAAGCTATTCTGCTCTTCCGTAGCACTTTCCATTACCTGTTTGCAGGGTGCTTTGCCGCAGACATCAGACTTACCGCCTTAAAGAGTGGCTGCAAGTTACACAAGGGACGATGTCGTGAGTCCTAACCTGCTGCTTTGGTCAGCACAGACAGAATTGCACCCTTGGCTGATTTGGCTGCATTTAATGCTCATTAAACCCCTCAGAACAGGGTCCTGAGCACTGTCCCACCATCATCTATATTATGCAAATATTGGCGTGATCTGGCATGGTTTTGGCCCAGGCCAGCTAGCACTGTCCTGGACCACGCAAAGACGCTGCTCTGGGCATAATTGCCCCAGGGCAATCTGGCCAGGTCTGCATTGGTTTGACTCTTTCCACAGTCCTCCAACACTACCCCAGAAGTCTCTGGAGTCTCCAATGCTTGTGCACCACAGGGCACAGGTTGCTCCATGTGCAGCCGTGGTGTCCACCAAACTTTCCTTGCAGGGCTTTGAATCTGAACTTCTTTAGAAAACGAGTGTTGTGTGTTTGTTTTACAGCTCAAGGCTGGAGGCTATGTGAGGATTACCTACCTCCCCAGTTTGCATCCAGAAAGACAAGGCAGAAGTGGGACATCTGCAAGAAAAGGCCTTCCCTTCTAGTGATGGTTGCAGCCAGGAGAGAGGAAGGCATTTGTAAATGAACGTGGAGCTATGACAGATGTAGAGCTTGGGGCTGGGTAGCCCCAGGGTGATAGTAAAGGCTTTGCAGGCAGTGTATAAACCATGCTGGGCATTGCTAACGTATGGGCAATTGCTCACTCAGGTGCCACCAGAATGCTGGGCTTGATCCAATCCTCGGGAGTGCTCCTCTGACCTTGGTGTGCTTTTCCCCACCGCAGGGGAGAAACAGAGTCATGCCTCTGGCAAGACTGGTGACCTCCTTCAGAGAAAATCCACTGAGAGCTCAGCTGAGAGACACCTGGATGTCCTGCCGGGGTTCATCCGTCCTGGACAAATCCACACCAACAGCACACACTTGGGTCCTGGTCTCTCAGCTTTGGTTGTTTTCTTGGTGATGGCATCTAGGCAGCTTCCAGACTTAGAGGGAGGTTGAGCCGAAATAAGACAGAGGAACAAAGACTCTTTAACCTCTGTCACGTAGAGATTAGACCCAGGGCATTTGCCAGGATTCAGTTCCTGGCTGAGAAGAGATAATAAACTAAACTTGGATTCAGTCGGATTCACCTGTTTAAGCTAGCCTGGCGTGTCCTGATGGAAACAAGAGTGGTTGGTGCTCATGCAAGCAGCTTGGCAGGTTGAGGTATGTGAGGAGAAAGAGGACTTGGGGGAATGTCATCAGTAAAAACTTTTTCTGGGGAAATTTCAACAGTGCAAAGTAAGCAATAATTTCTATAGGCTTTCATACGTATTTAGGTCTTTAACTGCTTTCAGGTTTTTGGAAATGTCCCCTATGGAACAGGCTTGATATAAACATGGCAAGGACAGAGAAATGCACTCATTAGCAAAAGCACAAAGAGAGGTATACAGAGGGAGCTGTTTAGAAAGGTATTTGGCTATACAAAGCATTGAGAATGATGACAAAGTCATTTCACTTTGCTGCAGAGAGCAACCTCTCGGCATCTGCTTAAATCTGGATGGTGGACAAGTGACTTTTGGCCTGCGCAAGGCTAATGAGACTGAAGATGTATGTAAATATATACTATTTACCCAGGAGGAGGACTTTAGTTGAGGAAATGAATAATTTCAGAGGGTATAAACTAATCAGAGATGTTTGGAGAACATATAATTGGATTTGATCCAAAGGGTAATGCAATCAAATGATAATGAAGGCCGGTTGTTTATCACCTGTTGTAAAAGAGTTGTCTGGGCAGAGAATAAACAAAGAAATAGTGTTATGTCTCTATAATAAGAACCTCCAAATAGCCTCTTATAGATTTGTAGGGTTTAAAGCAAGATGGGATAATGAGATCTTCAAATCTGACCTCATGTATGCCATTGTCCTTCCAGTTTCACAATCATCTCTGCGCTGACTCTATTACATTGGGTTTAATGAGAATAAATCTTCTGGAAGAGTATCGAGTCTTATTAAAATCTGTGAGTCAATTCTGTAGCTGAAGTTCCCAGAACTGGTTCTGATTTAGAGTCATGGAGAGTTTGATGCCATACTTAAAGTAATAATAATGACAATAATAAATTTTTTTTCTCTTTTTTTTATAGTACTTTTTGGGATCATTAAAAATGAACCTCTGCTAGGAATCATCCTGGCTTTTAACTAAGTGCACTCTCTGTGGTCAGTTTAGAGACTGGAAGAAACACAAGCCTTATTTTCTAATCAAATTGTTTTTGCAATCCAGTGGGGCTTGCAGTTGCTTGCAGCTTTTTGCATCTTGCAAAAAAACCCTCTTTTGTGACACTCCCTAGGATTTTGGTCGAGAAGCCACCTCCCAGCCAGCAGCACATGAAGGGGCTGGCACATTCATCTGGCTTTCATTAACCCCTGAACCCAAGCTGGATGCATTCGGTAAAGCTGCTATTTTTTTTTACCATCACACTGAGACCTGTTGAATTCTCTCTGCTGCTTGGACCTGGCATCTTTAGTAGGTGAGTGGTATCATAAAATATGCTATTAGTCCGCAACGCTGCACACCTCGGTGTCATTCAGAGTCTTCACATAGACTTAGCTCACAGGCAGGCTGTGGAGGGAATTACTGAATTACCCATGCATGCAGTTGCCTTGGCAGTAATCCCCGTGGTTGTAGCTTTGAATCACACTAGAAACAGCTCATCCTTCTGAGGTAAATTAAGTTCATTACTCTGTAAAGGTCATTTTGACGGAACTTCAAAAAAAGGAGGCCTGTTTTCTTGCTTTCTGTAAGAGATTAAGACTCGTTTCTCTTCCACTTTCCGGCATCTATCAGAGTTGGGATTCACCGGTGCTAAATACCTGATAAACAATTTGGAGATGGTTCTTGCACCGTTAGCCTCTTGCCTCTCCTGAGCCTGGCTGCTCAGGAGCCTCATTCACTGCTGAGGAGCCAAGGTGCAGGAGATGGGGGGTCACCCACAGAGGCCGTGGCAGGACTAGGAAGCTAATTCAGATCCTACAAACTTGCATCTGGGCCTCTCAACTTTATTTTTTCTTGACAATCTTGCACAACGAGTGACACACTGTTTAGCACAGCCCACATGGCTGTGTGTCTGTGTTGGAAGAATATGGCTTGTAAAGCACATTCAGATCATTCAGGCAAGTTTCCTCAGAAGTACTTTTACTTCCAATTATATAAAAGTGCTGAGGACTGTGGGCTAAGCAATCCCAGTTCCCCAGAGTTCACCTTCCCACCCAGCAGCATCATATGCTCCAAAGCTGAGTAGTTCTCCTGAACTGATACAAGAAGGATATGCATTTCCTCATACTGATGTTAATTCTCTTTACAGAGACTATAAAATAAAAGCAGTTAAGGGACGAAAGAGGAAAAAGCACTCCATGGAATATTTTGATTTATCTGAAGTAGTTTAACCATCAGTATTGGAAGAGACTTTTTTTGGGTGCTAAACTGTTTAAGAAATGCTTTTGAGATCTCCTGAAAAATGAACAAAGAGGCTGTGCTCTCTCAAAGGGATGCTGAAATTTGTGAAGGCATAGAACTTCATTTTTCAGTGGCCAGACATTTCTCTTCCTAGAAGGCAATAATCTTGGGGTAGGTTTTTGTTGGGGATCTGGGATTTACCTAGAAGCTAAAGAAATGGGATATGAATGTAGAAGAGGAGGAAGCTTGAGGGACAAACAGAGAGGGGAAAGAATTCACGTAGAAAGTATGAAAGTATTCAAGAACCCAGGGCACTGCAGTATGTGCCCATGCAATGTGCATGGCTGCTGGAAGAAACCCCCTCCCAAATCTTCCCGTCCTCTGCAGGCAACATTTTGGAAGCTTCCTGGCATTTCCCACTTACTCTGGTCTATGAACCAGCAAATCCATGTGAAATTCATGACTACCATCTCCAGGCTCTACACTGCTCACCAAAGTTTGTGAACAGCATCCAGGCAAGTGAACTTTTATTAAAGGAATATTCACCCGACCAGAAAAAGGTTCATGGACAGGGAAAAGAATAGATTTGGCTTTCCTTTCCTTTCCTTTCCTTTCCCTTCCTTTCCTTTCCTTTCCCTTCCTTTCCTTTCCTTTCCCTTCCTTTCCTTTCCTTTCCCTTCCTTTCCTTTCCTTTCCCTTCCTTTCCTTTCCTTTCCCTTCCTTTCCTTTCCTTTCCCTTCCTTTCCTTTCCTTTCCCTTCCTTTCCTTTCCTTTCCCTTCCTTTCCTTTCCTTTCCTTTCCGTCCCGTCTCTTGTCTTGTCTTTTCTTTTGTCTTTTCTTTTTATTTTTTATTGCCTCTTTGGGATTGTGCAATAAGGTTGTCACATAGGGATATGGGACACTAGATAACTGGAGTCATGTGGATGAAGAACAGAGGCTATGTTGGGATCAGTCACAGGGAAGTGCAGAATTGTATTTCAATGTGGTTTTCTGCATCCCTACTACCTCCTGGGCTGGGACTATGAGAGGAATGGGGTAATTAATGGCTGTTTGAGCTGAACCCAAAGCAGGACTGGAAGTCTGAGTTCCTGAGCTCCCCATGAGACCCATAGGGTTGAGTTGGATGTCCATGGATCCACCAGAGGCCAGTTTCAGCACTGGTCCAAACAGGAATGGCCTTGATGACGCATCACGGGCTACCACCTACTTGTTCACATCTGAGTCTGGTCTGTACAGGCGATGAAGCGCACCACCTACATCTTAAGCTGCCGTGGACTGCTTTCTGGGAGATAATTTGCATGTGTAGGAGCCATGGAACATGTTACTGTGTCTCAGCTCTGTACGCGTGGTGTGTCTTGCAAAGTGCCGG
>NW_008825616.1:235579-252469 GCF_000699105.1 Pygoscelis adeliae
GTGTGCCCACACAAGCTCGTGCTGTATTTGCAAGTCATGAAACACCCACCCACAGGTTCACACTATAAACATATTGCTCTGGCAGGTGGTGGGACAGCCTTCCCATTGTATCAGGCACCCTGAGCAGAAAAAACCCATGCACACGTGAATAAAAATGTCTTAGACCCACAGGGACACCGCATGGGGTTGAGGAGAAACTGCTGTGTAGCTTTGACATTCAAAAATAAAACTTTTCAGCTTTTGCCTTCTAGAAGTGAAATGCTCCATTATAAAGTGACTTAAAATTCAAAGTTGAAGCATCAAAAGCAGGGCTAAATAACTCCAGGATTAAATGAAATATTGAGTTTTGTGTCAAATAAAATTTCTCAGATTGACCCAAAATGGAAAGTTCAGAATTAAGTAATTGTCAAAAAGCATTTTTATCTTGTCTGCTGATTTCATTCCTCCCTCCTCCTTCCCCTTTTTCCTTAGTTTTCAACTCAACCACTGAACCAAAACTGCCATTGTTCGTCCAGCTCCATGCCAGCATTTGCAGAGGGCTTGCAAGAGAAGTGTGGAGAGGGGCAGCTCGCCCCATTCATCTTAGCAATGCATTAACGTAAATCTGGGGTGATAATGCACGTGTCAGCACAGCAAACTCTTTCTTCGGCCTCTCAAAGGCAATGTGGAGATGGGGGGATTAAGTATTTGAGGTCTGCGCTGTGTATCTGTAGTGACAACACTCTTTGTTTCAGTATCATGAGAGGCGTTTTTGGAAACAGAATTGTGGGCAAAAGCAGAGACAGTACGAAGAGCAAAACAATAGTGTTAAGTCAAAGGGAGCTGAAAACCAGACTCAGCAGTGATGACGAAACCAACAACAACATAACTTAGATAAGAGCATGTAGCTGCAGAGATAGTACAGATATGAGCATGAGCTGTAAGATCTTGTACAAGGCAATTTGGCCAGCCAGGAGCAACCGCAAGAGAGGGTTAGTGTGGTTTGAGTCAAAAGAAGTGACGGATACTGTCTGAAAAACTTGCCTATGAAAAGAAATGGCCTTACTCAAGGGACAACACTCAGAAAAGCTGGCTGACCTAAAATTGTTAAGCCTGTGAGGTTGGCTGGTTCTCACGTTTGTGTTTGCATGACAGGAACCGGAGACAGGATGGTCTATGCTGAGTGAAGCTGGCTTTTGTAATCACACTGTGCTTCAGGTGCAAAAGTAAGCAACAAATTGAGTCACCAGGACTCTCTTCTGTTCCTGATACCCTCAGGACACTGAGGCACCAATTGTCCTGAGATCTGACTCCCCCCATGAAGAAAAAATCTGTAGATGTCTAGCAAGATCCTTCAAGGCACCTCAGCTCGCAGAGGGAAAGCCCTGGAGCAGTGACAAACCCAAGCAGGGTCCCTGAGGAACTCATTTTGGGTGGCATCTCTTTCTGATGGCTAAAAGCAGGGATCTTGATTGTAAAGCAGAGGTACCTTCTCTGTCCCCTTTGTCTCCCATCTAAAGCTTTCCCTAAATAATTCCTCCCCGAGATTGCTTTCCTCTCTTTCTCTGTGTCAGACTGTTCCTCTTGCATCTTCACTGTGACACAGAGGAAGGAGATGATTATACAATAATAATCATCATTCTACCAATCAGACTTAATAAGTGTTATGATAAGAGCATTTTAAGCACTCATGTATGAGAGCCCTCTAATCATTTGAACTGGATATTGGTGCCCTGGTGTGCTGAAAACCTCTCATGTAGTCTCCTCTCAACGGACTGTCTACTCTTAACAGATCCTTGTCAAAATGAATGAGAAAGACTGAAAACTGAAGGGGAGCGGGAGGATGACGTACAATCGATTTAAGTTGCAAGAAATTCCTGATTAGATAACAGAAAAAAAAATAATTACCGTGACAGCGGTCAGAAAATGAAACAGGGGCCCAGAGGCTGCGGAATCTCCATTCCTGGAGATAGGCAAAACTCAAGAGAATGTGGCCCTGAACACACTCTGAGGTTGGTTCTGATGTTAAAGTTGGTCCTGCTCAGAGCAGGATGTTGGACCAGATGACCTCCAGAGGTCCTTTCCAACTTAAATTATTCTACAGGAATGTAACAAACCTGTAATAGGCTTCTTCCAGACTTGCCACCATGCACCCTGCTATTGTGCTCTCTTGGCTGTCTGGGCCTGGGTCTTCTTGGAGGGGACTGTTGTTTCCACTTTGAGATGGAGTAGTGGGGACTGCTGCACACCCAAATACCTCTGTATTGGGAAGTAATGCCAAATCCAACAACATGGACATACGTGGAATGCAAAGCCTAAGAAGATCTATGGAAGGATGTGTATATAGATGTTTTCCTATACATATACACACACCCACACACGCACAAATAGATTTATATATATGCATGTAGAGAGAGGAAGACATATGGAGGGAACATGTACAGGGTGAGCCTGGTGTTCGTCAGATGGCTTAGTGTTACCGGACAAAGCCTTGGCCAAGAATTCGGTCGTTCTGACATTTTTAGAAGTCCCTAGCTTATACCTAGGGGCTTCTTTTTATGCCAGAATGCCTTTCCAGATATTCCCAGTCCTGCTGCTCCGTGCAAGTCCCATGGCAGATCTTTTGAACATGGGATTAAGCGTGACAC
Source organism: Pygoscelis adeliae (assembly GCF_000699105.1). Classification (NCBI taxonomy): domain Eukaryota; kingdom Metazoa; phylum Chordata; class Aves; order Sphenisciformes; family Spheniscidae; genus Pygoscelis; species Pygoscelis adeliae. The sequence goes on from NW_008825616.1 coordinate 238,207, forward strand.
TTTGAGGGGAGAGGAATGGGGAAAGAAAAAGAAAATTCCAAGCTGAAGCCATCTCGCCCCAGCCTCACGTCCCTATAAAACAACCAATTTATTTTCCCAGTGAATGAGACCCTCCAATCTCATTACCCATGTGAAAATCACTCTTCTCCTCATGTTGGCTGGTTATCTTTATCTGTGGCTTATGAGTCCAAGGGAACTGCCTATTTGGCATAATAGCCAGCCATGAGTGTCACACTGAAATTCCCAGAGGCGCTTCTTTTTCTCTGGAAAGGTATTCCTTGTGTAAAGCACCAGGGCTAAAAAATAAGCATAGTGGGGATGTGATGGCCTCTGGCTGCCCAGGACAAATTGATGGGGCAGCTTGCTTAAAGTCACCCATCCTTGTCCTCTGGAGAGAGGATGTGGTGTTTCTCTATCCTACTTAAAATTTCCAGTAGTGTCAAGGGACGATTTAGTCGCAAAGTGTGGACCCCCTGAACACCTACATTGCTACCGGATCCCCCCTAACCAGGGTTTACCCCTGGCCCAGACAATGAATTCTGGGGAGGTGCTCAAGATAAAGTAAATCTTTCTGCCACTGAGGCCTAGTGGGTATTTTTCAGTGTGGAATGAATTTTGGGTCGATTTCTACTTCTAGGCAGAATGCAAGGAAGATCTCAGATGCACGTGAAGATTTATGAAATTGCCTTTACCCCAAACCCATAACAAGATCAGGGAAGATATTGGTGGGAGGGTGAATGAACAAGGCAGGACTGAGCTAAATCCAAGAGAAAGCAAAACCTCCGACCATTGCTGTAATTAGCTGGGGGACTGAGGGAAAGATATATTTTCAGCATGCCTTTTGCAGCATTCCAGATGTTTAACTTTTGATTTCTTTGCAGAAACTTAAGACCCCGTTCCCAAAAACCCCCAGATACTTTTGTCTAGGGAAATGATTCAGAATGCAACAAAGACGTGTTTTCCTCACTGTGCAGATTAGGACTCAGTGGCATCTCGCCGGCAGATAGGAGCTGACCAGAAGAATGTGCACAATAATAAACAAGAATAATTGTGTTGGATTGGATGGATCCCTCTGGATTAGACTCGTGTCTTCTTTTCCTTCAGCTTTTTCTTGCCAGACACTCCCCCAAATAACTCTCGCTCCCCTTCAAATGGCATTGCTGGTTCTTGTGAGTTTATTGCAGGTTTCCCAAGAGCTGGCATTTTCCTCTCAGGACTCCACTCCTAAAGTCCTGTGGTTACCAGGGAAGCCAGCTTTCTTTCAAAACCAAAATTAAGTTTCCAGTCCTCATGGCTGCGGAGAAAAACTAAACATGGCTCAAGTCTAACCTGAAGTCAAATATAATATGATCTTTTTCTTCCCAAAAGCAAAATAGGAGATCATGTTTTATAGACTTGACTCTGGATTGTTGATCCAAAGCAATTATCAAGAGCACAGGCAAGCTGGCTAATTTTTAAACAGCGTTTGATGAGTTTGTGAGTGAATTTACACACCAGGGTCACCTACAGGAACCCCGAAGATCCTCTGTATGCTGTGGTCGGGTGTTCCCTTTCCCAGATTTCCCTTCTGCACTTCCAGGGCATGATTCATGGCAGTCACTACTGTTTCTCTGTAAGTAACCAGAAACAGCAGCACCCCCCATTTGGGAAAGCAAGATTTTACGATGGAGATACAGATCAGGGAAGTACAGACAGCATCAGTATCCAGGTATGGCACTATGTAATGTTGGAAGAAGAAGGAAAAAATCATTTAATAATGAAATACCAGCTGCTGTCTTATTAATATAAAAAGTAACGTGCTGCTTATTTCTCCAAACACTCCCCCATGTAGAGCAGGCAGCTGTACAACCACCTTTGCCTGGTTCATTCAGGAGAGGGAGGATAAGGTCTGGGATTTGGTTAGGGAAGGGAACAAAGTGGAGCATGTGGCAAAGGCCATCGGCGTGGAGGAGCACATGGGAGGCCTGCACCTGCCTCTCCTAGTCCTAAAGCTGCAGGAGCTCAAGCATCATTATGAAGGTGCAGGCTGAACCACAAAGGTGGTGGAATTTCAGACCGTGCCTAGTCCAGCTGCACCTCTAGGAAGTAGGTCTAGAAAAATGAGGAGGGACAAACATAAAGGAAAACCCTTCCGAAGGCTATGAAACTCACTGGTACCCTTGAGCTCCAACTACGAGGTGTACCTCCTGGGAGTGCCTTCGCTTGCTTAGCCTCCAGGTATGTCTGTCCCATTGCAACCTTCCTTTGTGGGCAGCAGAAGAGCTTTGGGGCAGGGAGGCACCTCTTCCACGTTGCAAAATGGGAGAAAGATCCCCAGTGTGCATTCAGGAGCTGATGATGTGCTGACCATAGCAAAAGCAGTAGGGAAGTGTTTCAGCAAGACTTCACTTTACCCTCTTTCACCATGATTACACTCACCAGCAAGGACCTTGCTTCATGCCACAGACCTTTTCCACTTTAAATCTTCTCCCTCTTTTCCTACACCATATCCTGGCTGGTAGCCTAAGTATCTCCCTACCAACTGAGGTTGTGATATGCCTGTGTAAATCAACATCATCCCTTGGAGCTCAGTGACATTATGCTGATTTACTTGCGTGCAGGGTCTGGCCATGCCGTTGTGTGTGATTTAAACAAGATGTTCCTCAGGCTTAGGCATAAGTGAATAAATGATGCCTGACATTTTGGAGAAGCTCATGTTTGCTAAAAACATTTCTTGTTCCAGCGGACTCACCCTGGTCATTTATTCAATTAGTTCCTCTGCATGCTTTCTCCTGCTCCCTTCATCTCACCTCGGTACTATAATGCTTCCAGGACTCTCATGTTCAGAGATTTTACTTCACATGTGAGCTAAATCTTTCTTGGTCCCATCTCAGGTTCCTTCAGCACTTTCTCTGCAGATATTGTCTTCTAACTGAACACTCAGTGTATCTGCAGTTATCTACTGTTAGGTAGGAACCAAGCCATGAGGAAGAGTTGGGTTTGCATCTGGTCAGTGATCTCTCTCCCATTCAGACATGGCTCCCTCTTTTCGATTTGGAAGACCAGTATCTCATGTGTTTTCAGTATCAGGGTTTCCTTCCTGTTCTGTCACCCCAGGGCCTGATGGAAATTGTTGATATTCACTGCTGATCACTCAGATCTAGACTACAAGGTCATGGTATGGGAGAGAGGCCGGAGGATTGCCTTGGGCTTGTCTTGTCTGGAGCTGTCATGGGTAAAAAGTAATTCTTACAGTTGGGTAGGAATGATTTCCCAGCGACAGCCTAACTCCTGGGCTCTCTCACAGTGAGGGATCTCATGTGCCAGATGAGCCTTTCAGCTCATGACCCCCAAAAGGGGGCAATTCAGCCCATTGGAGATTTCATTGCTTAAGAGACTGGCTCTGTATCCAGAATGATGCCATGGTTCCTCCAAAAAGGTTAATGAGAGCTGGCCTGTTCAACTTCTGGTGAGCTAAGATGTCCTACAGAATTGCTTATTCCTTCAGGAGAGAGGAAGGACTGCAGCAATGTTGGGGGAGACTTGAATAGAAACCTTGCAAAAGCAAGCTTGAAATTTAAGGTTGGAAGGGACCCTCCATTTAATTCCTTCTCAAACTAGTAGGAACTGTGCATCAAGAAGGAATGAGAAGCCTTTAAAAATCAGTTACAGGTTCCTGCTTTATAATGGTGATTTCGCTCCTTTGCTATCTCCCAAGCAGGCCATAAAGCACATTCAACAAATATCACATGAGCTATTTTGATGCTGGAACTGATAGACGTACTCCAGACAGACTCGCGGAGTAGCCCAGCTGACTCACATCCTACTGCATAGGTGGCCGCAGCGTACCACTTGATGAAGCCCTCCTCCCTCACCGCACACACGCACAAACCAGCTTGAAACACGGTTTGCAATACACCTGCTGCTTCAGATAAATCATTCATCATTGTTGCATCCGGTGTTCCTCCTACAGAAAATTTATACAGTACTGCATATAAAAAACAGCTGTTAGCACTTTGGCAGATACCAATCCTTCTTTTCTCCAAAGGAGTATTGCTTCCAAACAGACAAACTTTGGATTTAATTTCTTTTTCTTGCTCAAAGTTTGGCTGCTTACGTGTCCTCTATTTTCCATGGGCAGATGAAGGTACTTCAGCAGAGCTAATATTACTTGTTAATCTTTGTGGCATTCAGTGGAGCACGGAGAAATGGAAAATTCTTTGCAAAGTTTTTGTTCTTCGAGAGAGAACTGAAGAGATTTGGAACTGCCAATTGCTCAGCCAGCAGCAAACTGAGACTTCTGTTTCTCATGGGGGAAAAATATGCATGTTTTTATATCAATCTAGATCTGGCTTGTTTATCTGTCTTTGATTCAGTATCACTATCTCCTTTTCCAGGTTCACCTAGGTTGCATCTAAGGGCGTTTAGTTCTCATCTGCCCCTTGGGTTGAACTGTTGGCTCAAAGTGCAGAAAAGAGTTGGAGAGAAACCGTCTTAATAGTGAGATTTCTGGCAGCATGGGTGGGAGTAGAATGGCTAATATCACCTAGGGATATGCTTAGGTGCTCACTGGGCGAGGGTTACATTTGTGGTTCAGCCCGACTCCAGGCAGAATGCACCCAGCCCACCTTTGTTCTGCCAGCTCGCTGTACCACAAGTCCGCTGCAGGAAAACATCATACCGTGCTGGTCGTCTCCCTTTCTTCTTCACAGGCAAAATGATTCTGCCTAATTAGACAGCTCGCATACGATCAACATAGGAGCTGCCAGCATCCCATGCTGCTCTTGCTTCACCTGTGCCCCTAAATGGCCCAGCATAGTGAACCTGCTACCCAAGCTACCCCAGAATGGGATGATGCATAAAGTCACATTTTCTCTGTTTGGTGATGCCTGGGAAGAAAGCAGCTGGGTGCTGTGCAACCATCAATGCAGGATGTGTGCAGTTGGCATCAGCTGGTTTAATCGACCATTTGTTTGTAGAGCACAGAAGGGCCCCGGTCTCACGTAGGACTGCGTGAAGCAAGAGTCGCCACTAATTTGGGCCCCGTACGTAACAAAAATTGAGTGCTTAGTTGTGGACTCTGAGACCATTTAGTTTTGGAATGGCTAAAAGAGAGGGGAAAGTTTACAGGAAGAATGAGTTCCAAAGAGTGCTTGAAAGCACTGAGCGGTCTAGCCAGGGGGGATGACATTCTGTAAAGGTCTCCACCGGTTAGAATTTACTGTGATTATATTTCATATTCACGACGAGCAGTGATTGCTCGTGCCCAGTTACAGCCTTCTCCCTCTGCGAGGGCAGTGCTCCAGGGAACCACCCTGCACTGTTTGTGCCATGCTGGATGAAGGCATCGCATAGCTGTGAATGGAACGAGGCGCCCCTCCTGACACTGATCCTGTGAGTGTATCAGGTGGCATGAGAGCATCCTTCAAAATAGCCACTGCAACCACATTAGAACAATAGAGCTAGAGGGCACCGTGCTTTGGGACTAGGGAGAGAGAAAAGGGTGATTTGTCCAGTTTGTCTTTTGCCACTGCTTTATTTTTGTTCTGCAATTTTCTACTGCATTCCCCAGCTGATGTTTAGGGCCATGGCCAGAGAGATGCCATGCGCCCTTTTACTCCAGTGAAAGTTAACGCAAATGATGTGGGAAACACTCAGTCTTAATGTGAGGGGAAGGCTCAGACTTACTGAACTGTATCACCCAAGCAACTGTGATCCACACGGTTGGTCATTTACCAGCTTGTATCGAGTCTGAAGTCATCCATGCTGTGCTTGGGAAGAATTGAGGCCAGGACACCTAAAGGCGGATGGGCTGCAGTGTGCTCTGTCCTGTTCCTCTCCATTCGGGTGAAAAAAAGCCTGGCTGAAAGCAAAGATTTGGACTATACCCAGCCTATCTCTAGCAAGAGAGTTCAGGTTAAGACCTGTGAGCGAAGCTGGCCTGCGTGTAAACAATGGGAATGGGATGGGAGTGAGACCTACTCCTGCATCACAGTGGCATTGTAGACACCCCCCTGGGTTAAGTGTGAGGAGCTCTGTAAGGGTGAACACCTTCTGCAATGTGGTTGTTCCCTCTCCTGGTTGTTACCAATGTTGGGGCAAGGAACGCTTTTGCCCAATTCTTCCTCCTGTGCAGAGCTCACACTTGCATCAAAAGCAATGCCATGACTAAACTCTGGGAGGAAAAGCCTTAAATTTCAGCTTCAGTAAATCAGTTTTCTTATTTAGAAGCTGTTAGAGCTAAACCGTGCATAAGGAGAAGGTTGTCAGCAGTTGAATTAGCATGTCTCCAGAAGCTGCTGCCCAGCGGGAAGCATTGATGGGAGCTGACCAGGTTTGTTCCTAGTGCTCCTGAAAACCACGAGCTTAAGCGGGTATTTAAGCCACCTAGTGGGAGGTCTTCCCAAAGGGTTTCCAGAGGCATAACTCACTCCCATCTTTCTGTATCCTTAATGAACTGGAGGAGCTCATGGAGCTCCTTCTTCATTAACCCAGAGGAATACCTAACCCGTGTCCATCTAAGGGTGCCCCTGAAGGATTTTTGAGGCTCTGAGTCCTCTAAGCAGGAAAAGACACAGAAGAAATATTTCATGAGAATCAATAAATCAATTTTTATTTTAATTCCCTTTTACATACACCTGTGGTTTGTCATTTTCCGCTTGTTACTTTGGTCCGTACAGAAAGCAGAAGTGGAGGAATGTAAACCAAATGCCTGCCTGACGACACACACAAGGCAATGTCCCTGTAACACATAGAAAGAAATCACAGTTTTGTCCTTTAGTTTTTCAGTTTTGTCCCTCTTCTGAAGTGAAACAAGGTCTTAAAGAACACTTCAGTGAAAGCGCTCGTGTTGGAGGGGGAAGAACACACCCCAGCTCCTTTCCCTCCTGCTCAGACTAGAAAGAAGGAGCCAACATCTTGAAAACAGACTCCCCGGGCAGAGCCTGGCAGACCGCTGGGAATGGCTGAGTCCTTTTTCTAATGCCCAGATCCCATCACTTCTGGTGACCACCATGGCTGGGTCACCCTGAAGTTGCTGAGACGAAGCAATAAGTTTTAGCAGCAGGTCTGTGTCTTCTTCCATGCCCCAGCTCATGCAGATGGCAAGAGATCGGCTTAGTGTCTCTGAACACGGGGATGGGCCGAGGGGATGGGTTTGGGTGATGGTGCTTGGCTATGCCTGTCCTTCCTCTTCTGCCACCAACTGACTTTACTCTCCCACCAGCTCTACCTCATAAAACCTGTCCTTTAAAACATTCCATCTCTAACAACAAGTGGCTTCTTGTTCATCCTTCCCTGCAGCTCTCAAGGAAGAATGATTGAGTTAAAGAAAAATAAAAAGGTAAAAGCTTGGCCTGGCAAGAAGCAACCAGCTCTATATTTAGAAGGGCTCATGCCTGTCGTAATGCTGTGGTTTAAATAGATGCTGCTTCTCTGGTGAAGTCATTGTTTTGTCTTCTGTTTTAGGTACCTGAGGTCTGCCTGTTTGGAGAACACCCTTCATTTAAGCTTGTTTTAAGCAGTCTTTCAAGTGGATATTGAACCTCTATTTCAGAGGACGTAGGCCCAGGCATTTTGGAAACCCAGTGCACACTAATCCCATCTATCTCAAACATTTTAATCCCATGCCTTTTTTCTAGCCAAATGTCTACCACATCCTAAATCCCCACACGTAGAAGCTGATACCGACACAAAAGCCTAATGTTGTCACTCGTGAAGCATTTCAGGAGAGAAGACTGCTACTCAGACCATCTTTTACCTCGATGTCTGCTTTCTGGTCTTGTAGTGTTATTGATCTAAAGCAAAAAGACACCCTGAAATATGAGTGGCAAGTAAGGTTTTGGGGACAGGGGAGATAATTTATTTGAATTGTTACCCTTTTCCTCTTCAGAATTTATGGGTGAAACCCATTCCATGGAAATCAACAGACATTTTGGTGTCGATTTTCATGGGGTCAGGATTTCATCCCAAATTGATGCCAGCACATCGGTGTCGTTGCACACCACATCACTAGCCCAGAATCATTAACCCTCAGTCTGAGGAAGATAATCAAATACCATCAAATTCCTTAGTTAATGTGCCAGGAAAATTGCTACAGTCACAGGGAGAAGTTACTCTGTGGGACCCAGGAGAAATGGGTCTGAATTCCAGGTTATGTTGAGGTTGTTCTAATGTGCCCCTTTTTTCAGGTGAAAAAAGAAGGGAAAAGTGCCAGTGAGGATGAAGAAGAAGAGAAAGTTGTACTGACTTTGTTACACACCCCCCATTTGCTCTCTCAAGACGTCCCCTGTTTAGGAGAGAGCGTAATTGTGCAATAGAGTCTACCTCTGTCAGATCTGTACTGGATAGGGAGGTCTGCCTGAAAAGAAGCCAGATTTATAAGACTTCCTAATTCCTTATGATCATCTGGGTCAGTTCTTCCATAACTTTTTCCTTTGTTCCTGGCTCCTGCCAGACTCTGAGCTGGTTTCCAGCCCTGCCCTGCCTCGCTGGAGTCTTGCAAATCCAATCTGAATTAGGACAAAGCTTGTTGCACTCTGTTCTTGCGGACGCTGCCTTTGGCTCCCTTACAAAGCAGCGTCGCTGCCCGTCAGTACTGAATGCCATCAAGAGACGCGCTCAGAGAGGAGATGGCCCCGGGTGGGTGCAGTAATTACTACATGCCACAGATGCAAAGGCAGTTCAAGGGACAGTTCTGCAAGCGTGCCCCGAAGCAGCACTAATGTACCAACCTAGAGAAGGATGCAGAAACCACGTGAGCAGATCAGAATATTAAACTTAAATTAAACAAGAATATTTAATAGCAGTGTACCAGCTCTAACGCCAAGCCCTCTGAAGACAGTGGAAAGACATTGTGTGAGCTTTGCAGGCCATACTGAATGGCTCAAGATCTTCTATGAGCAAAACATGAGCGAGTTCAGTTGGAAGATGAAATGCTGTGCCAAGGTTTGCAAACCTTTCCCTGGTCCGTGGGAAAGGTTTCAGAGGAACCTTATTTAATATTTCTTTTAATGCTCCCCTGTGACATTCTTTTCCCCGCTTGCCTCCCAAGTCCTGGCAAAATGTTGATATTATCTTGAACTTTGTATACTGCGGGGCTAGCTTAAACCTGGAAGACAGCATGAAAACTTGGAGGATCTGAGTTCACATGCAAGTAGGATAGAAAAGAAAAGAAAGAAGGAACTAAGAAAAATCCCTACCAATTGAAACAGCTAAGCGTGGCTAAGTGACCACAGTGTATGTCAGTGGGGAGAACAGGCTAATCTGGACAGGAACAGATAAAATGGGATTGTTCTACGTGACAGCTGATGCCTTGGGTGTCCTTTTATTTATTTCCAAAGAGCAAGCCTGGTCTCTCATTCTCAGCAGAGTATTTCTGTAGCTAGAGTTGGAAGCTTTATTTTAATTCCATTATGTAAATTGTACACAAGTCCTGAACTGTGGTCTAGATTCGAATCTGTTTTGCCTTGGCATTAGACCGAGTTAACTCGATTAACTTCAGTGGAGTAGCTCCTGCCTTCTGCCAACGAATATAAAATCAACATCAGGTCTGTTTCTAACTGTCCTGCCCTAGAGACCGGCTTTGAATGACTCTGTCCGCTCGTTATAGCTATTCTGTACGCCACAGAGAACTCTGTCCGCTTGGGAGAAGCCAGAAAGCCAGACACTGCACAGACCCCATCAAAGCACTCAACAGAACCTGATGAAATAAACAAAGGATAACTTATAATCACTATTTTATTGTTCATAATCCTTAAGTGTGGCGTAAAGACAGTGAGTTGTCTTCTTGCTCTCTGTGCCCTTTTCTTATAAATTCACCAAGAACAAAAGATTATTTTGATGGAGCGACCTTCCACCTCTGCCAGGGTACCTGTGCTCTGAACCCCGTGTGATGGGTACGATGAGACTGGGGCACCGTGCAGCTGGTCTGAGCAAATCATGTTCCCATCCCGATGCTCTGGATTGGTTTTGAAACTGAGAGTTGAGATTGGCTTCTAGCCATAAAAAACCTTGAATTTGCATCCAGTTAAAATGGAAAATGAAATGCTTAACTAAGTTCTTTAAATAAATTTTTGGGAGTTGTTTTGTAGGGCCAGTTTGCAAAAAAGAAGTTAAGTGTAGAGAAGGACTCCAACCAATCTGAATTTGGGATTCATATAGAGGGTAGGGGTGTCCACCCTGCTGGTCTCCTTTTTGTGGCTTTCTCTACCCGCTAGGAACAAGCAGCCTCAAAGATCTAAAATGGTTGATGGTCCACCATCAGCCTAATGCTACAGGTGAAGCAGGTAGATGGGAGTCTGCTAGCACTGCCAAAAGATCACGTCTCAGTCCCAGCTTCAACTGCTGGACTCTCAGTAGAAGATACCTGCTCTAAAATCTCCAAAACCTCCTACAGACCAAAGAGCAGCCTGTGAAGATGTCTATTAGCACTGAGTAAAGAAGCACCCTGATTAGGAGACCCTTTGCCTATTACAAGGCTTGATATATAGACAGCAAATTAATCTGGGCTTAACCACTAAATGAAGGACATTAGCAATATTTCTGTTTCAGCACAAGATTGGTTGATGTCTCTCAGCTTTAAATGACCAGTAGCTGGTCATAGGCAAAGGTGGGTTCTGAATCGCATGTCCATGCATCTCTCTCCATCCCAACTCATTCACAATGGCCTGTGGAAGATTTCCTGCAGAGAGGCCAGGAAGGACATGGAAACACCAAGGAGACCAGATTTCTGGCTCAAACTTTCTGGCCAACTGAGCATTATTGGGGAAAAAAAAAAAAAAAGAAATGCCAACCTTCATTTTTTGTCCTTCTTATCCCTTTTGTCTTTTTCCTGAATGAAAGAAAATTCAATCTGCATTTCCCAGGCTATTTTTTTTTTTTTTAATCAAAGTGGTGGAATTACGTTTTAATATTGTTCAGTTAATTATGTGCCTTTACAACAACTCACCTCTGCTTTGTTTTGCTCTCCCACCTTTAGCTAAGAACTATGCTTGAGTTTTGATTTTATGAGAGGCCACAAAACCAGTTTGGGTGGAACAGAATAAGCCCAATAATTTTTATACAGACAGCAGGATTTGCTGCCTCAAAACAGAACGTTCCTTTGGGCCAACAGTATTTGCTGTCCAGCAGGTTCAACCTTTCACTTCCATGGGCAAAAACAGGAGAACTGCCTTCCAATGGGTGTCTGCAGAGATGGACATGCTCTTTATTTTACTTATACAATTTATGAACTATTATGTTTTCCAGGCAAATCCAGACAGCCATGGCCAATCATGATGGAAATTTATTTACAGGGTCTTTCACAAACTCATTTCCTTTACAATTTAGTATTTTTGTCACTTCAAGACACCCTAGCGGAATGGGATATAAAATCTACTCTGTCTGGAGAATCACACTGGATGCTTGAAAAGCTCTGGAGCTGGCCAGGGATATCATATATGTCCTCTGTTTACTCTGCAGAATGTGGCAGCTCATCAGCAATAGCAGTAAAAATAATAATAACGAAAAAAAAAATCACACAGAAAACCTGTTCCAGCATGAAGCTCATTGAAAAAAAGCCAATTTTCCTAGACCTGCCTGAGGGTGCAACATGATCTCTTCCCTAGCAGGTGCTGTCAGCAGGGAGGTGGCATGGTGAAGACCTACGTTAACCTGCCCACGGCCTTGAAACAAAGCTTCCTCACCTGCTGAGCCGTTTACAACTTGCAGCCATCAGTGCAATCCCAATTTGTGACATAGGATATACAGTTGAGGAGCTGTTACCCTCCAAGTTTGGAAAATACTGTCCCAGATTTTTTTTTTTTTTTTCTTCTCCTTTTGCTTCCTGTTACAGCTAAAATGTCATAAAATTCAGACACGGCCAGAAAGAGAGGATGTGAACCACATGACTGTTGCATAACTTTCCGTGACAGGGCACAGGCTGGTTTTCAGCAAACTCATGGGCACCAACAGGTGGGAAAAAGCACATACACCAATTAGAAGCAACGTTGCACAGTAAAAGACTTCACAGGTTCATACAACCTCTCCCTTAAAGGTCAACTCTTAAAGTGCTTTCTCTCATTTCATGCAGTCCTATCTCAGGTGAAAGAGTCATTGACCACAGTGAGAGATTCAGATGAGTTAAGGGACATACTGATCACTCTCCTCATCGTCAGTAATTCTGCTTGAAGCTTTCTAGGTGAAAGGTGGGCAGAAAAATCAGCCAGTGAAAAAGCAAGAGAACCCAACCTATAAATGAGAAACCTATAAATGAGGTTTCTTAACTTTTTGAAACATCAGAACCTGACATTTAAAAACTTTTAAGCCAGCCATTGAGTTTGTCAAAACAATAAACAGGAATAGAAATTGGAGATCTTCCCTCTTAATGTATTTTCACAGTTTAAAAAATGGAAAATTCTTACCAGCACTGTGGATGTTCTATGATTTTCAGCCAATTGCCCATAAACAGATAAATGAAGCCAATCCCTGGCTGAAGAGTCTAATTTTGGGAGATCTTTGTGAACTGATTTGGCTCTAATATGTATCAGACAAGAAGAAGCAGAGTTGAGGAATGGTGAGGAATAGGACAAGACATGATCTCATCTGAACCAAGACCAAGCAGTATACAGAAGGTGTAAAAACACTCATCTGCACATACCCAGGCAAAGCAGAAATGACAAGGCTGCTGCCAAAAGTCATCCTTAAGAAACACAAGACTGAGGAAGACTTAACAGCTCTGTGTCCATCCAGAAAAGAGGTAGATCGAGTAGGAACGACTCACGAGGAAAAGTAGACTGCGCTGCTGTGGATGGGAACAGAAGAGGTGCTGGGCTCGTAGCATGCGATGAACCTGCCAGGGGGTGAGATTCCCTGCCCAAGCCCAGCATCTCTGTTGGGCTGGAGAAAAGGGCACCCATCCAAAAGGTGGGCAAGGAGATTCCTCCCCATGTGAACCAGTCAGCTGGGATATTGCAGTGCACAGCTTGGCCTGTGTCAGCCCAGCAGGCTTAGAGAAGTGAGAGGGCCTGTGGGACTCCTGAGTGTTGCCAGCTGCTTTACAGGATGGGAAGAAAAGAGCCACAAAGCTGACACCATGGAGGAGGGAAAACTAGAAAAATACAGGCAACCAGCTCCTTTGGACCTTTGCCTCCTGCTAGAAGTGAACTTGAGAAAGTCTCTTTGCCCGTGTGTTTGCTGCACACCGACTCCAAAGTAATCTACTCTCTCTGCTCCACCACCCCATGTTGGACCTGAAGCAGGATGGGCATAAACCCTGTCCTGCCTGCAGGGTTGGCAGTGGTCACTAGATGAATCACAGACAAATGCATCCTTACCTCACCACTTTTCTGTTTTCTGTGGCCTTCGGAGCTATGTCTGCACTAGTAAATCAGACAGGAGAGGAACTGTCAGCCCAGGTCGACTCAGACCTTTGGATGGGGAGAAAGCGTCCTTGAGAAATGCCCGCATCTCCTGGTGACGGAGAAGGTGACCCCATCCTGAAGCTAGAGGCTTTGGCTAAGCACCAGCAGGATCACTCTGCTTGCCCTTCCAGGGCAAATCGCAACTGCAAATCGTGGTTCCTTCTCTGTTTCTAGACGTCACAGGTCTGACCTCTTCCTTACTAAAATCGGTGGAGGATGTCTTTGGATCTCTAGCTAATAGGTCGTGGCCTATACACTCAATCAAGAGTTTGCGATCAGCCCAGGAAAGATAGGAACAGGCTTTGACAAACATACAGTCTGCTGTGTCTTAATGGCAGAGTTATTCCCCTGTTTTGGTATCAGCGTTTTCCCAATTTTTGTATGAATATTGTTCATGCACATGAACACCCCGAAAAAAAAAATCTATTATGTATGATTTCTAATTGAAAGGATTAAGAAAAGATTTCTTCCCCTGTACATCCCTTGTGCTTGTAATTTTTATCTATGCTTAACAACAGTTTTTAGACATTTATTCTAAATAATCCAGTGATGAATGCATTTCAGTGAGGGCTGCATTTTATGAGGGGTGTTGTATTTGTTTATAAATAATTTTACGGCTTTTGCTAATTCCTCGAACTTTGCTAAGTGATTGCCAAATATGTTATTAATCTTGAGTGCTCAGTAACAAACACAAGCAAATAGTGAGTCACTGGTGGGTTTTCTTTTTTTCCTTTGTTCCAGCAGTGAAATGATACTAAGAAATTTCTTTGAGCGAGAAAATCAGGAGGGTCATTGCATCTACTTGGCAGGATTTAAGCACAATGCACTTCTGGAAGGGTGGAAAGCCAGAGCCAGCATATTCAGTGTTCTTTCTCATCGGCGGT
>NW_008825616.1:252510-254871 GCF_000699105.1 Pygoscelis adeliae
CAGCTGACTGTTAATAACTTCTGCCCCCTTTGATTGCCTCCAGAAGCCATACCAGCATCTGCGAGGAGAAGGCGAGCAGTGAGTGTAGCTGGGCTGACCCAGATTTCCGCAGAGCTGGTTAGCTCTCCATGCCAAACTTTCACTAGAGTTGACTTCTCTTGCAAGATTACTTAACTTCTCTGTAATACTATTGTTAGTACTGTTATATGAATGACAACAATAATAAAAGAGCATGAAAAATTATTATTCTTTGAAAACCTGACGTTTCAATAGCTGCCATTTGGTGGTAAATGTTTATGATGAGTTTTGACTGATTCTAATGACACAAAACAAAAAAAGAACACCACAAATAAATACTGGCTTTTAAAGACCTGCTCATTCGTGTCTGCAACTGGTGGAGAGGTGCTTCAGTGCCTGGCAGAGGACTGCCGCTCAGCCACCACACCCTCTACCAGGTCTGAATCCGAAACTCAGAGTTGAGGAGGGGAGGAGGTTTTTCACTGGGCTTTGGATCAGGTCCTAACCTGAGAGGTTGTTTAAAGAAGCTGTGGGACACAGAATCAAGATCCCAACTGCTCCTCCTGGCCTCCTTCAGAGTTTTGGGGAAGTTAGTCCTTAATCTGCCCTCACAAGACCAGCTGATTGCAGTGACTGGATGCACCTCAGAAGTTCTGGTTGATGTGACCCAGCAGCTGTACCTAAAGGATCAGGATAGAGGGTAGATTATCCCAGTGGCCCCACCTGCATCCTAAAGGACTTCTGCAAACTTGCCCAATACTTCTTTCCTATTTCATTTGAGTAACAGCCAGGTGAGGTCGAAATGCTTCATGTACTAGAAACTTGCCAAGAAGGAAGAAAAGAAGAAAAAAAAGCACCATGAGGAGATGACTCCTATGGAAGTCTCCTATGGAATCAACTCCAAAGGAGATGATTCCAGCAAGGGAATAGCGATTTTATGACAGGGGCTGAAGAGAGAGTCCAGGCTGGCTCAGCCGGAGTCCTTCCTCTGGGGAAGCACATGCTGCAGTAGGAAGTTTGGTCACTGTTCCTAATTTCCCACTTCTGGGCAATTCTGAATCATGCTTAGAAACTGGCAGAGACCCTTCGCTGGATGCTCAGCTGGTGTGACAAGACCCCAGCACAGTGCACTGTTGGCCCACAAGGATGGTACTTCTTCTTTGCTGCTGAAGACAGGAGGTGTGTCAGAAAATGACCTTTTGGCACACCTTGCAAAAACCACCAGCAAGGGAAATTCTGCACAGTGACAAAATCTCCCTGGTCTCTCTCTCTGGTAGGAAAGAGGCATTTCCTTGTGCTCTTCCCTTCGGAGACAATGCAATAACATTTCCTCATCTGAGCATCTCTAGGCAAACTCAATGACTTTGGTTGGAGTTACGCTTCTTTACACCAGCTAAGGATCTGACCTGGTGTGCATATGTGTGTGTGTGACCAAACCACAAAGAATAGGAGAGTTCAGAAGATGTTCAGAGGGAGACCATCCACGAGTAATCCCTGTGCTTTTATCCAGCAAATTTTGCCTTCGGATCCCATGAAGGTAGGTTTGTCTGGCTGTATCCAGCAGCTTGTGCTTCTGGGTAATACAGGCAAACTGTTGATGGAGTCTTTCTCCTCATGAGGGTTTGGATGAGTGAAAAGCAGGAAATTCAGCGAGGAGAATGAGAAGCAATTTAAAGGTTTAAAAAATAACTGAAGCCTGTTTCCATGAGCTTCCACAAAAAGGGAGGGCTGAGTTAGCTACCCTCTGAACCGATTTGAGCCACACACACGCACAGGCACACATACCCAAGATCTGCAAATCCCCCGCCCTGCCTCAACCCACTTGGTGGGCCCCTCTCCACTGCTGCATCTGGAAGAGCAAAAATGTCGCACATTCTGATAACCACATTTTCCATCCTAAAATTGCACTGGTTTCTGGCTTGCTACTGGGACTCAGGTCAGGGAAAGGACAATAGAGTTTTCTGCCTGCATCCAGCAACCACAAACTGTTAACCCTGCCCACCCCAGAGGAGCATTTTGCCGAGGAGTGAGATTGCCCAAGGGAAGACATGTGACCGGTTGTACTGTGCTGTCCGCGTTGAGCGCTTGTCTGCAAGACCGGGCAGCTATGACCCCCAAAGGGTCTTGATCAGTGTTGTGTGTGTTACCAGGCAGACTTGACAGGTAAAGAGCAAACCAAGCTGAAGACGCTG
The DNA here is from genome assembly GCF_000699105.1 of Pygoscelis adeliae. NCBI lineage: Eukaryota > Metazoa > Chordata > Aves > Sphenisciformes > Spheniscidae > Pygoscelis > Pygoscelis adeliae. The sequence continues at coordinate 254,721 of NW_008825616.1, forward strand.
ATGCCCAGGGTGGCTTGTACCCTCGCAAGAAGGTGGCACTGTACACTCCCCGCAAGACTCTTGCTTTACTGGGTGAGACTCCCGTCTTCCTTGGCTGCCCACACTCTCCAAGAGGTCCAAGGACCACGTGCTGCTTTGTAACCCTCCCTCA
>NW_008825616.1:254927-303126 GCF_000699105.1 Pygoscelis adeliae
AGGTCTGGATAGCCCTGCCTCCGTTAATACCAGGGAGACTTGGATCACTGAGTATATGTATGTGATCGACAGCTGGCCACATTGGTGGCTCACTTTTTTTCCCCATATAACTTAACCTCTCGTTCCACAGAACAGAGAAACTGTATGGAAACCCTTGGCATCCAATGCGTGGCCTGATATTCTTTTGCCCACTAAATGCTCTCCAGGAACCTTTTTCATCCTTTTGCTTCTTTTTTCTCCTCCTCTCTTTACATCACTGTCTCTCTTTCTTCTTCAACAAGTACTGTGGGTCTGTCTCCATCGTAAAGCCCAGAGCCATTCAGGTACTCCTCATCTTTGTTGTACTGCTCTGGTCCAGAAGAAGGCATGGAGTTTTCAGAAATGGAGCCATTTTTTACATAACCTGGCAAATTCCGGTGTCCATTGAGGGTCCCTGGTATAAGTCTCGTATTGAGATGGAGGGCGAGTGCCCCTCTTGTGGCTACATTTGTGATACTGGTGTGGGAAACCATTGGTCCATAACTGTAGGTTGTGCTCCCACTTCGTGCTTTCCTTTTAAAGTCAAGTGCTAATGTCCACCTGCTCCATGACTTCTTTATTTCTGCTTGGACCTGAGAGACAAGGGGGGAAAAAAGCATGAGTGGGAGGAGAGAGGGGCAGAAAGTCATCAGAAGGAGGTAGTATCCACAGACAGAATGGGTGAGGAACTCTCTGGAGTGTGAAATTGGAAGGAGCAGTAAATTCGCATTAAATCTGCCCTTTCCAAATGAACTATTTGACACCAGGAAACTTGTATGCTTGAAAACATCTAACTGAAAATATGGGTTAACTCTCTCCCGGGGTTAAGGGAGACTGAGCAGCACACCCAGGAGTCAGTCATCTCAATGTGCCATAAGAATCAAGTATGAACCACCTTCGGAGGTGCCTGAGTCTAGAAATTTCCTCTAGAAAGGAGTTAGCTGACTACTTTAGACTGAGTGTCCCACTTTTAGATGGCTAAATTTAGGATGAGATCAAATCCCCTTATGGTATGGATTTCATCTTGGTTTTATGCTGCAGAACATAAACAGCACATTTGTAGTTGCATTTCCCCTTAAAGTCCATAAACTTAGGCCAAACCAGCCTTATGATGGGCCATGGAAGTAGCTCTGTTCTTTCCCGGTGCACATCCACTGACCGCCTAGTTTCTTAGTTTGCAGCCATAGAGGGAATTAATGGAAACAAAAACATTAAAGCATATCACTCTGGAAATAGAAAGAAAGGTCAAAAAAGTCTGGGCAATGAAAAGAGCGCGCTGGTTAGGCAGCTACTCTATCAATCCACTTTTCTTCCTGCCACAGATCTGAAATTAAGCAGCACTAAACAGCACTTGTGCTGGGAAAAGAAAAAACACATTTATTTTCTCGATTAGCTACTTCCAGTAGTTCATTATTGGTGACACGTAAGACCTGGATGTCTTACATGACCAAAACCGAGGGTATGAACTTTCTATGCGGACTGACAGATCTTTCACTGAGTGCAAAACAGGGTTGCGTCTCAAGAATAAGTGGGGATATGCTGATGTGCATGCACTTTACCATGTGGAAACTAACCTAACGAAGGAGGGAAATAATTAAGAAGATGGTGACTTACCTCTCCGTTGCAAAAACAGTATATGATGGCAACAAAAAATCCCTAGAAGGAAGAAGAAACAACGTATTAATGTCAATCTTGCTACATTGCTTAAAATGCTAAGGTTAACATATTAATGTTAATCTTTTCTGACGGTGCTGCCCAGTGTCCCTGTGTTCCTCTGAAATCAATGACGTTCATAATATGCGTAAGAAACCTTGCATTGTTCAGTAGTGTATGAGAGACTGATAAACACTTATCCCTGCATTTCTATTTCCCTGCAGACTATTGACAAAGTAGGTAGACTATATAAGCCCTCTGGGTCATGGTTTAGCTAAAACAGGTCTATTTTCACCCCCGGATCTTTTGCAAAGTTTCTGAGATGGTGATGGGTGCCTGGGAAGGTGCTGGCGTCTCCCTCACTGGAGGTGTTTATGTTCATATTGGATAAACGTTTCCAGTGTTTCACATGTACCTGATCCTGCTGCAGGACGGGAGGGTGGGAGATAACCCTGATGGGACTTTTCCAGCTCTGGCTGCAAGAGGAGCAGCCCATGCGTGGGGCAGAACTGCCTGAGTGGGACCAGCAAAGGAATTCAGATGTGAGAAAATCATCTACATCTTTTTGTTGGCCAATAGTTTACCCAGGTCTTGCTGAGGTCACCCACTATTTTGTCCCATCTGCACCCGACAGGAATTGTGGAAGCACGTGAATGCAAGCTTGGTCCCCACCCCCCTTACAGTTTCTGTAAACTGTCATCTGGCCAGACCCACTGTCCACCTTTCATAATCCACGCTGGTCAACCGTGACGATAGGTAGTAGCATGTGAGCCAAAAGTTAATCTCTCAGGGAAGAGTGTGCAGTGACTATCAAACACTGCTCTGCGTGTTGAGAGTTGCGTGTTCTTGCTGCTGTGTCTTATATAGGACCAGTCCTGTAACTGAACCCGCCTTTTGCCCAAACCTAGAACTGAGGAATCCATTCACGGGACTGACAGACAACTTGAGACAAGCAAATTGGAAGCTAATGTGAAACAACATGTCTCTGTGGATCTCTACCAGCTTATGTCTAACTTGGATCTAGAGGGATTTATTTTGTAGGGCAAGTTATCTTTCAACAGGAGCATTTTTTTGTTGGACACACTGAGCCTTTATATGTTGTGTTTTGCAAATATAAAACATACTTGATGCTAAAATACTGTCAGATCACCTTGTGAATGAAATCTGGTGTATTGTAAAAACAGCCCTGCTTCCAAAGACAACCTTGCGCACTCATTTCCCTCCTCTCCCCATTGAAATTCTTACTGTTTGCCCCCATAGTTTAACAGTTACAATACCTGGAAAGAGTTGAATAGCATTTCATAGTGCATTTGAACTTGCCAAAGAATCCCTGACACGTCTGTGTATGGCATAGCCATGAAAACAATATAGTGAACGCCAAACAGAGGCATAAGGACGAGGGTAGATTTCAGCAGCTTCCTGCAGCAATAAGGAAAGAGAAAGACACAGAGGAAATTAGTGGATGGAGTGAACCTCCCAGCCAAGCTTGTCCACCTGATACCTTGGGCACAAGTCATGTGTAATTTCATTCTTGCTCACAGGCTGCCCAGGGAAGTGGTTGAGTCACCATCCCTGGAAGTATTTAAAAGACGGGTAGATGAGGCGCTGAGGGACATGGTTTAGTGGGCATGGGGGTGTTGGGTTGACGGTTGGACTCGATGATCTTGGAGGTCTCTTCCAACCTTAATGATTCTATGATTCTATGATTCTATGTCCCCTTGGCTAGGCTTGGATATCTTACATTTCCACAGGCACCGTGTCCCCCTGCAATTTCAAACTGTTGCTTCTCTTACGGCATGTGACACAACCCAGCCCATCCTCCAGCGTGTCTTGATGTGCTAGTCTAACCTTCTCCACATGCATGTGCCCATGTGATGCTGCTGTAGGTACTGGAGATGAAGACACTAAGACAACTTTTTCAGCCTCAGACCATCCCCAGCTTTGGGTCAGGATCATGGGAAGAGGGTGGAAGGGCGACTGGAAAGAAACGTGCGCTGCTGCTTCCAGCCCCCAGCCTCTGACTGGCACTAAATCCCCTTGTCCCTAAAGGATGGTTCTGCTTCAGATGACAATGACTGGACACAGTCCTGTACAACCTACAGTAGCTGATACTGCTTGAGCGGGGGGGGGGGGGTTGGACTAGATGACCTCCAGAGGTCCCTTCCAACCTCAACCATTCTGTGATTCTGTGATTCTGTCTGCTTATTGAGGCAAGACACGAAGGTCCACCCTGGGCTAGTGCCTCCTGTGCAATGAGCAGGGCTGGTGGAGAGGGACGTGCATCTAGGAGCAGAATTACTCTAGATACCAAGAGGAAGAGGACGGTGCACTATGGGGTAAGCAGGAGGTGAACACTCTTAGGAGGTCCTTTGGACTGCAGTATCACTTGGAAAGCCCTTTTTAAAGAAGCAGCTCCATCTCAGCATAGGACCTATGTTGGGGACTGGGGGGAGGTACAATACAACCCTGAGTACTTGGCTAGGTCTGTTCCTGAGGGAACCGGCCTTGCCTGGAAGTGACGCTAACTGAAGGATTAAACCTTCTGCCAAGAGTTACAGCAAGTCACCAAGTTCAGGCAATTATTGAGAAAGGCAGACATCACTACCAGAAAGACCTGGTACCTCCTCTGTCCAGCAACTGGAAACCACTGAGGGAATTTAACACATTAAAAGGAGAAGGCCCCATCCAAACCATAATTAATAGCAAGCTTCAGCCAGGGAGAAATAAACAAATAGATAAATCAGAGTCCTGACAGGACGGCAAAGAAAAATGGAGAGGTGTTTTCCTGCCAAATCTCATTCAAATGAAACGTCTTGTGTTTGGAGAGTGAGATGGTAGCAATGAGCTCATGGTTTGCAGCTCAAATCATAGAATCACAGAATCACAGAATCACAGAATCATAGAATCACAGAATACAAGGTTGGAAGGGACCTCAAGGACCATCTGGTCCAATCTTTCTTGGCAAAAGCACGGTCTAGACAAGATGACCCAGCACCCTGTCCAGTTGAACCTTAAAAGTGTCCAATGCTGGGGAATCCACAGCTTCCCTGGGGAGATTATTCCAATGGCTGATTGTTCTCACTGTGAAAAATGTTCCTCTTGTGTCCAATTGGAATCTCCCCAGGAGTAACTTGTCCCCATCGCCCCCCGTCTTTTCCATGTGACTCCTTGTAAAAAGGGAGTCTCCATCTTCTTTGTAGCCGCCCTTTAAATACTGGAACATGGAGATAAGGTCTCCCCTAAGCCACCTTTTCTCAAGGCTGGACAAACCCAGTTCTCTCAGCCTTTCCTCATGTGGCTGGCTTCCCAGTCCTTTCATCATCTTTGTGGCCCTTCTCTGGACCCTCTCCAGCCTGTCCACATCTTTTTTGCATAGCAGGGACCAAAACCGAACACAATATTCCAGGCGTGGCCTGACAAGCGCTAAGTAGAGTGGGATAATGACTTCCTTCTCTCTGCTGGTGATGCCCTTGCTGATGCAACCCAGCATCCTGTTGGCTTTCTTTACTGCAGCAGCACGCTGTTCACTCATAGAGCTGCTTGTCCACCATGATCCCCAGGTCCCTTTCCACAGAGCTGCTTCCCAGCTGGGTAGATCCCAGCCTGTGCTGCACTCCTGGATTATGTTTTCCCAGGTGCAAGACCTTACGGTTGTCCATTCTGCTCTCCCCCCTCTGCATGTGTCATGCTGGTCAGTCCAGCTCAGGAGATTATGAGAAGCCTCAGGAGATCTCAAGCAGCTGAGGTGTCTCAGCAATCTGCTTTTTCTGTCCAGTTTTGACCATGCTACAAATATACTAAATTATCAAGAGAGAAGAGCTGGCAGAACAAAGGAAAACAAAATAAACAAGGAAACGTCAGATTTCCAGCAAAGAGTCAGGAATCCTTCTTCATTTCAGCAAAAGCACTGAAACACCCACTGAAGGGCAGATTTAACAAATAAACCAAGTTTTACAAAGCACAGGAGGGAAATAAATAGAAATAAATAAATTAGTACAAGTTTTAGGGGCTTCAACAGCATTAGCAATGCTTTTATTTTTGCACGCTTGGTTCAAGGACAGCACAGTCACTTCCAAACTGGCTGAAGAGACTGAATCCCTCTCTTTAACCTCTGAGGCAGGTCCCCCAGGTTGGATTTGAAAGGTTTAGGAGATGTTTAAACTGCTGTTGATTCATTCTGCATTACCAGACTTGGAAGACAGCATTTTTCTCACCTTATTTTAGGTGTCTACAGTGTAGGTACCATGAACTAGTCACCCTGGGCTCCCTCTGTAGTCAAGGGGGTGAAACAAGGACTGACATCTCCCCAAAAGTGGAGAGAGTATGTGACTCACCTGTACTGTTGTCTTGAGTCACACCTCCCTGCATTCGTCTCTCGTAACTTGGTTGCTAGGACTCTGATAATATTGATAAAAAGAATAAAATTTACCTGGAAGAGGTGGGGAAAAAAACCAACAAAGAAAGGATAACTGTTAAAAAAGATCCAGATGATGATAGTGTTGTTTAGTCAATGCTGTCCCCAAGATGAGTCAAGGGGCTGTAGCAGTGACCTGAGCATGCTGTGTATGAAGCTCCTCCTGGGAGAGCTTGTCCTGTGGAAGGGATGAGCTCCCCAGGAAAGACCCAGTGTTTGGTGGGATCTGGTCAGCTGTGCTTAACCTGAATGGTCGAGAGAGAGAAAGGAATGGCTTTCTCTGACAAAGTGTGGGCGTCTCACATGGAAACACCTACGTCTGAGCTAGTCAGCCCAGCAGACACCTGATAACTGGGTATGATATCAATATATAAGGCAGTGCTTACCAGGCTTTTTGAGGTATGGACTACAGACAACTCTCAGTATTTTTCACATCTTTTTTTAAAGCTCCATACAGTGATATGGGTCATTTTCATGGCCTCATAAACCTCTCAAACTTAGTTCGAGGTCTAGGGAGCAAAGTGAAATTAGGTTATATTTGTCTCTTGCAGCCCACCCAAGATTAAGATCTCCTCAGGCTAAGAGAAGCGTTAGTAGGATGCCTTTTCCATATTTCCATGTGCAAAAGGAAAGAAGAGCAAGCAAACTGCACCATGATTAAGACACAGAGTAGATCTAGAGATGACAGATCAAGAATGCAGAAGGGCAATATAACTGCAAAACTTCTGTTGTATGTCTACTGCTAACTCTCCCTCTGGAGGAGTGTTTAGGGTGGACCAGATAAGGACAGTAAGGGTGTGGCAGGGAGCCACATCTATGAACCTATCTTGTGGACAGCTGCTCAACCAAGCTAATCTGGTCCTACAGGAACATGCTCACGGTGACCCATGCAGCAAAAGGTAACGGCAATACCTCATGGCTACACTGCCACTTAACAGAGATGAAAAATGGGGAGACGTTTGAGGGATTCTCAGCTTTTTGGAACTCTTCAGAGATTGGTTTCACTGGGGCTGGGATTACTCCTGCTGCTGCCCCAGACAAATCCATTCTTGGGACTATGGCAAGGCCACAAGCAGAACCATTGTGTAACTGTCTGCTCTGGGCAGATCCATATTGCTGGGCTAACACTGATGCCTCTGGGTTTCTCTGGAGGCTTGCAGCAGTCATTTGACTTCTCAGATGCCAGTATAGCAGCTTTACAAGGAAACAAGTTGCCATGCCACACACAATCTCATAATTTTACGCCAGAAGGGACCATTGTGAACATCTAGTTTGATCTCCTGCAAAACACAGTCCGTAAGACCTCCTTGTATTCATTTTTGTTTGAGCTATAGCAGATCTGGGTTTCAGTGTTTCCATGACGGAGATCCTACCACAACCATTGGTAAGTCATTCCAACAGTTAATTATCCTCACTGTTAAAACAAGTAGTTCCCTGAGCCATTGAATGAACATAGCCTGTTTTGCTATGGCTTTGTCTTCTGTGGTTGGATTCCTTCTCCTTTAATGAGGTGCAAGTTCATTTTGAACAGCTCTCCTCTGTGTTAAAAAGGGGGTAAGGTCGTACTACACCCTCTCCCTTGAAGGGGCATTAGTAGAATTTCTCTCCTGTATCTATCTGACTGTTTTCATGAGGTTTGTGGGAATTTAACATCCATGCAACCCCATTCCCTTAGTTACATTTGGTTGGAATTTACTGACTGGCACAAAAGTTATAAGGGAGGGATGGATAGACCGACAGGCAGAGAAGCACACAGCCTGGGGGCATATAATTCATTTTCATTGGAAACCAATCTGAAAGGAAAAAAAAAAAGGCAGGCTTTGTTTCTCATATGAGTTTTTCTAGCTTCAAAGGCTCAAAAGTGGGATCTTGTTCTGCATTTGTCGGCTAAATGGAAGATGGCCAACCTTATCACAGTCAGGAGGGAAACTCCTCTGACTTCCTGAAACATGTGCTAAGTTTTAAAAGAAATCCAGACAACTGAATAACATCAAAGCTAGCTGCAGAGTGGCGGGATTTTAAGCCCTGCAGCCTCCAAATTCTCTGCAAGTACATCCAGAAAATGCTTAACTTAGTCCAGCAACATATGACCAGCCAGTGTGGGAATTGAAAAGGCAGCCAAGTGAACAATATGAACCCACAGAAATTAAACAGAAACAACCCACAGAATATTTTTGCATGATAAATAGCTGCATTTGCAAATAGCCAGGATACAAGCACAGCAGAGCCTCATGGAGAAACATTATTTTTACAAGGACGAGCCTCAATTGAGCTCTTTCTCCTCTGCTAATTGGGCTTTAAATTAAATGCAATGGGGTTGCTGGCATTCATCTAGTTGAAATATCTGAACTTTCTTCTCCATCCTACTATTTCGTTTCCAATGACCACGATGTGGGCTTGGTGATTCGTTTCTTCCAAGGTGCAGAACTAGTTGCTAGAGCCAGGTGGAGAATTTCCACCAAAAGGAAATTCTGATGAAGAAAAAAGCCCCCCCAAGTCCAAAGCAGCTCACCTAATTGCACATATGAGCATATTCACCTCAGAAACTTTCCTGCTGTTTATATGCAGATGGTCTGATTTTCTTCTCACCCACACAGATCATCCTCCAAGGCCTCCTGATTTGTGAGTCAGAAGGAAGTATATAGAGCTTGATGCAAAACACTCTGAAAACTACAGAGAGATTCTTACTGACACCACTCAGCTACTCGTGGATGAATGTGAAGGGGGACTAGGATGTGTGGGAGTGGACAAGCTCTTTTGCATGCACTCATCTAACCATCAGAAGATGGAGTAATGGAGAACCAGAGAGAAAGACAGAGGGAGGAAAGAGGGTAATTCATGAAAACTGTGAAAGCAGGTTCTCTAGCTAATTAAGACCCTGCTCAAGGAAACACATAACTACCCACCAAATTCCCCTTGTGCAGATAATCACTTCTTATAATGACCTCTCCAGCTTGTGAGAGCTCAGTCCTGTGTTTGGATAATGTCACTTGTATCCTTTCTGTCCCCTCTGACTCCTGGGTGGGGGCTGAAGTAATCCTCCATCAGTGATTGACATCATGTCCGATCATAGCTGGGGTGGTTCAACTTTTGTCCCCACCTTTGAGGTATCCCAAGCTTTTATCAGTTCAGAAAGATGAGTCTGAAACAATCTGATGACACTGAAGCACGCCTGGGGAAAAGGTTTGGTCCAGCTACGGAACCCAAATTGCAGTTCTTCCCACTGGAGATGCCTGGTGAGAACGTGTTATGACCCCTGAGGGTTTCTAGTATTACATGGGGTGGAAATACTGGCTTGAATGTTTGTTTCATTAATGATTTTAGGGTCTTACCCCTGTGTCTTTTTTCTCTCCTAAGCAAAACTTGAAGTTGCTCATAAACCCCTCTGCCATATGCAGCTATCAAACTTACAGGCAGGTCAAATATAAGGCCCTTAAACTGGATATATCGAGACTCCACACTATTAAGGCAGGAGCTGTGTTAACAGGGTGATTAGAGTAGGGCAGCCTGGCTCAACTCTTCCCACTGAGCCTGCATCGACAAAAGGCACCGCCTCCCACCCCTCGCAATCAGCCAGTACTCACCACGATAGCTGCCAGGATGGGCACCTGAATAATCCATTTTAAATTGCCAGCACTCAAGTCCCAACACCTGAGAAGAGACGGACATCCCATCAGGTAATCATTGGGTACAAAGAGCAACAGACTCAAGTGTCTTGTTGGATAAATCCACCTTGGAAGGATGGGTTCCTCCAAAGCCCAGTGTGGTGGAAGGACCTAGCTCCAACCTGCCTTCAGCCTGCATGGCTTCGAAATAGCCCTTCTCCTGCCGTTATACTATTCACTACTGAAACCACTACTGAACGCATTTAAAGTTATGCTCTCCAGATGGTGGAACAGCCCTTTCCACAGTCATCAAGACTTGTCCTTCTGGGCAGGAACCCACCCTCTTCCACTTCTTCTTCACCTCCTTACCAGAAAAAACTACACTAAGAGCAATCCAGCTTTCATGAAAACAAGAGCGGCTGAAATGGTCTAATATTACCCCTTGGAATAAACCCGCATAACTTTGCATGGGGACAGGTCCTCTCTGAAGACAGGGTGATGGGGACGATACTGTGGTTCTACATTCAGTTCCTGTGCTTCCTTCAGCCCTGCTCTTGCAGTGAGACCCAGCCATGCCCCACAAAAGTCTTTATCTCCTTTTCATCTTCAGCCCTTATCCAAGTGAGGACTGGATGGGCAAACTGTTGGTGGCGTGGATGTTGGGCTATGGTCCTCCGTCTGCCAAGAAGGGGCTGAACACTATTTCCTCCCAGGCGTTTCCAGCAGCCATTGAATAAGGTCACTCAGTGTTAATTACTCTGTTTGAATTCCCTCCAACCATGGAGAGAGGAGTGCCACAGGCTTTTCTTTATCTGAGCCAGACGGCCCCCACATGGCAGCTGCAGTTTTCATTTCACAGGCCAAATGCTGCCCAGGCAGCTATTCAAGGAAAGCGAGAGGCAGGGGCAGAGAAACCACTGGTGCTGACTGAAAGGCTCTACGAGGATGAGCCTGTGCCAACGCAGATGCATCACACTCCAGTAGCTGTGCTACTCTGTCCTTCCAAGCCTGGAGCTGAAATCCCGTTTGGAAAGCAGTCTCCTCCCAGGCAAAGCCATGTGAAATGTTGCCTGGGGACCCCCACGTTTTTTGCTGGCAGATCGTGGGCAGATGAAACCCGTTGTGTGGTCAAGCCTGTGCATTACTGGGGGAAAATGTGATTGTTTTGGGGTTTGAAGATTGGATGCTATGGATCCTTCATTCAGCATACTGTAAAAAATATGAAGCCATGAGGGTGCATGTGTAGGACCAAAGAAGCAACTGATCCAGTATCTTGTTTCTGACAGTAGCCAGAAGCTGGTATTTAATGTGGAACAGGCAAGCAGGTAGTGATATTTTTCTAGAATATTCTTCCAACAACCTGCAGTTCAGGACAGCTTCCTGAGCCGGAACATTACTGAGTATTTAATACTTCTGGAGGAATTTATCTTCCATGAATTTGTACAAATGCTTTTTAAACCTAAGGACATGCTGGCATCCACACCTCCTGCAGTGAGGAGTTGCAGCTTCACCACCTCATCAGCTCCGAACCACCTCCTTTGACTGCGCTGAACCTGCTATCTCCCAACTTTATTCCCATTCATTCAGGATTTTAAAGATCCCTGTCCTGTCCCTGCCTAGCTCTGAGCAGTCCCCTTTAGCCCCAGGCGTTCACATTTATCAAATTCTGTAAAATGAAAAGAGAGCTCGGAAAGTTGCACCCACCTTTATCCTTCCCTGCCACCACCCCACCCCCCCCAAAAAAAAAAGTTTGCTAACTTCATAGTAGAAATCACTTCTCGCTTTGCCTCATTCTTTTTTTCCTTTTGATTCACCCACTAAGTCACTGTTGCCAAAAGCCCCACAAAAGCATCACACGTAAAAGGGAGAAAAGAAAATCTGATGAGACTTACTCTGTGTCAGCTAGAGTGGCTCTCACGCTGGCCCACGCTGTAACAAATACAGCAGGGAGTCCTGCAAAAAAACACAGGTCAAATGGGGTGAGTAGGGGGACTAGAGGGCTCCGTTACCATAAGCCTAGGTGGAGTGGGCTAGAGGAAAGTGGAAGAAGCAGTTTTAAAATATTCAAGCATAATTTAGACTAGGAAAGCCTGATCTTGGTCTCACATCTCTTCTGTAGTCCAAATGGTAAACCAAACAGTGGCAGGGAGCATTTTCTGGAAGGCAAATGTCATGGTCTGGACATGTCCAACCTACCTAACTCTCCTGGCTTCCAAAATGGAGCAGCTTGCTTTCCCAAGTTGCTGGCCAGGAGCGGTCCAGGCTTAAGCTGCCTCCTGGCTCGTGCTTGGGAGATGCTCAGGTCTGGGCCTGAGATGGGTCATGGACTTGGCAGGATAAATCATCAAGTTCCCGTGCCTGTCCTCTAGCACTACCTTAGAGAGACATAACCTGTAGTGCTTGAACCTGGGTGACTGACACCGGCTCTAGCCAACTGATTCGGTTTGAAGCAGAGAAGGGTTTCCTGCAGCACACTTTTCTCAAGACATTTGTTCCCTTCCCTTGACGTCAAGGAAAGGTGGATCTGGAGTCAGGCTCAGACCATATCTCCAAGCACAGGGCTGGATGGATTAGAAGCTCTTTAAGCATGAGAGACTTGCTGCATGAAGCAGATAAATGCTAGAATTTAGGGCAATGCTTGCAAAATACTCTAGCCAAAGGTTCACTCCCAAATGAACCATCCTCATTTCAGCACAGTAACACTGGGCATCATCTTTTCCCTGTGAAACGTAAAAAGAATCACCAATATCCAACCGCAATCTTCTATTTATTTTTTTAGGGTCCAGTTCTGCTTTATTTGTACAACTGAGTCCCCTACTGGCTTCCCTTAAAAGGCAGGATCAAATCCACAGTAGCTTCTACAAATTCAAGAAGAATAGCCCCTTTCAGGTGAAAAAAAAAATTAAAAAATAAATAAAGGCGACATTTATCACCGATGACTGTAAATATGCTGTTCACAGTCTAAGCTTATTGGGGCTCGGCATGCATAAGCACACGCTTAACTTTCAGCATGCACTTAAGTCTCATTAGAGTGCTTAAAGGCTTTCCTGACCACGGGTGCTTTCCTGAGCTGGGGTGTGGAGCAGGGACGCCTGTCTCATACACATATGGACAACAGGGCCGTTATCTTGGTTGGAACCTTTAAATGCCATGGTAATATAAGAAAGCATAAATAATTAAACACAGAGCCTCACTCAGGACCAGCGCAGCAGCGCTGCCTACAAAGATACATTTATAAGGAATGCACCCCGCTTTACAATCCCCTGCGATGGCTGGCATTGGAAAGAAAATACTTAACCTATTGCACGGGGAACCCGTGAGCGTGTTGAAGCTGAGGGCTTGGGGAAGGTGATGATTTATTGTAACAAGCACCGTCTATTTCCTCCTCACTGTTAATCACCTAAGAAAAATACGTGCATGCTCCGAACTACTGGCTGAGCTATCAAAGGCTTAAATGCATATAACTTTGTTGATATCATTGGTAATATTCAAGTTTATATCAACCGAGACACTGGCCATGTTGAGAGGCTGACATGCCTGCTGCCTGCTTGCGAGATGGTGGATGTTCACCCACGATTGTGAAGCTCTAAGTTTGAAAGACGGATTGTTTCAGAGGTTTAGATGCATTTGACACGTACTTGTTCCTCCTGCACTTCAGAAGAGACACTGTTCCCATTCATACTAATCCTGTGCTGTGTTCAAGGTTTCTAGCAACAATAAAATATACAGGAGAAAATAATTATACCTAAAAAATCCCCGTGTGTGGATTTATTGTGCCCTGTGCACTGCTGCCTCACTCTGTTTAGGCAAGCTTAGGAAAAGGATCTTTGACATTTTCTGCAAAACATACAAAGCAAATTCCTGGCACCAGTTTTATTGCTACATTTGTCTTTCTGCATCTCTTACATTGTTCTTTTTTTGCAATGTGAACAATCGTAAATGTTCTTAAAACGCTCTTAAATTTTCAAAAAGTGGTATGAATCCTCCCCCTCCCTTTCCTCTGCCTCATTTTTGGATTCTCCCTACATCCATGTAACATGGACTGTTTGGGCCATCAGGTAATTTCTAGAGTTCGATCTTTTCCTCCCACTCTGGTAAGCTAGTCTTTCAACTTGGAGAGTCAGAAGGCTTAGCTTTGCCGCCAGCATCTCTTTTACTTTCAGAGGGTGACTTTTTGGTGCCTCCACTTGAAAGTCCTGGTCTTTGATGTCCCAAGACTGACAATCCCTCCGGCTGAGCACCCACAGCACCCATTGATGGGAGAGCCACTAACCAGAAAATCAGGACTGATGTCCTCAAAGTTAGACATCTAAAGATATCCACAAACAGAAAGATACCCAAAAGGATGCAGCTCTGTGAGCAGCAAAGTCAGATGTGACTAGATGCATCATAGAATCATAGAATCATGGAATGGTTTGGGTTGGAAGAGACCTTAAAGATCATCTAGTTCCAACCACCCTCCATGGGCAGGGAAACCTTCCACTAGATCAGGTTGCTCAAAGCCCCATCCAACCTGAACCCTTTCAGGGAGGGGGCATCTACCACCTCTCTGGGCAACCTGTTCCAGTGTCTCACCACCCTCACAGTAAATAATTTCTTCCTAATATCTAGTCTAAATCTACTCTCTTTCAGTTTAAAACCTCTACCCCTCATCCTGTCACTACACTCCCTGATAAAGAGTCCCTCCCCATCTTTCCTGTAGACCCCCTTTAAGTACTGGAAGGCCACTGTAAGGTCCCTCCAAAGCCTTCTCTCCTCTAGGCTAAACAACCCCAACTCTCTCAGCCTGTCCTCATAGGGGAGGTGCTCCAGCCCCCAGTCATCTTCGTGGTCCTCCTCTGAACCTGCTCGAGCAGGTCCATGTCTTTCTGGCATCACCAGAAACCCACCAAGGAAAGGAAAGTGAGTCTCCAAGAAGCCTGTGATCTCCTGGATGGCTGTAAGCACAGACAGATGCAGGAGTGGATGCATGCATGCACGTCCTCCCCCTTGCACGTATGTACCCCACGTGCACGACCGGTGTGACGCAGGATGAACCCCACCGGGCGGCGATGCCGTGAGCGACTTCTACAGAATCCACATTGTATGCGCTGTGCATTTCCAGTCAATACACACAGTGTGTACAATGCAGGTGCTATAAAGTCAGGTGTCTCCCCATCAGCTGGAAAAAGTGCAAACCTCAAGCTGGGCAAAGTTTGGTGGCCACCCCAACCCCTTTGCTCTCCTCTGTCGCTTTTCTCATGTACATGTCTCCTAGCAGTTGGAAAAATGGCTCTCATGCATGTGTCAAAGCTGTAAGTGAGGCGATTGCAAAGCGACTGCTAGAAAAAAGCTTATGAATAAAGACCTTATGTAGGTCTGGAGAAATCTGGTCTCGGTTCCCTGCTATTTGAAAACCTCTCTGAGGAACAATGCACGTGTTTTTTCAGTCCCTCTGTGTCACAGTTTCCTAATATTAAATGGGGCTAATAATACCCTCTTAGGCCTCTTGTCCTATGAGGTACAACTACTTTCAGGCAAGGATGATTTCTGCTTAGATAAACATGCAGGGCTCACCATCATGGGGTTTTGGACCTGAGCACCTTTAACAGTAACACATCGATCTATTTGTCTTTTCCAGGTCTCCCTGTAACCCTCTTTTGCACCGTAGCTGAAAGCCAGTGCAGTCCAGCCGGCCGGGGGGGAATTAACATGGTGTGAAGGAAAAATGCCAGTGGAATCAGCTTGGGTTTTCTAGATATTGGTCATGCTTTTTAGACTTCCTTCATAAAACAGCTGCAGGGAACTTGAAGTCTGCTGGGGAATTTACTGTTGCCCATAATATCATTATTTATTTATTTTTGTTGGGTGCTGGCAAGGAACAAGTTCCTTTCTGTCATCAGTGTCTCCCTTGCAAGAAGGGCGCTGTGGACTTTCACGGAGCCGTGCTCCCTTGTGCCAGTGAGGATGTGGATTGAAAAGACTCAACAGAAATCTTTGGGTCTGACATCAAAGAGTAACTATATGATCTGGTTTCTTCAGTAGTCTGGAAATAAGATGTTGTAGGGTGATTTTTGGTCCCCATCCCCACCTTGGAAATTTCCAGGCAGGATAAATACACCGCTGTTTATTGTTACACAAGCAAGAAAAAAAATCCCAGCTTTTGGGGCAAACTTGTCTTTTCTGTACCTATGTGGAATGTCGTAATTATTTATCGCTGATTCCCCGTCATTCGCTGCTGTGGTATGGGCAGGATCCAGTGCCCGCTGCAGGGAACTGGAGTTTTTCCACTGACTCCAGTGGGTCTTGGATTGGGTTGCCCTTTCCAGTGCCCAAAAGCTATCAAAGCAGTACGTCTGTGCGGGGGCGTGTGTGTACATTATCATGCTAATCAAAACAAAGCAAAAACAAATGCAACTGGAGGGATCCTATGTTCTCATTCCAGAGGAATTTAAATTGAGCGGCCTCAAACTTTTGGAAGCACATAGATGATTGGTGTTGTGACAGGTGTGACTTCAGCTTTGTGGTTGCTCTGATAAAATGATTATACTCTGGCAGTGGTTGGAAGAATTAATGAGAGGAACCCATGGCTGTTAGACTGTTTTCCTTTGGCTGTATTACGAGCAGCATCAAGTTGGTTTTTCGTGTTAAACATATGGCATTATTTTTCAACTGTTTCCTTCTCTTCCAGAATTTGCTCTGGGGAATTGCTTCTTTAAGTCTGCTCTGTACAGTTGAGTGCCATTTTCTGAGAAGAAAATTTTAGATAGCTTGAAGGTTGGGAAGAAGGTGGGGGTTTAGGTTTTTTGTTTGTTTGTTTGTGGTTTTTGTTAGTTTGTTTTAAAAAAGAGATGACATCTAAAAATCCTCTCTGTCTCACAGCAGCTGAGGTAAGAAATACCCTGTCCCCAAAATACCTATTTATTTATTTATTTTCCCTCAAACCTACCAGCTGGCTGGGACTAGACTTTGCCTGAGAGATGGATGCCTACTTTGGGACTCATGTTTACACCTCCCGTCTTTATCGTATGGCAGTACCGGCAGTTTCTGATCTACGCACGAGCTGAACATGAGGTTAGCAAGGAGCTTGTGGTCCCCTTCTCCCCCATATCACACTTGGGAAGGAGGAAGGCTGGAGAGAGTCCTGCGGGCTGGACTGTCCTCGGTTACTGAATCCCTTGCTTGCTTTCACAAAGCGAAAACCTGCAATCCTCCAGAAACTCAGCTCTGCACTATCTGACTTGCTCAGAGCTCCACGGTTAGAGACAGCAATTTTCTTCCAGAAGAAATCATGTGCTGGAATGGGGATGGTGTGGTACACACATTAGTCTTGTCCCAAAAAGGCAGTCAGGATGTGGCCAGGTGCATTTTGGACCTGGAAACTGGTAACCATAGACACCTCTGAACAGGTTTTTCCTGCTGTAAGCTCTTGTAGACCTACACCCCATTATTCTTAGTTACGTCCTCAAGGATCATCTAATACATTTCCTGTTCTCCCTTACAGTCCACACGCTTCAGACAACTGTGGGCAGTTGTTTTATTGTCCTCAGCCTACCAGCACCTCATAACTCCTTGCAAGCCAAAGCTAATGCCAGAAATGAACAGAAAGCACATTCTCGTCTGAAATGTGTGTGCCCACAACGCCTTCCACTAATGAGCACCCTCCCTGCACCCACATCCCGCCCCTTTCTCCTTACTCCAGGAAAAGACGCCCAAGTTAAAAGAAAAGGGAAAAAAAAAAAAGGCTTCCCCACAAATTGCAGGTTTCTACTGGTGCTCCAACACTCATGAATCCTCCGGAGCTTTCTAAAGCAACTGAGATCTGAGGTAGGAAACCAGAGCTTAGGTCTGCCATTGGGAGCAGATGCTCACAGCCTCATGCAACTTTCCGCCCCTCCAGCCCAACTCCTGTTTCTCGGCAGGAGGCACTTGGCAGAGATGGGGATAACTCAGAGGGTGCACTAAAATCAGTTGTCACATGCACACATCTGCTGCCCTGGAAGGATGGCGAGATGTGCTGTCTCTCCATGCCTGGGCTGATCCTTCCAGAGAACCTAGAAGTGCCACGGTGTAAATACCACAATTTAGAAATTACAAAGGCTTCACAAGAGAGCTAACCTGTCCTTGCAAGGGACACCGTGTCTCTGATGCTCACCCTGCCTCTGTCCCCTCTCCTATATTTATGTATATACACCATCTGCTTCAAAGACTACCTCCAGCAGGCTTCTTACAGGTCAGCCGTAAGGAGCAGCCATGACTTACCCCAGCCAAATAATGTGAATCCCCAAAGATACTTCTTCTCTGAGAAAAATGCCATGAAGATGAGGCTGTGGAGATAGAGCCCTTCCACCAGAATCCAGTAGTAATTGGTTGCCAGGAAGTAGAGGAAGAAGGTTACTGCTACTTTACAGCCCACCTGCAATGACCACAGAAAGTCAGGGTTATGTGAGGAACATGGTGTGAAATTCTTGTTCGACATAAAGCCATAATTTACCAAGATGGGCTGGAAAACAAGATGGAGAAAGGAAAATAATAAATCAGAAAATCCTGTTGCAGGGCTTTTACAAGGAGGAAAAATCAGTGCAAGAACAGAAGAGATGAACAACTGAGAAGAAAGCTTCCCCTCAGCCTGACTTCGTGTCTCCAATAGCGGGTGAGTTGGGAGGTGTAGGAGGACAGGGCACATGTGGAGAGATGCTGACCTGATCTTACTCTCCCCCAGCCTACTGATGAGGGGCTCACATGCTTTCTAGGACAGCCGTGTTTCATCTTTTCCCTGTGATTCTTGTCCAGGTTAGAGGACAAAGGGCTGTGGGCAAGTCACCTCGGTCTGGGTGACCTGCTGCAAGTCACATCACTTGGAAGTACAACTCCCTCCTCAGCTCGTGGAGAGATACGGGCACCGTGCTGAGGGTGAGTCACTCCATCCTGTCATGGATGTCCAAGACAGGGTCCTCCAGGGCTGCCTGTCTTTCCTCAATGAGTGTGAAGACACCCTAGATGGCTGCTGTAGGCTTTGGTGACTGGTCCTCCAACAGCAAACCGAAGATGGAGGATTTCACCCACAATGTCAAGGCGTTTTCTGAACAGACCTGAGGTGCAAGGTGGGAGACCTGGTAGAGACTTTCCAGGACGCGCTGATTTTAAATGGGTGCATTAGCTGAACTCTCGCTCCACACTGACCTGCAATCCTTTGCTTTCTTGAAAGGAAAACCCTGACTGCGACTCAACGCTCCCCTGCCCTTCTGGCCGAGTGGGGCAAAGCTATCCTTGTTCCAACATTTCTCAGCCCTAGTAGAGAAAGGCTGCAAAGTAAGGATGCCGCACAGGGTTAATCGGTAAAAATGCTGCCATCTCTTGTCAATGTGGAAGCGCTAGGACTCTGGGTAGCCTGATTTCACAGGAAACTTCTAACTACCAAACACATCCCGCAGCAGCAGCACATCTCCATGCTGCCCCTTACTTTGAGAGGAATACAAGCAACTTGCAGAAAATGTCAATAATAAGTACTTTGTAAATAAAAAGAGAATTTTTTATTCTGGCCCAGCTCTTATGCTAATCCTTTGCCAATCAAAATGAATATGCACAGATTATAGACATATATATGTATATATATAAAATATGGACACATTTACATCCATTTTCTTTTACAGACGAAGTGAGTTAAAATAGAAGGAAGATTAATTAAAAAATCCCCACCCAGGTTTAATAATAATTTTTATATTTACAAAAAATCACCATCTACCCACACAGAGGGAGCATCAGGCAATAATTACGAAGCTCCCACTTCACTTGGAAACAAAAGAAATACATTAATTCTTGCCTTCATCACTTGTTTGCCTTTCAATTCGGCAGAATGGGAAATGCCATTAAATTGCTAATATTCAAAGAATGCAATATATTATCCCAATTATTCCTTATAATGAGTCCAGCCCAAGGAGAAACAGGAAACAATGCAGTGAAACATTTTGTGTTCTTTCCAAAAAGGGAGTGTTTTGAAGTGTGCTGAGTGCTCCAGCCAGAGACTCACCAAATTAAGGAAATGGATCTCTGAAATGGGAAGGAAACACGGTAACTTATTTCCATCCGGGGGGACTTGGATGCACAGTGGGACTCTTCATATAAGCTGATTTTATGCAGGGGTGTTGGTGGCCAGGTCCCTGGTAGTAGGACAAGCTGTGAGAGACTCGACAAGCCGAATGAATACGCAGGCAGAAAGTTTGGTGCCGCATTGCGAGAGCCACTCGCCACTCCACTAGGATGTTTGAGGTAGCTCAGACTTTTTGTGTGCATTGAAGGCAAACCTTGACCTAAGATACTAAAATCTACTTCGTCTGTTTCTGCAGCATCCAACAATTCATGGCTGATGAGCTATCATACCTAGGATCCACTATGGGATGTGGAAAATCCCATAGTGAAATCTGTGATGAGACCAATGGCAAGAAGAGCAGACAGCTTCAGTGAGCGGGGACAACTTTGAAACCTGAGGATGGGCTTCATCTCCCCCAAGCACATGGACAATGCAGATGTCTCCATCTGAGCTTTCTATACAGTGAAAAGAAACATATACATCTGGACACAAGTTCACCTGACCTCACTTCACTTTTTATTTTAGGATGTGGTGTATCGTATCCTTGACTTGACTGGCTGTGTTGACCATACTGACTCAGCTGACCATAGATGGAACCTGAGATGACTGTATTGAATGAAGGTGCCTCCCTTGTAGACATCTGGTTTTTGCAGATGAACCCTACCCTTTCTTATCATACCTCATAATCCCTCCATTGTCCCTTCTAAAATGTCTTTTTTCAGAGATGGGAGTGATAAATCATAATGGGAGCAACCAGCTATGGTTTGCTGCAAAATTACAGTGAGGTGAGATGTCTACTGCTGACCTTCTTCCTCACAAGCTACCTCTGCTCTGGCAGAGGCTGAGAGCCTCCCAAGACATGTTGAGCCATGGCTTTGCCACATCGGGGTTGTCAGTCGGCTGGTACAGATGTTACAGCACAGTGATGCCTCCATGGGTCATACAGAGAGGAGCTCCAGGTGGAAAATCAGCCAATTGCACCTTGTGGTGGGAAAAGTACGTGCTGTGGAATGCAAGCACTGATGTGCCTTGTGCTGGGATAGCCAGGGGAGTTTCCAGAGCCATACGCTTTGGGTGGCATCGGGGAGCTGTTCAAGATAGTAGTGGTAGATGGGATCCAAAACCTCGACCCTGGCTTTACCTTTGAACGCTGGGGGAAGAGCTATTCCTTAGCTCTGGGGCTTGGCAGTCCCTCTGGGCCAGTGGATTGAGAGGGAGTGGGAAGGGATGGGAAGAGGCTGTGGAGGGTGAAGAAAGCTGGGGGGAAGCTGGTGTCCCTCAGTAGGGTGGAAAATCCACCTGAAAGAGGTGAGGTGTTAAACAGAGGACAGAGGCATGAAGCCTGGAGGGGCCGGGTGCTCTGGCAATACTCACAAACTGTGATTTATCCGCCGGAGGTGCTTCAGTAATGGATTTCAAGTCTTCCTCCGAGATCCGTTCCATCTCTTCCAAAGCTGACCCAGAGTACAAGACTGCGTCCTTCACGAAGATGCTCACGGCTCTCAGCATGAAGGAGACAAACAGGTGCATGTGGATGTAGTTTCTAGTGCAGTGCAAACGCCTGGAGGAGGAGACAGAGAAGGATTGGAGTAATTTAGCCCATCTGTTGGACAGACTCAGGGTCGCTTCTGCTTCTGAAGACCCCCAGCTCCTCCGATCAGCACTGTGCCACCACGGGGAAGCAGTGCTAGTGCCACTGCTGCCCTGCACCCGCGGTTCACCCATGGGGTTGGTAAATGAATTAATACCTACTCCAGGGGTTTGGTTGCAGCACGCTGCTGCATTAGACTTTGCATGAGGACAATGCTGTGCCTGTACTCATTAAGCTCCTTTATTTCTGACTGGGAAATCTTGGAAAGAAATAGGGATGCATTTTGCCTGTACGGGGCGTGGGTAGTGAGCATGCGTGCAGTGGGCAGTGTGGGCAGTTAGTCTAGATCTGGAGGATGGTGTGCGTGCAGTGCACATGCAGCCGGAGGAGGGTATGTGATACGCAGTCCATGCTCAGTGTGTGCAAATCTGGAGTGCAGCACGCATGCAGTGTGTGTGCAGTACACGTGTGACGAGTTTGCACGTGCAGGACACCGTGTGTGCAGTGCACACGCATCTGGAGGCAGTAGGAGGTGCATTCAGTGTGAAGCGCGCGTGGAGCGTGTGCGCGTCTGAAACACAGGCTGAATGCAGCTGGTGTGCAGCCAGCGTGCAGGGCGTGTGCCATGAGCATGGCATCCAGCGTGCAGTGTGCATTCGGAGAATCTGGTGTGCAGTGCGTGTGCAGTGAGAGGCGTGTGCAGTCGTGTGTGCATGACGAGCATGTCCCTGGTGTTCAGTGCACATGCAACGAGTGTGCATCAGACGCGCAGACATTTTCCAAGATGTACAGACAGAAGGCAGGATACATGCACAGTGCTCACTGATACTAAAGTGTGTATCCTGTGTGTCCCCCTTTCCCTGTTAAATCCATCCCTCCAACAAATCTACCCCTTTCAGAGCCAAACCCTGCATTAAAGACTTCACATTTATCTGCACTTTGTGCAGAGGAAATGGACTACAAAGGCTACAGAACTTGTGGCCACTAAAAACCTTGCAGAGGTTCTTGTGAACTGCTAATCTTTGTGCCCACTCCAAATTTAGCAGTAACTATAGCAGTAACTATAGTGTGCTGGGCTGTTTTCTCCGTTTGCCGTTAGAGACACTATCCCATTGCTTGGTCATGTCGAGCAGTTTCTGGGCTCCACCCCAGCAATGGCAGCAATGACCCCACAAATGCTGATTGTAAAGCGCTTTAAGATCCTTTTGGGGGAAAAGCTGTGAATGGGTAAGATGTGAATGGGCTAGACCCGTTATCTGTGAGGTGTGTTTTAGAAACAGTGATCCTGCCTTCGGGAAGAAGATGGAACTAACTGAGCTGCTGGGGTCTCCTTCTGTCCTCTATAGCTCTGTTGTCTGGCTAGCCATGCGTGAATCTATTAATGAGTTTATACTCTCTTAAATCCCCAGATCCAATAATGGAAATAAAAAATAATAGCCATGGGTTTTTCTTCTCCTTTGGGGGAGATTGTCACAGCAATAACGGTTGTTTCCTGTGCTCTTACAATACAAATTACACCAAATGAAACTGCTGAGGTATAAATGAAGATGGGCATTGCTCCCTGCATTTGAAATGTAGTCAGTGAATCTCTGGATTATGTGTTATCTGGAATAAAATCCGGCTTGGTCCCTGTTGCTGCTTTGATCCTGGGGACAAAGATGCTCTAGCACAGTCGTCCAGGTAGTCTGGGCTGTAAGTGAGGTGCTCCGACTACGTGATGAAAGAGAGAGCATGTCTCCTGAAACTAGGAGTACGTTTGCATTCGTGGACATTAAATATTTTAACAACCTTGCCAGTGTCCAGCAGGAAATGAAACAGGGGGGGTAAGGGTTGAGAAGACAGGAGGGTGGTGGCAGGGATGGGTTCTGGGACTACATCATGTGAAGTGCCTCCAGGAGGGGTCTGCAGTCCCCTTTGTCTTGTGTGTGTCACAGATTCGGGCGCTGGGACGCTCTGCTATCCAAGCAAATCCCCCTGACCTCCTTTTGCTCACTGCAGAGTGGTCTGAGCACTTTTAGAACCAAAGGCCACACGTTTTATTCCCAGTGGTATGTGTCAGGGGCTCAGCTCGAGCTTGAACGGTGGGAGCTGCTGAATTTATCTGCAGACACCACGTGGCTGTTTGCTGCGTGGAGAATTTCCTTCCACAGCTGTTGTCTGGGTCCTGCTGTCTGCTAGGAGAAGTCACTGCCAGCCACCGAAGGGAGGCAAATCTGGGGCTCAGGGGATCGGGACTCAGCACCCAGCTCCGCCTGCAGCTCACCAGGTACGGTTTCCCAAAGGACAAACTTCTAACTGTGAGCGAGACCTTTCATCCCTCCCCTCCCCTGGTCTCTACAGCAGCAAGGAGATGCAACAGCCAGGTCTGAGGGCTGGATGGGGCCGGTTCAAAATGCTATTTAGGGGTCTACATCCCTTGGCAGGGGTGGTGGAAAGGGAGGGCAGAAAATCAGAGTTAGGAGAGCGAGTGGTCGTTTTTGGCTCCCTAGGTGCAGCAGCAGCATGGGGAGATTGGAGGAGTCAGTCTGGC
Source organism: Pygoscelis adeliae (assembly GCF_000699105.1). Lineage (NCBI taxonomy): Eukaryota > Metazoa > Chordata > Aves > Sphenisciformes > Spheniscidae > Pygoscelis > Pygoscelis adeliae. Next base: position 278,808 of record NW_008825616.1, read on the forward strand.
ACTTTTACACGGCTGAGGTCCCCTTCAACTGGTCTGTCCTTCATGAATATTTGGGTTTAGAGTGGAATTTCCCTTATGAAACCTTAGCTATCTAGAAAGTAGCCATCTAAATCTAAGCCAGTCATCTGCAGGGGTGATAGGGACAGAAAACCTTAGATAGTCTTCCAAGGGAGACAAACCTCTTCCTGGACATGCCTCTCTTCCCGTTTGCTACAAAGAGGGTCTAGAAAACTCCATGGCAGGCGAGCGGAAGAAGTTCAAACATCCCACCCACCATCCCCCGAGAAGTTTGACCTAAGTGACACTAACACAGCCCAAAGCACAGATGCAACCTCTTGTGGCTTGCTGAAGAAGCACGTGCCACCCCAGTTTTATCCTTTAGGAAAGCCTGAGGCTTTTCCAGTCTAGTGACAACTTGCTTAGGTAGAAACAGAGCCGCCTACCTGAAGTATCCCAGGATAAGGACAGCAACTGTGAGGGATCCCAGAGAGATGGAGTATCCAACAGTATAAATCAAATAGAGGCGATCAAAGACCTCCTGCAGTACAAATGATGGAAAAAATAGCGTCACATTAGAACGCGTCCTACTGCATCGTAACACAACCGTGGTAGCAGCACAGAGATTCAGGCTATCATACCCACTGGGGGTGTACAGCTGTGGGTCTGGGAAACCTTTAGCAATCACACTTGATGTCGTCTTTTTGACATAAGAGCAGCTTGGAAAGCGGTATTCATCTTTCCTAATGACTGGGGGGAGCTGGGATTTTTGCAAAGGACTAGTGATGGAGTTGGGTTAATCCCATGCCTGGGAGTTTTGCAGCTTTTTCATCCCAAAGGAACCCAAAGCGCTTTACAAACTCTCAGCCAAATCCAGAGATCACTTGGCAACTTTTGCTTAAACAAAATGCCCACTGACCTGGGATTTTTGCTGGAACTGTAAAATTTAGCCATAAGGTTATGCCGTACCATTGCTGAATGACTGGTGTCCAGGCTGGTGGAGTGTCAACCCACCACAGAAAACATGGGGAGGATACACTTCGGCTGCGGGATATGAGAAGAAATCACCTGCATTTATTCTTTTTTAAAATCAAAAGCAGCCTATGACTGTGGTTATCTAATCCAGACACAACTTTAGCTTGCCAAAGTCCCATTGGAGAAGGCCCTGTCACAGGAGAGCTCATAGTAATTAATCCTGTAGTCGGTTTTAGTTCTCTTGGCCCTCTATATTTTAGAGTTGGGCTTAGAAACCCTGAGGTTTCCGTTAAATATTGAGATGCTTTTCTTTATCGTGTGCTGGGGCGTGCAGCTTAACTCAGGAATTACTGAATATCTGCCTGAAAAGGGTTAAAATGCCTGCTACCATCCTAGCGTGTACCGCCTTTCATCGTCTGAAATTAGAAATAAACCCCAAAGAAACCAACCAATTCAGCATCTTTCTCCTCGATCCCTCCTCCCCTGCCTCCCGCCTTTCCCTCACCCCACCCGCTGGGTTGCAATAACATTAGTAACGCTGGGTTCTGAATGACAGCTCTGATTTTGATTTGAGGCTAGAAATGCTGTCCTGGAATGCAAAACCTCAGCCCTGTTACATCAGAATCCCCAGATATGTGAATGTTTCTTTGCGGTTTCCATTGGTAGAGTGGTGCGCTTGCCAATATTAATCTAGTGTATGTGTATGCGTGTATTTTTATATATATATATTTATATATCTGTGGAGGCAACAGGCACTAAAAAGCCAATGTGATCAGATTCAAGAGCTTTAGGGGGAAAAAAAAAAAGCTCCTTCCCTTGAAAGCCTGGTGCACTTTTCCCACTGCCAAGCTGGAATCCTCTTTGAACTGGACAACATTTGCCACCATGGTGAAAATTAAAAAAAAAAAAAAAATCCTACTCCAAGTTTAGGATTCTTGGTAATTTGGCAGTTGTGAGGCGTTACTCTGCCCAGCTGAACAAAAGCCTCCCTGAGCCCCATTCAGAAATTTAACCGGAAAGACCCACGTTCCTATAGGACAACGCCACCGTTGTTGTAGCAGCAATGGCCTTGGGAAGGGCCTGCTGATTGGCTGGCAGGAGGTTTTCGGAGGCTGTGGTTAATTCCTCTGATTAACCACAGGGCCTCTTTTTGAAAGGATGTTGAGTCAGAACTGCCAAGACATACACATGCATGCATGCATGCACGCTGGTGTGCCTGCTTGCAGACATAGGTCCCACAAATCTTACTCGGTGTCGTGATGGGGAGCCTTCAGAGAAGGTGATTTTTTGGATGGGGTGCTTAGGTCCTTGCGGAAAGCCTCAGGAGCAAAAGGTTGAGGTTCTCCAAAAGGCCGCACAGGGCAGCCCTTAGGAGGGCAGCTCGTGCTTGCTAGTTCCCAGGGGTGTTTGTCCTTGGGAATGGTGAGACCTGGATTTACCCAGAAGGGAAAAAAAAAGCTCTAAAGGCAATTCCAGGTCTCACTCATCTGCTAGCACAAGGGAGGTCCCAGCTTGGTGGAAACCACAATGCTGAATCAGGAAAGGTCCTCCAGGTAACAAAATATTGAGTCATCTGCCAGCTGAAACAACCACCTCCGTGGTCTGAGAACCCTCTTTTTGGAGCTGAGATGGATGGGAGTTTAAATAATTCACAGAAGACCACAAAGGTCATGCATGGCCAAGCCATGGACACAACCTGGACCTCCATAGTCTCAAGACAGTGCACCACCTGCTAGACCATCCTGCTACAGCAGGAGCTCTACCTGACGTGTCTTATAAATCCACCCTGAAGACAGACTGACTGTCACTGGTCATCCACTGACCTGTTGGAAGAGGCAACCCGCCCTTCAAAAATCTGGCCTTGCCACACCATGAGACCCTGGTTTAAAAGGTGTGATACTTTAACTGGTGTCATTTAATTTGGCTCCTGCAGTAATCCTTCACTGTTTCAACTGTTGACACGTGCACTGGAAAAAAGAAAAGCTGAAAAAAAGCTAAAGGAAAACCAGAAGGAAAAAACCTCAATATCTGTGATTCCAGGGGCTGGGATTATCAGCAAAATATTGTAAAACTCACAATACAGTACCAAGATTAGGGAACATCAGTTTCAAAACTGGTGCCTTGAATGTTGCCCCCTGCCCACTCCATCCCATACCCTGCTGGGATGAGATAATCATGGGGAAGGTGTGGGATGGATCTGATCCCCCCTTTCTTCCCGTCTCTTACAGCTTTCCCGTGCCTCTTGCATCTGACGTCTCCATAAGGGGTACCCAACTTGTCCCCTTCCGCTGCCAACAGGGCCTGCAGAAGAATGCTCTGGAGGCCTTCCCTTCACATGGCTGAGCCAGTCATGGTTACTCCTGGAGGGTGCTGGGCAGCATGAGGCCCCCCTGATGTGGCTGATCTGGTTTTGGGCTTGGTGAAATGACTTCCCATCAAGTCATGCACCATGCATCCTCCCTAGGTCATGCTCTGTGGTGCTCTCAGGCAACGCACAGCCTCAGGGCACTTCCTTTCCCCCATCCTTTCTGGCCACACATTGCAAAGCTCCACCAAACCACAGCCATCTATCTTGTATAGCCAGATGAAACGACCTGTCCGCAGCGAGCTAGCCCACCTGATCCTGCCTTCCCGACCTCACTCCAGCCATCGCTCAGAGACTGACAATAGACTGAACCACAAAAAACGTTAAGTGCCATTTCAGATGTATCCCGTGCTGAATGCGTAACAAGATCTCCCTTTCCCCCTCCCTCCTGGTTTGATGGGAGACTTCCTCTCTGCTCCCCTTTGCATCTCAGCTTTCCACCAGCCTGACCTCAGGGTGGAAACTTCACAGCAGCCTGGTGGCTTTGGGAGAACAGGAAACCAAAACAGAGCTGGAGATGGCTTCTGCTTGAACTCAGAGGGTGCATGGAAAAAACAAAATAAACAAAACCTAGCCACCACGGGCATCCATGGGCTGGATGTTCCCCCCTCCCACAAGGGTCCCTGCATTCCCCCCTCCCTGCGGTTTGGACGCCTTCCAGGTGCGTGACCCTCAGAGCAGTTGGCTGTTACATTTTCATACTGTGCTCAGGGCTTAACCTGACTCCTATTTTGTCCACTTCCACCAATGAGGAGATAATTTGCCTTGATCTGAATCCAGAGGAAAACTGCTTTCCTCTGCAGGACAGCTCAGAGCTACATCAGAGCACCAGGCGTGGGGTTTCGAGGCCCCATCCATTGCAAAACCACGGCTATGCTTTCACTCCTCCATTGCAGCCAGCTGTAGGACAGTCTGTGTGAAGGGCATTTCTGCTCCCTCAAACTCTACTATGGGTACATGGAGTTTGTCATAGTGGATATGGTCCTCTAATTTAGATGTCTATGGTGTGGATGGCTCCATCAGAGCTGGCTACCTGAGGTCCCAGCAGCAAGAAGGGGTGCTTTAGGCCGCAATTCACCTATTTTAATCACAGGATGGTGACCTCAGCCACCAGCTTCATTGATTGGGTTGTCACAAGAGGAGTCCAGGGTGACTAGCTCAAATAGAGGAGTTTGCATTTATATACTGATTCCCATCCATTTGAGTCTCAGGTAAGAGGTCTTGTGGGACTCAATACGGTTGTCCTGATATGTGTCTCATAATTTTAGACACCCAAGTGTTCTGTCTGGCTTCAAGGTGCTTTTACAGAAGGGAATGAGTTTCCTGTAGGTCCCATGTTGCATCTGCAGTTCCCATGCAGTTGTGTCACGTAACCTAGGACATCTCATTTGGCTCTGGGCACAAACATAACCCATGTTTCAGCGTCTGGATGAAACCTTCAGGGCTTTGGTGTTTGTGCATCCTGTTTCCTTCCAGTGTCACAGGGAGGGACGTGGGTGACTGAGACATGTATTTTCTAGGTGACTGGTGGCAACCCCCATTCTGAGTATCGTTGCGCTGTGCCCTGTATCCAACTTTCTCCTTTCACCCTTTTTCTTTCCCCTTTTGTGAGACAATGGCAAGACTCTGCAACATTTAGGTCGTAAAGCTGAAATGGATCCAGTGGTCTTTTGAGGGGTTGGCAGGCTATGATGAAGGGTGGGATTAGCAGTATATGAGGATGGAAGCATATGTAAGGGCTTTCCAGATCAAGTATCTGCAAAGTTTCTCAAAGCTGCTGATTCAGATGTTGCTGATGACATGTTTGAAATTAGCAGGGGAAGCATTTTACTGCTCTGAAGGATAAGCAATGCCAGAAAGCCTCTGCCACTAGCTCTACTCACTGCTTTCCTTGTCTTTTCTTAAAATAAAAGATGTGACTAAAAGAAGCTTAATGGCAGGGAGAAGGGATATTTGCAAAAGGCGCAAAACAGTCACTGATTTCCAAAGCCTAAGGGAAATCATTGAGTGTTGAACATGACTTTTTGCTACAGAATTCTGTTCCCCTCATCTGTAGAGGTGACAGGCACCAGATCCCCACCATCTGGATAGTGACTGGGGTCAGCTCTCAGACTAAGACACCCCAATTTAGATGTGTAAATGTGTGTCTCCGTGTGTGTTGAGTGTCTATGTTCGCATGATAGTCGACAAGGAGAGATCTTCAGATTCAGTTGCCTACACCTAAGCACTAAGTGCTGTGTGTGATGCCTGTAAGTATCCATGTGGACCCCAGATGCTGTTCCAGAAGAGCATGGGTCTCATAGACATCTGCCAGTCTTGTGTTAATACTGTAGGTTGCAATACATCTCCAGTAGTGCCAGCTGTCCAAGTGCAGGCAAAAAAATTGGACCCTTTGACTGCAGTCAGCAGAGCTCTATAGAAAAGTCCAAAAAAAAAAAAAAAAAGGGAAAAGGAAAAGGGTGGGAGTAGACCCATGTCTCAGAAGCCAGCTGAGCTCTTTGGGTGCCTCACAGATACATTAATGAAAGACACTGCTTCTCCATGTCATGCGCGGTTTATCTACAGTGTTCATAGCCGCAGGACATGCAGGAGGCCACGGACAAAGTGTGCCCCAAACCTGCTGTTCACATTAACAGAAGAAAAGTTCTCCCAATCCTATGCTACAGCCACATGCTGAGAACGCGCCACAGCTGCAGGCTCTTGGAGGGCTATAGGTGGGGACAAGAACGCTCTTTGCTTGCCACCTTTCATAAACTGTCCTTAAGCATCTACTATGGAGCAGCAACGGTTAAATATGGGGTACGAGGGGACTACATCTGCCCCTGTGTGTTGTGAGAACCCTTGGGTTTTCATGTGAAGTATTATTATGTTGCTGTTATAAACCACCAGACTTTCCCAGCAGACTCTAGGCATAAACTATTATCAGCAGCACTACACTAAAAGGTGCTACAGCATTTACAGGAATCCACTAGACCTACCTGTAGGCATGAAATGAGGACTGCGTGACAGGGTTGCTTGCAAGAATGAAGAACACATCTCAATGATGCATTTTTTTCATTCTTATGCATATTTTAAAACATCTGCCCATCTTTCATGATGCAAATGTATGACACTTTGATGGCATTTCATCTGTATAACTCAGTATACACTGTGTAAACATGTTTTATGCCATCAGTTTGAGGCTACACAAAGTTATTGGCTTTTAAAAAGACCCCAGAGTTCCAAGAACAAAGGCCAGGCATAGAAGATTTTTAGTTTGAACACTGGAGTTTAGATAAAGCAGCCCTGCAACGTGCTGTGCCTTTCCCGTTGTGTTTGGTATGTGATGGATTCTCGAAGCCTCTCTGATTTCTCTAGAAGCAGTAAAACCACCACGATATAAACAAGCAGTAGCAGATGAAGACAGGATTGGTGGGCTGAGGTTAGATCTTAGGACGGTCCATCTTGCTAGGCTGGTGGTTTCCAAGCTGAGCTAACCTCCCAAGTTGCCGGCTCCTATTCCCCTTCCCCATGATTTCAGTAGATGTAGGTCACATTCACCCTTAAACTCATCCTTGAAAACAGGATGGGTTTGACCCGCTTTAAAAAAAGATATGTTTGGCATTAGTGTTGTTTCTGGGGAGACGTGAATGAAGGAAATTTCTGCTTATTGAGCAAAATATGTAATTGCTCCTGCCAGTGTCTGAAAAGGTGACCAGAAAAATGACCATGCTGAAGGTGCCGCTATTGGCTGGCTGTGTGAAAGGGAAGGGGTCCATGATCAAAGGGCTACTATGGTTTTTGGAGAGAAATTGCCTAAAAAGCTGCCTACTGATGCCAGGGGCACATCAGGACTTCCCATCTGTGCCACGTTTTATCCAAAGATTGAAGAGCTCCAAGAAGACAGGTCACCCAGACTCCTAATTTTAAGAGAACCTTAAGAAAGCTGCAAGGACAATGGCTAATGTGGGCCAGACCAAAGGTCCTTTTAGCCCTGCTCCCTGTCTCCTACGTGCCCAGGAACAGATGCTTAGGGAAGAGTATAATAACAGAACAAATATAGAATAAATATATATATACACACACACCTATGTGTCTATCATCTAGTGGTTATGTAGCAGTGCTGTACACCCTCTCCCAACATGCAGCAGCTTGCGGTTCAGTGATGTGAAACATGCAGCAGACAGATAAACAGCTGGTGTTTAACCACACTGCCTTCCTCAAAGCGTGAACACCGGCCAACCCATTCCCCTTCCTTCCCTTGTCCTACTGTCTCCCTTTAAACACCAGATGGAAAATAAACAAAGCAGAGCTGCCTGGTCGGGGTGCTGGGGTGGGAAGCCACAGATCTCTCAGCTTATCTTTTCAGCTGCAGGGAGACTTTCTGAAGATCCAGGGTACGGTTGGGATGGGGGATGCCCATGCACGTCTCCTGGGGAAGGAGTGGGAGAACAAGATTTTCCACCATCTATGCTGCACTGGTGAAGGGTTATCTTAAAAGCAGAATATGAGAGAATATATACAGACTGTGGTGTAGTGGTGGCTTTCAGCACTGCCCAAAGGCACAAAGAAAGCTGTCTTATCTTCCCATGATGTGCTGCTAAGACACCTTTCCACAAAACTTCTTCCTACCCTTTGCTAAACAGTTATCTTCCACAGGCCGTGTCCGAGACGCGGTTGTTCATGGCAAGATTAATGCTATCTGCAAGGTATTTGGGGAAACACACTTCAAGAGCTAGCTGCAGCCTACCTGCTCCCCTGGCTAAAGAGAGGACATCAATCTTCAGGGCTGTCAATCCAGCATCCTTCAGCCGTGTTAATTTTCCCTTAGAAAACAGCCCAAGAGCAATTGCTCACTGGGCAGTTACGAGCTGTTAATTCTCCTGGATCTGATGGCTTTAGCATACTTTGCTAATTTCAGAAGGCGGTTTCCGTTCTGCTCTATGTGAAATAATCCTATTTATATGGTTCAGGAAAAGGTAGCGAAAGACACAAACTTTCTCTGGGGCCCTCTCTTTGCTGCTTTGGTCAATCTTATAATTATCCCTCAGCGGCTAAAATGAGAAAACTACACACCTAAACAAACATACATGGACATATATATATACGTGTGTGTGCGCATGGACGTGGGTGTTTATTTAGGTGTGTGTATCTGTACATATAGCTATCTATAGATACAGAGCTATTTCTAGACATAGCAATGCAGAGAGAGATATATATATACAGTCACAGACATATTTTTTTTTCCCTAATGCTTTCTAATGCATAGTTTCTTAAAAGTTCTTCTGGTTACATCTGCTCGGATGCTGTCCTCCTCAAAGTCAGCCCACGATCTCCTTTCAAAATGTTGGTTAAGTGCAGCTGTTACTGGTGACGCAAAGATGCTCTTCCCCAGGGGGGGAAATAATAATAGAAAACAATCTCTTTCTAAAGACAACTGGTCTATCTTGCCAAATTCCCTGATTCTGACATCTCTTGACATATTTACTTCAAGAAAAAAATCAAAGGAAGGTTTATTAATACCAGTGCTTCAGAGCCATGCTTGGGTGTGAAAGACGAGGCCTTCCTTGCTCTCTGAAAGTCATCACCCAACTGAGAAAAAAAAGGTGGCCATTCCTTTTCTCTTGTATTTCCAGAGTGCTTTTCGTACCAGAAGGCCCAAGAGACCCGCGGTGGATGTATATGCATTGCTTCACTTGTCACTAAAATGCAGCCACCTCTACGGTAAAACAAGGCAACTGCATGACAGCATGCAGCATCACTATGAGGCGAGTGCAGGGCTGGAGTGAGGAAAGCAACCTCTTGCAAATACAAGGTTAATAATAATAACAATAATAATGAGTAATAGATGCTGTTGAAAAGCATTTGTCAAACAAGATACAATTCCAAAGCTGGGGGAAACTTCCATTTTTCCTAATGTTCTTTGCACTGGGCAGGCATCACTTACGCAGTACAATGTTGTCCATTTAATCTGAACAATGATGATGGTCTAATTTGTCTTACCATTAAATATCGTTAAATTCACCTCTGTGTAGCTAGAACAGAAAACTCATGGCAAAAGATGACGGAGCCTAGTGTACAGAATAATGAGGATGATAATATTGGGACGGTTTATTAAAACAGCTCATAAAGGGAGAGGTCATGAGGAGCAGTAATTTTCCAAGTAAGAGCAGAGGTTGAGAATAAAAATGAAGTCTTCTGCATCGTGACACCTCACCTAACGTCTCTCTGTTAGGAAGCACAGCCCAAGTCCCCTGTCTGTGCAGTGGCCACCTCTACACTCGGGGGACACAGACAAAGACAGATACATGAAACCCAGGAGAACAGACTTCGCTTTCAGCCTTTTTTACCAGCCCTGGGGGTGGAAGGTCTCTATCTCTTCCTTGTGCTGGTAACAAATGGACAATTCTCTTCTTTTTCGTACCCTTCCCCTACCTATTTACCTTGACCAAATCCTAGCTGCCAGCATGAGAGGTTTAAAAGAAAGGACCTCCTTTCCCTAGAGGAAATTTAGGAGACTTGCTCAGATGCAGAGGTCTGCAGCAGATGACTCCCACCTGAGGACATGGCTGTGAGAGGTGGGACAGGGGAGACAATGACTTCAGAGAGGTCAAGAAGCTGTGCAACTTAGTAAAGCTCTCAGTGCGAGCAAGATGCTCAGTGATGCCAACACCTACTCCAGAAACTTCCCAGAAACCTCTGGGGATAAAACAGTTCTTTCCACTATATGGACTGGGAAAAGATGAGTCCCACCAAACTTGTTCTAAAAGTGAACATCGTCCAGCACTGAGACAACACGCTTTGCTATTAAGTAGCTGGAGCAGTACCTGGTGTATACAACCTTGTCTGTTCCTTGGCTGCGTGATATAATGCATGCAGATGTTCAAATAACATCCTTCCTCACTAAACAACTTCATTCATATGTTGCTTCACCGTTGAGAAAAAAAAATACAAAAAAACTATGTTGTGGTTGGATGTAAAATTAAGAACATTCTCCCCAAAGGACTGTGTATCTTCAAGCCTGCTCCCCACCGTGAGGCTTGTGGTTAGATCTTTATCTCCAACTGTCTGAAAATAACCCTTGCTGCAAATGATCAGTCGCTAATGCCATACCCCTTATCCAAGGAGGACATCTTCCAAGGACCACTGAGAAACCAGAGGTTTCTGCTAAATTCCTTGCTAATTACAGAAATAGAGCAGGAACCGCGTGTGGGTGGAAATGTCTTTCTCTGCGAAACAAGAAGGCCACATCCTCTCAGGTGACTCGACTCCACTGACAGCTTTGCTGTCACGTTAGCACAGAATTGCTTCTGTGACGGACTCAGCTTGGGAGACGTTCAGAAGCACTACAGAGCCCCAGCTGGGCTCAGACCCAGGCAGAGAGGTAGGAAATTTCTGCCAGCTACTATCTGGCCAATCACCTGAATTTGTGTAAAAATAAGGCCCATAGATCTGATGTATAGATAGACTTCTTTTTTTTTTCCCAGGAGCATACCAAACCCTCTCCATGCGCTATGAATCCCTCTTCTAACTTTGGACTGGTGTCCCTGTTTCAAAATTGTGACTACACCAGAATTAGTTCAAGATCTGTTCTTACATGTTAATTCGCTTTAGCAAAGGACTTTGTCCCCACCCATATCCAATGAACAGACCACGTAAAACCTCTGATCCTTAATTTAGACCTCTCAACCCGGAGGTTCTCTGTTAATCACCTACAGAAGCGGGGTTGCTACTGGTTTGATTGACACATCGTTTAGCTCTGTGTTTGTACAACCCCTAGCACAGACAAGCACATAAACTTTGGAATTACTGGTAACAACCTGGTAGCAAAATTATTGCCTGGTGGGGAAGAGGGAGTCTCAATGGCATGGAACAACCTCCAACCACTTCTTAGTGTCCCTGAGTCCGTTTCAAGTTTCCCCAAGATGTCTGTACAAACGGGATCATGGCAGTTGGAGGAACCCTTTCTGGCTTCAAGGACAATTTCAAATTCAAATAATTCCCCATCAAAACAAAGATGTGGCTTTGGCAAGCTCTGACATAGTTTCCAAGAGCAGGCAGCAAACTAGCTCATCAAGGGTTTTGAATGAGACAGTGCTCCTTAGGTTAGGCCTGGATGAGGCCAACACTTCATGCTCCATGCACAAATGCAATTGCCTACCCTTTCCCTCGTCTCATTGGTGAGGAACTTGGCACATTCACTGTAGTTTGCCCAGGTGCGGTTGTTGCCTGGGACCAACTCCCAGCTCCCGTTCAGGTCACACCGGCGATAAGCATGGCCTGTGGGAGAGAAACGAGAGACAGAGTAAATGGGACCAGACCTGGTAGGACAGGAGAAACTTCTTCCAAGGGTGGATCCCATCAACCCTGATGCCTCCTGCCTGCTTTGAAGCTCAGCTGCAAGAACACAATTTCCATCTCCTTAGCAACTTTATCAATTTTCTAGCTGAGAAACACCAGAGAGCTAATAACAAGTTGCACTTAGTTTAGGTTAAGATATTGGGTCTACAAACCAAGGAGAGAAGCTTTGAAAAGTCCCAAAGTACAGAATCATCCTCAAAGTTGCAGCTCTCCCTACGAAAATAAACAGTGATCTATATTGTGCTGCTCATTGTTTAGAGATTCAGTGCATCTCAAGATAGATTTTTCTATGGCTACGCTCCTCATGATGATGGAGAAAGGAGAGAAGGCAAGGTTTCATCTTGGGATTCAGCTGGCAGATGAAAACATCCATGTTCAGATGTCTGTGGGGGGGTATCATTACATGAACTGTGTGTAAAACGTCCCATTACAGTTAACAGGGATGAAACCAGTCAACAGATCTATCTGTCCTGTGACTACAGACGGAGAGCTTATAGACACCTCTGCATCTAAGGTTCTTAATCTGACTCCCACCATAGCTGACTTGACCAGTGGACATCAGTGAGGTGGGGAATCTGTGCCATGTTGGGTTATGGAGAAAAAAGGGATGGACTGCCTGTTCCTCCTGGCTCTAATGTGAAGTGCATGTGCAGAGGTCTCTGCGAGAAGTCATCAGCCAGGGGTTAAGCTGCCTCAGCTCACAATCCCTTATAGAAAAGGCAGGACAGACTGTGGGCAACCAGGGTGCACTGGAATATCATTACTTGTTTTCTGAAGACAGCATCAGCGCTCTGCTGGGAACATATAGTCTTAATTCTCTAATTTTTCAGTCTTTGGGTGCACAGCTTTGCCTGAGAGAAGAGAATGCTTTAGCTCTGAAAATACACTGAGGAGCGAGTGTACTTCAGTTGCTTCTAAAAACGTGCACAGACTTTGCGGCACCACAAGCAAGCCAAGAAATGTGCTGCCCGAGGGAAAGTGAGATAGGGAGGAATTCACATGTTCTGGTTACCAGTGCTGCTCTCGGGTACCCACCGTAGGGGTCTGGGCAGAGATCAGGGGCTAGAAATAACAAACCCGTGAAGTGAAGAATATAAATTGGAAGAATACCTTGTGGGTTTCTATTGCTATGCAAAGTTTGTGGCGTCAAACAAATGCAGGTTTGTAACGCTGCAAGGCTGCCCAGTTGTAAGCGTGTAACTGGTGCTTATAATGCCCCATTACAGTCTGGGGGGGGCAGGTGGGAAATTTGTCATTGTTTAGGTTAAAACAGAGCTTTTCTTTCAGCATAAAAAAAAAAAAAAAGCTGTTTCTTTACTTCCTTTTCCTTGGCTTTACTCCTGTTTGGAAGGCAGTCACCATGTGATAAAAAAGGGATGCTAAAGAGGATTTCTAATTTTCTGACTCCCAGGCTTCCCCTTGGTGCAGCTTACCAGGCTCTGCTGCCACTGAGGACACCACCTACCTTTGTGATTGAAGTCATAGATGTACTCGGGACACGGCATAGCCACCACTTTGCCTGGCACACCTTCAGGCCAGCAGACAATACCGTCCCACTCGGGAAGACAAAAGCCATCTGTGGAAGAGACACAAAGATAAAGAGGAGTCACTGGACAGGCAGAGGTGGCACTAATGTCCCACCTTTTGGAGAGAGCTCTCCGTGAGAAAGCCAACAACACTGTCACTCAATTCAAGAAAGCCGCTTTTAGGCATCATTGCGATTTTCTTCTTAGTGTTCAGCTCCAGAAGGTGCAGCTTCTCCCAAGTTTTATTTCAGAAGGACACGGTCAGACATGGGATAATAGCTGAGCGCTCTCTGAGAGGGGTCAAGGATTCTGGAAAATTGCTTTTCCTTGTGGGCTGGAAGAAATGAAAATGGGGCAGGAGAACAGAGTGGAGAACAGGAGGACTTGAGCATTCAGGACTCTGTAGACTGACGGGCAACCTGGAGATGCCCAAGGGAGCTTGGCTGGGTCTAGCCTTGATATGGCAGCACAGATTTAAACCTAGGCTACCAAGGAGCTAGATTATGCTGTGGCTACATTATTGTGAGGCTCAAAGCTACCAGTTCAGGCTTCCCTGAAAGGTACTCTTGTTGGTCTCTTCTCCCAAGTAACTGGCGAAAGGACGAGAGGAAACAGCCTCAAGTTGGGCCAGGGGAGGTTTAGATTGGACGTGAGGAAAAATGTCTTTACTGGAAGAGTGGTTAAACATTGGAACAGGCTGCCCAGGGAAGTGGTGGAGTCCCCATCCCTGGAAGTATTTAAAAAACGGGTAGATGAGGCGCTTAGGGACATGGTTTAGTGGGCATGGGGGTGTTGGGTTGACGGTTGGACTCGATGATCTTGGAGGTCTCTTCCAACCTTAATGATTCTATGATTCTATGATTCTACTCGCGCCCCTAGAGTAGACTGGCTGATTTAATGCCTACAGACCATTAATCCAAATTCAGCTGTAATTTTAACTTATTATTTACATCAGCCAGTGCTACGCTATACCGGAATGCTTTGCTGCTTTCTCAGATGCGCTTCTGTGCCTGAATTTGGGTGCGCTTTTAAGTAACACTAAGACTAGCAAGAATCTATCGAGAGGTGACTGTGGCACTATTTCTAACCGTAAAGAGAGAATATTTCATTACCTTGCTTCATAAGGAGTGAAACAATGGAATTTCTGTTTCCTGAAGATTTGCAGCCTTTTCCATCTGACATCCTTTTCGCCTATGACTTCACTAGTCCCAGCTTCCCTCTCCCTCCATTCCCCTATGATGTCATCGTGGGGCAAGATGCAGGTCATGCACCGATTGGTTTGGAGCCGTGCCCATGCTAATTGACTGGCAGTGCACACACGCTGATTGACCGGTCGCCTCCTGCCAAGCACAGCGTACAATTGTTGAGTTTTCCCAGCTTTCGCCCCTGCTTACTCACTATTTTGGATTTCTGCCCTTTGCTCAGTCACAGGTTTTCAGAAAAGGAGCAGAAGGAGAATGGGCAGGTGGAGAAATCACATGAGCCCCATTGCCTTAGGAATGCAAATACCCTGGGAACTGTTTCTCTCTCTCTGTTGTACCACTTTGCTAGGCTCACTGCTACTTCCTAACCTTTTGAGAGGGGAGTGGTGAGGTGGTTGTTACAGGATTTTTCTTTAAATCATCCTTGTTCTCACTTTTTGTTGATTGAAGAAAGCTAAAATAGCCCTGAAGGAGAAATCCTGCCTCCCGCCATACACAGATCTCCCTCTTCCCTCTGTGTATGTTAGTTTATTTGCAGACATCTGTGATTTATGTGCTTAGTGCAAGGAAAAGCAGAGATACAAACCAAGAAAACAGTCCTTTCCCACATTTTATGTCTGCCTTTTTTCCCAAAACCTTTTTTTTTTTGAAAATTGGCGAGTATGCAAGTATATATTTAAACTTCTTTAATTGTCATTTTGCAATTCTCCAGAACTTGAGAAGTAATTAGGCAGGTCTTCTATTGACCCGTAATTATGAGAAGCTTCGCTTCTCTCTTCACAAACGGAGGTACCAGCCAATGATTCAGGGGCTCCAGCATCATGTCCTACATGAGCACGTAGGCTAAGAGGGTCATGAAGGAGCTCTGCAGCCCACGGGGTTTGCCACCAGCCTCTGAAGTCGCTGAGATACCAGCGATGGAGGCAGACTGCCCTGGGAGATGGGCTGCCCACCCTCCCGGCAGTTTCATCTTCCTCATCGTCTCTTCATTCAGCCTGCAAGGGACAAAGCCAGAACTTATCCACATTTAGAGGGGTTGAGAAATCCTCCAGGCTTCTTGAAAGCTGTGGGAATTGACCTCATTTCAATACTGCTTTAAAAAGAGGGAAGTCAAAACCCGTTCCCCACCTCTTACATCCTTCCAGCTTGTCAACCACCCATTTCTGCAGCTTTTGAGCCATAAGCTCCTGGTCCTATGAGGGAGCAAGTTCCCATTCAGACGTGGATGTTCAACGTGGGCTGCATTTCCAGTCCCTGAGGAAGGACGACGCACCCAAATCTAACCTGGTGCTTACATACGCCTTTGCGTTGGGCTGTATTAACTGCACCCATCCGTTAAAATCCAGCTGCAGTAGAGTATTTGAAGCGAAAAGCAAAAACTGGTGAGTCCGCCCCAGCTCTGCTTTCAGAGCAGCATCTGCCCTCCGTACCAATGGCAGCCTGTGAAGGAGTTCATCAACAGCGTATAAAGTGTCTGACAGAGAGGAGTTACATGCAAATCAAAATAAAACAGAACAGCCTGCTCTTATCCGCGAAAGAGCTCCACTAGTAAAGAAATGATAAGCACGGCCAAGGTCTCAGCATGTTTCATTAATATCAAAGCTAGTGCCTTAACAATCTTTCAACCAAACAGTAATTTTTCCTTTATAATGAATGTGCTTTCACGAGATTAAATAAGAATCCAGGATTGCTTTAAAGACCTTTGGCTGGTACGGTGCCCTCCAGGGTCAGAGCTGACAGTGGTCAATTCAGTTTGCTGGTATTTTTGGGACATGAAAAACAACAGAAAACCTCATAGCTTAACAGCTGATTTCTAGTCTTTAATTTAGTGCTGATGAAAAGGACCAGACTATGAAAAGGAGCACTGCCTATCTTCTAAAGCATTAACTGGGAGGGAGGATAGAGGAGCTAAAACTCCTCAGCTGATAAAGAGGATGAAGAAGTTTATTGCATCTTTTCTGCTTCCAGTCACATTAGAGGAAGAATAATACTAGATTTCCTATTCATGAAAACTGGGAAAGCCCTTCCCTTTGGCTCATTATGTTGCAGGATTACTTACACTGTGAAAAACAGTTTATTTATTTTTCAGTTCTCTGGAAGGATCAAAAGAAAAAGGAAGATAAGTGCCCCACAAAATTTGGATTAGGACAAAATGTTATTATCTCTGAGGTTTTTTGCAGACAAGAAAGTAAATAAAGATTTCATTTAGCCCTCAAAGTGGTCTTACTTAAAATAAAACCAATTCTTTTTACAAAATAAATAAGTTTGGGTAAACTTTAAAATGAATGCCGTGGAGAAACAACATTGAGGAGAAAAAAATTCATCCAAATGTCATGCTCTGAAATGCTGAGAGAAAAACCTTCCACTTTTCTAAGATCTTCAGAACAACCTGCGAAGGTCAGCCTTCACTTGTAAGTAGTTTCGTTGAGTATCACACTGCAATATTTGTCCAGAAAATATTAATGTGGAAAAATATTTGGTGGGTGCGCCCTAGTTATGCTGTAAACATACACACGCACACATTCGCAATGGACCCATTCAAAAGAAAACTGATGGTTTCTGGATAACAGAGTATGCAATTATTTCTTTTTGGGCACTTTGATTCCCAAAATCGCCCCCAAAAGCAGAGGGTTGAAGGCTCTGTGCAGGAAACACAGTGCAAACCGGTGTTGGGACATCTCTGGACTGCTGCTTTGTCATGTGGAAAATTTGGGGAGCCATCAGCTGCCCCAGAAATTTGAAAAAAAAGATCATCTTTGCTGCCTCTCACTGCATCTGCAATCTTTCCGTGCGTCTGTGTATTGAGCCATGGAATTGATTTATTAAAGCTGATAAGGATCTGGTTGGACTCGACCTTCAGAAAGCATCTGAATCACCCGAGAAAAGACGCAAATGAATCTGTCGTTGTTATCATGAACTGTCACAACACAAAGAAACCTCTTTAACGTCCTCTCCATCTCTCCATCATCCCCCGGCTCTCTCTCCTAGCTCCATGCTTGGAAAACCCATTTCAGCCAAATTTGAAGGAGGGGTAAGACATCTCAGTCATCATTTCCTTCCTGCAAATTTTGCAGTGATTGATGATTAGTAGAGGGAAGGGCAGGTGAACATTTGGCAGCTGCCACCTGGCCAACCAGCCTTTGCTGACTGACCAGCCAACTGGCACGTGCATAGCTTAAAATTAGGCACAGCATGGCTGTTTCTTGCCAATCCAGGGCTCCATGGGGGCAAGGGGAGAGGAATTGGGTCGGGAAGAGGGACTGCAGTTATCAGTTTGTGGTAGGGGGGACCTGGGGGCGACATCCACAGGTCAAGCCAGGTGCCTCTGGACCTCCTGGTTGAGAAGTTCCTACATTGACTGAAACTCTCGTAAAACATTTTTCAAACAGAAATATTGACTGATGTCAGAACCAGCCACACTTTGTGATTTTTGGATCCACATTCCTGGGTTTTAATGCAGCCAAAAGCTGTTTCTCCCCTCTGTGTCACACCTGTTGTCCCAGACAGGAGCCCCACCGTCCTTCTCTCACTCCTATGTCTAATACCTTCCTTCCTCCCATCTAAGGAGACAAACCATCGACCTTCTGATAGGACAAGAGGTAATGGTTTTAAACTAAAAGAGGGGAGATTCACACTAGATATAAGGAAGAAATTTTTCACGCTGAGGGTGGTGAAGCACTGGTCCAGGTTGCCCAGAGAGGTGGTGGATGCCCCATCCCTGGACACATTCCAGGTCAGGTTGGACGGGGCTCTGAGCAACCTGATCTGGTTGAAGATGTCCCTGCCCACGGCAGGGGGGTTGGACTAGATGACCTTTAGAGGTCCCTTCCCACCCAAACCGTTCTATGATTCCGTGATTCCCCACATCCCTTCCTTCCTCCCTCACCCCACCCCCTGTCTCCTCTGTGGCACCTTTACCATTAATTTCACCAGCTTGAGACCACTGATATGATAACTAGGACCAAATTCTGCACCTTATGCCTCCAACTTTCTCCTATTTTACTCACTCTAGAGGTCACTTAACAACTGAGCTGATGATGAAATGGGGAGGGAAAATACCATATATTCCATTGGTATTGTGCTGGAATCCAAACAAAACTTTTCTTTTTGTTTGTTTTCTCAAATATTCCCTTCAAACATTTTTTTCTTGGTTTATAAAAATATTAACAGTACTAACAACTTGGTTTCTCTCTGTTGTTTTCCTTTTCTCCTGGTGATTTCTGAAAAGAGATCCACACTGAATTACAAGAAGAAATCTGAAAAATGGTGAGGAGTTTCAGGAAAACAATAAAAAATCCACAAGCCGACAATTTTTCCTGATGGCTATACTTTAAAATAAAAAAAATAAAATCCATTTTTACAACCTTTTTTATAAGCCGTCATTGGAAAAAAAAAATCCACCACCTGCAAGTAGTGTGCTTTTGGCATGCTAAAAATAAGTCAGTCTCTCCTGAGACACTGTTAACAATATTTAGAGGCACAGATAATCAGGAGGGAGCCAGTTTGTTCTAAATGCTGATTGAAAAGCTCTTGAAAATTTCTTTCTTTTGATGAAAAATAGTTTGAGGGTTCAAATATGCTGTTTGGATTGATACAGGTGGGTAGGTTTGGGATGCGAAGTCGCATGTTCCAAGTGAACTGGGAATGCAAAACATTTCTTTTCTTGGAAGAAATAGTAGGATTCACTGAAGATGTAAGTCAAAAGGAATTCATAAACTTTTAAGAAAACAAGTAAATCTCATACATATCCTACATCCTAAGCGTCTTGGATGTGTATCAGTCATTCAGGCAACGCTGAACGGAGGATATTGCTTCTCTCTCAGGCATATATGTATGTGGGTGGAGCTCCTCCAAATTCAGAGCTATAAATCGGATGGATGGAGACAGGGAAGGTAGGAATTACACTGGAGTTTCTCATGTTTACAGACCATCACCAACCACTCTAGTGCTGACGAAATTAGTCTTGCAGGACCACATGAGGAGCTGGAAGCGAGGCAAGACCTTTTTCTTCCCCAGAGACTTCGCAGATGCCTCATTCTGGTGTCTTCCTGTCTGTCTCTGTAGTTTGATATGAGGTCAGGGAGACAGGGCGACTGTTCTTGTGGAGAAAGTGAGGATCAGTGACCACCACGCTCCCTGACTACAAACCTAACACAGGCAGGTAAGTGAGGTTGGTAAAAGCCGACTGCTGAGGCAGGGACTGAAGCTTTGTCTTCTAAGACTTATTTTGCTTCTTCATCCCATAGTAGTTTGCTAGAAGAGGCTTCACAGGTCCTGAGACATCCTTGCTACTGGTCAGACAAAATAACCTCTCTGGGGAAAAGCTCATAAGTTTCTTTGTTGAAAAAGAACAGAAAGAAAAAAATCTTCCAGCAACAGGGAAGGACTGGTAGGGTGGGAAGATTTCGTTGGTGGCCCTGGAGGAGAATAAAAGGTTCGGTCTGCTTAATCCAACAAGACAGAACGAGAAAGAAGGTTTTTCTTATCCTGTTGGTAAGCAGTATCAATGGAGACGAGCTACAAAAGTGGAAAATGATGCAAAAATAAACAGGTGTAAACTGGCGGTGAACAAAGCTTATACTGGAAATTAAGAGAGAGCTTCTATCCTTCAGATGAGTCATGTTTGGGATGAGGTCAGTAAGTTTCATGTCCCCAGGTAATTTTAAGATGGTATCATTAGAGCAAATGGAGGCTGTGGCATTAATGGGGCTAGGAGGAGAGCACCATGTCACTCACAGCTTCCTCTTGAGCTCTGCTGCCATCCCCGCGCTGGGACAGGTCAGTGCATCTTCATCCTACTTCAATATCTTGCATGCTGCTGTCTCATGATCAACAGAGTCACTTGTGCTTCCCAAAGACACTTCAGTTTTCCAGCTGGCTACCTATCTCCACTCCAGATCTCAGAAATAACCTTACTCATGCTGGAGGCAATCACTTCCAAGGACAAGACAAATTCCCAAACAGTCCAGATTACTCCTTCCTTCCTTCTCAGGTACAAAGACGCCAACACAGCTCCCGTATGTAATTATGCTCTCATCTCTTGGTCTCGAGACACCCAGCTCATCACGCCCTCAAGACAAGCTAAGCCACAGCAGAGCTCAGCCTCTCTTTCCACCACTACATCCCTGCACCAGTAAGGGTCACCTCCTCTAGTTTCCTGATGCATTTCCTATAAGGCTGTTTTTCACTTCTCAGCCTGTCAATCCAGCTCACTCAAGTCCTCAGCTTCAGCTGAAGGCAGCCCCAAGGGTTCAGGCAACAAAGCCCCCACTGAAATACAGACTTCAGTCTGAGGGACATGTTGGGAGAGATGGTGCTAAATGCTACTTTCACCTACTGCCTTCCCAGGGCTGTTCTGGGGCAGGGACTCAGGTCACCAGCAGACAGCTCCTCCTCGTCCAGCTCTGCAGAGGACATACCACCACCACGAAATAAGCACTTTGAGAAGACAAGGCATGTGGAAACGCGTCAGTTCACCATCTAACTAGAAGTTACCAGCACCTCATCAAAATGCACTCAATGACATGTTCCTCTAATGTCAATCACAATAGGGCAGGTATATGCCTGCCAGGTATAAGTCAGAAAATCTGATTTACTTCTCTGCATCTGTGTGCCATTTTATCACAGACCATCTCTGCCCATCTTCTAAGGCTAGACTGTAAAATCCTCCAGGCAAGGCCCGTGTCTCAGTGCCTAGAAGTGTCTGAAGGTTACTATTATAGTGTACCCATTCATCTCATCATTGCTTGGACTGTCATGAATACTCCCTTACAGTAGTACCGTACTACAGAGTAGCTATAGAAGCACAGATTACCGTAGTTTTAAAACAGATGTGCCTTGCAGCTCTCCTTAGCCCTTGAGGGTTGAAATCTCAGGGCATGGAAATTGTAGTCATTATCACAAGCCAATATGGTATTCAGGATGGAGCAAGCAAATGCTCTGTTTGATGTCATTGCTGCAGGACTTGCCTTCTGAAGGCAGACAGGCCAGTCACAGAGTGCTTTGTGAAAGGGCTGCACCACATACATCTCTCATTTTGCTCTTTCTTCGTTTCTGCTTGCCCACCTGAGCCTAGTCAGAAAGCCCAGCCTGATGCAGGTTGCTTTGGTGGAAGAGAGAGGAAAGGAGAGGCATATTTGGGCCATGCCTGCTCACTGCTCAGACTGTATCCCCAGGGTGCATTGAGGGCAATTCTCTCCCGCCTGTTACTTTTCCCTCGCCTCCTCCCTCCTTTCCTTCCCCCCAGTCTCAATTCCAATTTCTGTGCAAGTGGTACATGCATGTGGAGAACACATTAAAACCATCTGCGAGGCTGCTTGGCAGCTGGATAAATGCAAACACGGTCTTGAGGTGTTTATCTAGGGGTATGGAATATTAATCAGCCCGACTTATTCTGGCACCATGCAAGGCACCAGGGAGACCACATTTGGAATACGGTGTGCAATTGTGGTCACTCTTTTACGGGAAGGACATTTGGTGGATTGGAAACAGGCAGGGAGGAGCAACCGAAAAAATGACCCAGCATTTTGGGACAGGAGGGGGAGAAAGGGAGGCTTGGAGGGCCACTGCCTCTGTGTGGGGGGGTTTGGTGGTGCAGATGCATTTCAAACCTGGCTGTCAGAGCACAGGTGTATGAGTGCCTGCATATGTGTATGTACAGATCTGTAGGTGGGTATGTCTGTAGGAAGGGATGTGTATTGTTGTCGACCTGTGTTGTGCAATGCAGGGGGAGCGTGTGTCTGTTTTGGGGAAAGATGCTCTGCATGCAGCCAAGGGCATTTGCATGAGTAGCTGGGAACACGGTGCTGCCGTGTCTCTCCGTGGAGTTGTGCACAGCGTGTCCTGTGCCAGTGCATGCATCTCTGAACATCTCTGCGTGCGTATGGGTACTGCGTGCTGGCCAGCATGAGGGGAGGGTGAGGAGAGGGGATGGATGGATGTAGGTTCTGCCTGTTACTATTCAGAGACCTTTTCTGGTCTACACACCAGTGTTTAGTGGGCAAAACACCCTTTGCATGCTCAGCCCTGGAGGAACTGGACTTTGGAGGGGAAGGACGTATGGGCCAGGGGCTGTTCCAAGTCACAATCTGTCTTTACTCACCCCAAGGTAGAATGGGAAAGTCACAAGGTTCTAAGTGCTACCAGACAATTGCTAGCATGACACAGCTCCAGAGAGCTGGCTACCCTGACATCACTAGCCCATTTCACATGCTGCCTGTCCACTCACTGCACTCACAACCTGAAAGAAGAAATATCACCTTCAGTGTCCCATCTGATAACATCCGACCTGCCACTACTGGCCTGGCTCAGCCCAGGCATCCTTCTTTCCTCATTCCAGTATGTCTAGTCCTTCCAAAACCCTCCAGGTATCCCTCTGAGAGGGGATAGTGTTGGTCATATAAATCATTAAAGTAAGCGTAGAAATAAGGTTGATAATTAGTATTGCAGTTTAGCCACCCTATGTACTGTTTTTCACCCTTTCTCCATGTTACTTTACATATCTAACACGTGGACCATTCATGCCTATCATAACTCCTGAGACCTATTCCTCCTGTGCATTGCAAGACCTACATAGCTGCTCAGCAGACATTTCTCAATGGGATCGGAAGCTCTTGGCCCATAAACCTTTGCAGGTAGAGGCCAGCTGTTGGTATTTCCTATCTCTTGCTAACTCTAATTCAGGCACGACTGGCAAGTAGCCACCGGTGAAGAGCTGCAAGCCCTTGCTAGTCATCACAGCTTGCTGACTTGAATGGTAGCTTTGGTAGATGGGTTGGGTGGGAGATGACATCTCTCTGTAGGGTTTCAGTGCTCTTTTGACCCATCCCAGAACCACAGATGCAATGAGAAAACCCAGGCTTGACCAAGACTCACTGATTGCATCTATACTAGTCAATACAACAGTCCATAGCCCATTTTCAGGCCCTCCAAGTCCAGCATGGCTCATATCCACAATCCATGAATCTGAACTCCCCCTCATGCACGCCCCAGAAGAACGGTCTTGTCTGTGCTGCCATCTTGAAAGGTCTCCTTGTCCATGCTGGCCCCCAGATGGTGTCCACTGGGGCAGTGACAGCTGCCCCAGGCCAAAACTGTGCTGGGAGCATGCTAACAAGGGACAGTTTGGTTGTTTACAGGACAGTATTTGGGCCAATGTTCTGGCCCTGCATCACTGAGCCACAAGGACTGAGAACAGAAACAGGGAGAAGACAGAAAGCAGGAGAAGATAAGGGTTTACAGCAGTCTGGGGTGTTTAGCGCAAATCCTGAGTGCCCTGGATGCTTTTTGTCTCCCTTAACTTCCAAGGCACCTGAGGCTACTCACAACCTCTGAGGAGAACCTGGCAGGCTGGATATCAGGGGCTGGTGCTTGAGGCTCTGGAGAGAAAACCAGGAACAGATCCTGGGCTTCTGCAAGCCCAGAGAGAGCCTGGGCTTGGGTATAGGTCCTTTAGGGACAATGGAGCCATAAACTCAGATGTGCAACCCACACACTTTAGGTAAATACACGTGGCTTCTCAACTAAAAATAACCCCTTTCCCTAGCAAATAGGTTTATTTATTAAAAAAACAAGCCATTTTGAGGCAAGCTGCAACACCTAGCACTCTGAGAAAGGATTGCCGATGGCCTTTGCTAATAACAGGTTTGTGTAAAAATCTCATTTTCCCCCACAAAATGTCCCATCTCCTTTTCCAAACCAGGGAAAGACAGCTTTTAATTCATGGGTGAAAAAAAAAAATAAAAATCAGGTCTCATGGCTTTTGGCTGGGAATTTCACTTCATCCCCTTCCAGGTTTAACTTTGGGGTGGCATCAGGCTGCCCACCATGGCTGAAATGTAATATTTGTGTATGTAGAAGAGAAATTTTAGGGTTTCCTGTTCTTTCCGAAAGGCTTTCATCTAGAGACTAAAATT